>NC_079509.1:39458676-40058676 GCF_030052815.1 Hevea brasiliensis | reverse complement strand
CTAGAGCTAATCAAAAGGTGACATGTGGCTAGGGTTTAATGTGTTAACCTAGCTATTTAAGTGTGGTTATGAAAAGAAAACATAACCAGCAGCCTCTCCTCTCATATGTCATGCCACTTTGAGCCTCTCCAGCTATTTCTCTTCATCTCTCATCAATTCAAAGAGATTAGCCATCAATCTCTTGAATTAAGAACACTAGAAATTGTTTCTAGTGTCCTGTTTGCATCTCTAATCTCTTAAAAGGCAGAACTTGAATTTCTAATTAATAGAAAAGGCTTTAGAAGCTGTTCAAGGGCTGCCATAGGTGTTCTTGGTGTGGACAAGCTAGAGGGACAACATCTGGTGTCCTGAAGACGAATCTCAAAGGCGCAGACACGCTGCAGCACATCAAGAGGTTAGTGTAATCGTTCTTGATTTAATCTAGGGTTCTAAAATTAATCTGATTAATTTTAAAATCTTAAATGGCAAATACAGATCCAAAAACATATTAAAAGAGTTTTAATATGTTTTTTATCATTGAAATCAAATAGATAAAAATAAATCTTGCATGATGCATGTGACCCTAGGTGAAAATTTTTGAATTCAATGGTATAATCTTGTGTTTTTCACGCTTCCGTTCCAACATACTGATATGTCAATCTTCTTTTGGGGATCTGCATTAGAATCAACTTTGTATATTCTGAATAGGATTCCATCAAAATCAGTATCTTCCACACCTTATAAGATATGGCATGGAAGAAAACCAAGTCTTAAGCATGTTAAGATTTGGGGTTGTCTAACTTATATCAAAAAGCTAAACACTGATAAATTGGAAACTAGATAAGGAACCAATTGATTTGTTGGATATCCAAAAGATAGTTTTGGATATTATTTTATTTGCCTACATCACAAAAGGTTGTGATAAGTATAACAGTTTGTTCAAGAAGGAGGCAAAGGAAGGCAAATAGAATTAGAATTGGAGAATTCTGACCAACCAACAGATCAGATGATATAGATCCATCTAGTCAAGCTACACCTTTGGATGAAACATCTACAGCTATTCCTCATAGAACAACCAGGGTATCTCACCCACCAGTGAGATATGGTTTCCTTCATGAAGAAGAAAAAGAGTTGTCTACTTATGAAGAAGTAGATCATGGAGACGATCCACTTACCTATGAAGAAGCTATATCAGATATAGACTCTTCAAAATGGATTGATGCTATGAAATCCGAGATTGATTCCATGTATAAGAATCAAGTTTGGGATCTTGTTGACTCACCTGAAGGTATTGTACCTATAGGGAGCAAATGGGTTTTCAAAAAGAAAATTGGTTCTGATGGAAAGGTAGAGACCTATAAAGCAATGCTAGTAGCGAAAGGGTTTAGCCAAAGGTAAGGAATCGACTATGAGGAGACTTTCTCGCCTGTTGCCATGCTTAAATCAATTAGGATTCTATTAGCGATAGCTGCATACTATGATTATGAGATTTGGCAGATGGATGTCCAAACAATTTTTCTCAATTGATACATTAAATAAAACATTTTCATGGAACAACCTAGGGGTTTTGAATCCCAAGATGGTTCCAAAGTGCACAAGCTAAAGCGATCCATTTATGAGTTAAAACAAGCTTCGAGGAGTTGGAACATCCATTTTGATGAAGCCATTAAGTCATTTGGTTTTATCAAAAAATGAGGATGAGCCATGTGTATATAAGAAGGTTAGTGATAGTGCTATCACTTTCCTTGTCTTATATGTGGATAATATTCTGTTGATAGGAGATAAAACAGGTATGTTGACAACATAAAGGTATGGTTATCAAATACATTCTCCATGAAAGATTTAGGGGAGGCAACCTATATTCTTGGGATTCGCATCTATAGAGATAGAGCAAAAAGAATAATTGGTTTATCCCAAAGTCTATACTTGGAAAAGGTGTTAAAGATGTTTAACATGCTTGATTCCAAGAGAGGATTGTTACCAGTGAGACTTGGTATCCACATTTCTAAAGAGCTGTCTCCAAAGACACCTGAAGAAAGAGATAAAATGGCTAGGATTCCATATGCTTCGACTATTGGAAGTTTGATGTATGCAACATTGTATACTAGGCCGGACATCGCATATGCTGTTAGTTTGACTAGCAGGTATCAATCCAATCCAGGTTTGGAACACTGGATAGTTGTCAAGAATATCCTTAAGTAATTGAGAAGAACTAAGGATTTATTCTTGATATATGGAGGTGGTGACTTGCAATTGGATGGTTATAATGATTCTGATTTCTAATCAGATATCGATGATAAAAAGTCTACCTGTAAGTTTGTGTTCATTTGTAAAGGAAGTGCAGTTAGTTGGAAGAGTTCCAAACAGAGTACGACTGCCGGTTCCACTACAAAGGTCGAGTATATTGCTGCATCAGATACTGCAAAAGAAGTTGTTTGGATATAAGGAACCCCGGTCTCACTAGAGATCCAAACACATAGAAAGGCGCTATCACATTATCAGAGAGATAGTTGGGCAAGGCGATGTAGCCATGTTGAAAATAACATCAGCTGAAAATCCAGCTGATCCATTCACTAAGCCTTTGTCTCAAGCACAGTTAGACTAACATCTTGAGAATATGGGTATAAGATATTGTAATGAATGACTCTAGTGCTAGTAGGAGATTGTTAGTAGTATGCCCTAGAGCATATCATTTAGTATGTATATTGTACATGTTTTATTAATAAAAGGCATCTTCACTTTTCCGTTTACATAATATATTTATGTGTAATAGAAAAGGTCCATTGATATTTTGTTAGAAATTCTATTCTTAAGTTGTTAAGAATATGAGTGACAGTATTTCTAGCACAAAGTATCATAAATAGGTTCACAATCGAGGATACTTCACAATAAGGACATGACTTATCCAGAAAGATTGTAATTATGTTTGTTCCCAAGTTATTTATATGATATGTAAATAAGATGGAATGGTGAGTCTCATGCCATATAACAAACATGATAGGCACTTATACATGATAATTAATCCGAACCAGTGACATTTATGACAAGCACATGGATTTTACTCTTGTCAATGTATTGTCATAAATCATATCAGTGCATATAATTTTTAGACTTGAGATAGCACAGTTATCTTGTATATAGATGGTTTGAGTTTGATACTACTTTCATACTTGTGCTGTGTATGGGTATATGAGCATGTGTTAGCTCTTACTTGTTATATATGGAGGTAGGTGTTGATCAAGATGGAATCTGTTACCTTAAGTAAATAGGGATAAAATCCTATGTTCATTTAATTGTTCTTAGTGTTTCAAGTTCCTGGCCAAGACAGATAAATTTAATCAGAAAAGTGTTTCTGAAGAGAAAATTTTTTAATCAAGAACTAGAATTAAAAAAGAACATAATATTTATAGCAAATGGAGTTTGACCTAAACCATGACTCCAGCTGAAGTTGGGATTTTGTAACAGAGAGATTCTAGTGCATGGTAACATATAATTATAGTTTCATTTAAGGTAAACCTTATTACTGATTGGGTGGTTATGACATGCTATGCTACGTGTTAACCATAGTCTATGAGCTGCATAAAATGACTTAGAGAAATCATTTATGGTAAGAAAAAGTTCTGATGAAATTAAGAATTGATATTATGTCTCATTGCCAATTAGTGATGAGCCTAGTAAGTCACACACATACACTAGAAATCACTAAATTAAATATGATTTAATTAATTAATTAAAGAGTTTAATTGTTTAATTAAATAGGTTTGGTTTGCAATTAGATTGCAAAGTCCCTAGCATGGCTTGAAACCAAATCTAGGTTATTGGATGTATAGTATAAGTTAAATTTATATTCAAAGTGATTAAATATAAATTTAATTAATGAGAAATTAATTAATAGAGATTAATTAATTAATTAATTAATTAATTAATATTTGATATAAATTGATTAGAAGAAGAGAAATAATTATTTTGGGTTGAAAACTCAAAATTAAGACACAGGGGTATTTTGGTCATTTCACAGGGTGACATGTGGCAACATGAGATGGTGACACTTGGCACTACACATAAGCTTGCCATATGTCTTTTAATCATGTAAGATAATTAAAGTCAAGATTAAATTAGGTTTGACACTTGGCACAATGTGATTGGGTCAATTAAAACCTAGAGCCAATCAGAAGGTGACATGTGGCAAGAGTTTAAGTGGTGACCTGGCTATATAAGTGTTGTTATGAAAAGAAAAAATAAAAAGCTGCTATTGTCTCTTTGGTGCCACCACCTTTGAGTGTCTCCCTTCTCTTCTTCTTCATCTCTCATCAATTCAAAGAGATTAGCAAATAATCTCTTGAATTAAAAATACTAGAAATCGTTTTTAGTGTCCTGTTTATATCTATAATCTCTCAAAAGGCAAAACCTTATTTTCTAATTGATTGGAAAAGCTTTAGAAGTTGTTCAAGGGACTGCCAATGGTGATCTTGCTATAGACAAGCTAGAGGGACAACATCTGGTGTCCTAGGCGCATCCCAAAGGTGCCAAACACACTGCAGTGTATCAAAAAGGTTAGTGCACTTGTTCTTGATCTAATCTAGGGTTCTAATGAATTAATATGTTAATTCTAAAATCTTAAATGGAAAATATAGATCCAAAATCATATTAAAAGAATTTTAATATACTGTTTATCATTGAAATCAAATAGAAAAAAATGAATCTTGCATGATGCATGTGACCCTAGATGAAAAATTTTGAATTTCAATGATCTAAACTTATGTTTTTCATGCTTCCACTCCTTCATGTGCCTGAGGATATTAAAATTATTTGCATGTTTACTGGCTCGATGGGATCAGCTTAACTAATGCAAGATAAGTCAATAATGGATATGCTTGAGATTTTGAGCATTAGGGGTTAGGTAAAGGATTGAACATCACATGAGATGTGATGGGTAAGGAGTTGCTGACTTATAGTTTATTGTAATTCCAATAATGGATGTGCTTGACAATGATCAATAGTGCAACACCCCTATGTTCGATAGTGCATTCTACTGTTCCGGTGACCAGTGTATGTCTGGACAGCTAGAATGCCTGGAATTATACTTAAATCTTACTGAGGAGATATAAAATAATGAAATACACTAGAGAAAAATACAAGAAAAACAAAGGAAAAATAAGAGCAATGAAATGTAACTAAGTTAAATGAGCCAAAAACCGTAGCGATGGGTGACCGCACTGGGAAGTTGTGGCGTGGACCGTTGACTAGCTCTGGACCGCGGGGAATCCTGGGAAATATTTTTAAGACTTAAATAAATATCTATTGAAGTATAAATGACATTAGAAATTTCAAAGAAAAATTAATTAATTAGTACAAAGAAAAATGAAAAATCGAGAAATTGACAAAAATCTGTGTTACCGAAAAATCGGGAATACAACCCGAATAGGGGCATTGTGGTCACTTGACACCCCGAGTTGCCTTTTGACCTAAATTTCCATTAAAAATAAATGATATTAAACTTTGAAAATATCATGAAAATTGAAATGGTGGTACATAATTTAAATAATGAAAGAAATGGGATATAAATTAAATAATTAAACTTTAACCAATAAAATGAATTAAATAAATGTTAGTGGAGGATTAGTGGGAGATATTTCCACTTAAGTGGACAGCCACACACTTCAGCATGTTCATCTTCAACCTTGGGACCAACCAACCGAAACTAAAGCTCCCAAATCCTCCATGGCCAAACCTTCCACAAGCTTCATGCAATCCACTTTAAGCCATCTTCTTCACTAAGTTCTTTCATTAAAGTTTATCCTCACCTTGCAAGAAAGAAGTTGATAGCAATTTTAAGAGGTTTTAGTGAAGTTTTGGTCAAGCTTCAAAAGAGGTAAGTGTTTGTTTTCATTACTTGTTTCATTAAAATTGTAACTAAGGTTATGGTGAGTTAGATTATGGAAGAAGTTGAGGGATTTGATGAGTGTGGACAAGGTACTATTTTTGGCAGCCCTCAGGTACATGGAAGTTGATTTATTTCTTCATGTATTTGGTGATTTGAGGTATTGATTTAAGTGCTTAAATGTATAGGAGTTGATTTCCATGTATATAGTTTGAATTGTAAGTTATAAATTGAAAATGGAAGTTTGATGTGAATGTGTTACTTGGGCAGCCTCATGGTGAAGATTGGTAATGTTTAAGTTCATAAAAAGTTGTTGAATTATGGTACAAAAAAATGGCAGCATATGTATATGAAATAGTGGTGATAATGTATGTAATTTGGTAGTGTAAATTATATATATTGGTTATGAGTATTATGTGGAAAATTATTTAGAATTGAATGTTGTAAATTAGGAGTTGTATTTGGTGTATGTAAGGTCATTGTAATATGCCCAAAGTTACTATAATGTGAACTAATGAATGGTTATGGTTAGTACTAAATGCAGAATTGTTTGGGGAAGTAAAGATATAGTTGGTGAATGTGTGATTGATTTGGTATTTGAGAGACATGTAAGGGCACTATGCAAATGAGCTTATAACCCTAAGTGTGTGACTCTAATTGGTATGAGGCCAATTGAAGGTGAAACTAGGCATAAAATGTGCCAACTCTCATGAAGAAAGCCTACCTAAATTCTGTCCAAAAAGTGATATGAGAATTGACCAAATCCAGATTAGTGACATTGCAAACCTGAAAACTGACTATTTGAATAGTAGTCAGTATTTTGGCCATAACTCACTCAAAACAGGTCCAAATGACCTGAAATTTATACCATGAAAAGCTCAGACATAGAGCTACAAATCTTATGAGGAAACCAAAACCCAGAAATGACCATAAGCAAGTCAAAATGCTTGCACAAATTCGGGTATAAAAACTGCCAGAAATGGAAATGACCTAAAAATGACCTAAGTTTGCCATTTTAGTGCAATCTGTCCAGCAATAGTAAAATGACCATAACTTGGTCTAGTAAACTCCAAATGACCTAAAATTTATGGCAAAAGTTCACTAAGACATAGACCTACAAGTTTGTAATTTGGACTAGAACCTGAAAACCGAGGAAACTAGGTCATCCGAGTGAATGAATCAGTTGGATTTTCAGCTGATACTATTTTCTGCATGGCTACATCGCCTTGCCCAACTATTTCTCTAATAATGTGGTAGCGCCTTTCTATGTGTTTGGATTTTTGGTGAGACATTGGTTCCTTAGCCTGTATGACTGCTCCATTATTGTCACAATGTAGTGGAACTGTTGACTTAATGGAAGGAACTACTATAAGTTCTGTCATGAACTTCTTTATCCAAATAGCTTCCTTTGCAGCATTTGATGCAGCAATATACTCAACCTCGGTAGTGGAATATGCAGTCGTGCTCTGTTTGGAACTCTTCCAACTGACTGCACCTCCATTACAAATGAACACATATCCAGAGGTAGACTTTCTATCATCGATATCTGACTGGAAATCAGAATCAGTATAACCATCCAATTGCAAGTCTCCACCTCCATAGATTAAGAATAAATCCTTAGTTCTTCTCAATTACTTAAGGATATTCTTGATAACTATCCAGTGTTCCAAACCTAGATTGGATTGATACTTGCTAGTCAAACTAACAGCATATGTGATATCCGGCCTAGTACACAACATTGCATATATTAAACTTCCAATAGCCAAAGCATATGGAATCCTAGCCATCTTATCTCTTTCATCAGGTGTCTTTGGTGACATCTCTTTAGAAAGATAGATACCATGTCTCACTGGTAACAATCCTCTCTTGGAATCAAGCATGTTAAACCTCTTTAACACCTTTTTCCAAGTATAGACTTTGGGGTAAACCAATTATTCTTTTCGCTCCATCTCTATATATGCGAATCCCAAGAATATAGGTTGCCTCCAGTAAGTCTTTTATGGAGAATGTATTTGACAACCATACCTTCATAGTTGTTAACATACCTATGTCACTACCCATCAATAGTATGTCATCCATATATAAGACAAGGAAAGTGATAGCACTGTCACTAACCTTCTTATATACACATGGCTCATCCTCATTTTTGATAAAACCAAAGGATTTAATGGCTTCATCAAATCGGATGTTCCAACTCCTCGAAGCTTGCTTCAACCCATAATTGGATCGCTTTAGCTTGCATACCTTGGAACCATCTTGGGATTCAAAACCCCTTGGTTATTCCATGAAAATGTTTTCTTCAATGTATCCATTGAGAAAAGCTGTTTTGACATCCATCTGCCAAATCTGATAATCATAGTATGTAGCTATTGCTAATAGAATCCTAATTGATTTAAGTATGGCAACAGGCGAGAAAGTCTCCTCATAGTCGATTCCTTGCCTTTGGCGAAACCCTTTCGCTTATAGCCTTGCCTTATAGGTCTCTACCTTTCCATCAGAACCAATTTTCTTCTTGAAAACCCATTTGTTCCCTATAGGTACAATACCTTCAGGTGGGTCAACAAGATCCCAAATTTGATTCTTATACATGGAATCAATTTCGGATTTGATAGCATCAATCCATTTTGAAGAATTTTTATCTGATATAGCTTCTTCATAGGTAAGTGGATCATCTCCATGATCTACTTCTTCATGAGTGGACAACTCTTATTCTTCTTCATGAAGGAAACCATATCTCACTGGTGGGTGAGATACCCTGGTTGTTCTATGAGGAACAGCTGTAGATGTTTCATCAATGGGTATAAGTTGACTAGATGGATCTATATCCATCTGATTTATTGATTGGTCAGAATTCTATAATTCCAACTCTATTTGCCTTCCTTTGCCTCCTTCTTGGACAAACTGTTGTTCAAGAAATGTGGCATCTCTACTCACCACAACCTTTTGTGATGTAAGCAAATAAAAATAATATCCAAAATTATCTTTTGGATATCCAACAAATCGACCCTTTTCTGATCTGGTTTTCAATTTATCAGTGTTCAGCTTTGTGATATAAGCTGGACAACCCCAAATCTTAAGATGTTTAAGACTTGGTTTTCTTCCATGCCATATCTCATAAGGTGTGGAAGAAACTGATTTTGATGAAATCCTATTCAGAATATACAAAGCTTATTCTAATGCAAATCCCCAAAAGGAGATTGGCATATCAGTATAGCTCATCATACTACGTACCATATCCAGTAGAGTACGATTTCTCCTTTTAAATACACTATTCATCTGTGGTGTTCCTGAAGGAGTCAATTAGAAACAATGCCATGCTCTCTCAAGTATTCATCAAATTCAGAACTCAAATATTCTCCTCCACGATCTGATCGAAGAGCTTTAATACTCTTTCCTGTTTGATTTTCTACTTCGGATTTAAATTCTTTGAACTTTTCAAAGGATTCATATTTGCATTTCATCAAATACAAATACCCAAACCTTGATTTATCATCAGTAAAGGTAATAAAGTAATGAAAATCGCCTTTAACCATTTCCTTAAATCGACCACATACATCACTATTGTCGCAAGGGATTTTGCGGTCGCCTGGACGATCACTCACCGAAGTGGGAAAGAGTGAGGAGTCGCCACCTTAGTTTTGAGGGAAACTAAAGAAAACCATTTGGGAAGATAAATTAAAAATGAAACCACTTCAAAACAGAGATTCTAGGTTCGGGGTCCGTAAACGGGTGGGGAAGGTGTTAGGCACCCCACCTCGTCCCTTAATAAGGGTAAGTAGATTTAATTTTTACGTTCTTTATAAATTAGTTAGGAGGGCTTGAACGGCAATGTTAATCCTCTCGGTGAAAGGAATATTCGATTTTTCACTAAATTCGGATCACCCAGATACATAAGTAAATGAGACAACCTTAGTGAATTGACGTCGCGAATTGTTTTTGGTATTGGGATTATTTTGCGTACGGGTTAAGATTTGGTGTGAGAATCGGATAAGAACCCTCCTCCGATCTCTATTTAATGGTTATTTATTAAAACTTTGAGTGGAGACCGGATAAGAACCCTCCTCCGATCTCCTTTAAATATTTATTAATGTTTTGAGTGGAGACCGGATAAGAACTCTCCTCCGATCTCTATTTAACGGTTATTTATTAAAACTTTGAGTGGAGACCGGATAAGAACCCTCCTCCGATCTCCTTTAAATATTTATTAATGTTTTGAGTTGAGACCGGATAAGAACTCTCCTCCGATCTCTTTTAGATTAACAGGAGCCTGAAAGGGACTTTTCCGATCTCCCGGATTTTAATTTCAGCTACATGACATAAGAGCCTAAAGCTAAGGATTCTGGCATTCAAAGATGCTGGGGATAAGGCTTCTCGATACCTTTTGGCTAGATGGGGAAAACTAGACTTGATTTACCGACCTTCCATGTATTCATTTTACCAATATCTATTAATGACCGATCTATTCTGCTTCGTTTATTTTGGTTTTATTCCACTTTATGACATCTTTGTCGAATTGCTGTTTACGTCAGCCTAATAGTTTGGCTACCTTCCTGACGTGTTATTCAGGTTCTCTCTTTTAAAAGAGACCCTTAAGTTGCAGTTACCTACGTCTTACCTGACCATTTACACGCTACTAGGAACCAGAAAAACTTGCATTCAGAAATAACGAAGGTTAATAAAATGATGGACTAATCACTAAAGAGATAACTCAAGAGTAACATTCTTTTGGATCCTTTTGCACAAAATGAACTTGGAGAAAATCACATACGTAAGAAGAACAAAGAAAGTGCGAAAGGTAAAACAGCAATATGAGCTCTTACCTGTGAGGAGCCAAATCTACTGAAATAGCTACGGGGTGGCAAATAGAGATAAGACAGTGGACTGATTAGCCTGAGAGCTGATGTTCACCGTGAACTAGAGGGTGCTTAGCTAAAATGCCATCAGATAAAGATAAAAACCGAGTGGGATGAAGTTTAGCTTAGACAGTGGGAATGAAAACAGAGATGATAAAAGTGAAAGTGAGGGTGTGACGGATAATGAACAAGCTGGAAATGTAGAGTTCCAGATGTTGAATCCTTTTCAAGAAACACTTGAAAACTAGTTTCAAAAGTCTTTCCAATCAACACTTCAAAGTAGCGGAATAACAAAGCTGAATGAAGTTTTGAGTTCTTCCGCTATAATAATGACCTCTCTTTTTGCTCGTCCGTCCGTCCTTTGAGCAGTTTTCATGCGGTATTTATAGGAATCGGCGCTCCTCGTGAAGGGTCGGGATTTATTTTGAGGAGATGGAGGGTCAAGATTTGAAGGACATGATCGGATGTCCAGAATTAAAGAGAATCAAAATGAATGGTGAGATCCTCTTGAGCGTTTGTCCTTTTCTTCTTTCAATCTGACGGTCCCAAATCTTCTTGTCCGGAACGATCTAAGGGCTAAGAGCGAAAGACGCTGGTATTGTCGTCTTCTCTCTTGATCCAAGGGTTCCGGGTTTGTCCTTACAAGTGGGATCAACGGTGGAGATTGGGATGTCTGGATGTCATGACATACCACGGCACTGTCGGCATTGTGGGCGATTCTTAGGCGTGCGGTGGAGATCTCGTGCGCAACGCTTTAACTACCTCGGCTCGATTACGGCGGCGGTTATTTGGGATTTGTCTTATTCTTTTTGCCTCCCGATCCCTCCTCTTTCTGATCTCTTTCATATGTTCTTTCTGATCTTTCATGCTGGTCTCCCATCTTCCGATCTATTATTCCGATCTTTCCCTTCCTCAGGTCCGGTCTGGTCAAAGCATTAATTGCCCCTCGATTCCCGAAGCGTTCGCTTCGTTTTCTGCTCAGCAATAAATGCTCATTTTCCCCTATATATACCCCTGTCGACAGAGACATTTCCTTCATCTGATTTCCCTCTCTTCCTTCTTACTTCTCTAGTTCTAGCTGCTCCGGCGGTCGCTCCGGCCATGATTGTGGTTTTTGATCCCTTTCCGATGAGCTTCTTTAACCATCGGCTGAAAATTTACGATCCCGGTGATCGCATAACCCTAAATGACGATGGTGAGAGAACTGGATTTGACCGATCTGTATTGCGGACCTCGGTTGTACCGATCTCGAGTCGCTCAACTGAGTTCATTCGGCTTCTCATCACATTGGGTGTTCCGACAGCGGTTTGCTCCCACATTGGGTGTTCCGACAGCGGATGAAGCATCCGGTCGGCAATATCCTTGGGATCAGTTATAAACTGATCCTTAGATCAGCCTTTTGATATAATCAGATCTCCAATGTATTCCGATCCTTAGAGATCGCCCAAATGATGTAGTTAGAATTTTATTGTAATCCGATCCCTAGAGATCGCCCTAATGATGTAATCCGAACTTTTGGAAATAAAAATCTTGTTTCTCCAATTATTATCTTATTGATTATTTTCTGATCTCTGATATATTTGTCCGATCTGGTTCCTAACAAAACGACTCTTAACTAATCCTTCATTCAAAAAATTCAACTTATTATGCCGATCTCCGATTAACCGATCTCGGAATGTTCGAGAGGCGTGTCGAGCATTTGGCGAATCCGTTAACCGATGCCTTTGCATGGAACCTCGTGAGCATTAAATGCTCGGACTAGTATAAATAGGGGTGGGGTTAGTCATTTGTTCTCTTATCCCACTTTCATCTCTTGCTCACAACTTCAAGTTCTCTCATTTTCTCAAGTTTCTTAGGCCCGATCGGACTCGGTAAGGGCTTTGATCTTCTTTTTAGTTTAAGTAATTTATTTCTATTGAAAATGAGCGGCGCCGAAGGTCAGAGAGCGACGATCCCTCCGACCATTCAGTTCTCGTGGTAGTCAGATTAAGAAGAGGTGGTAAGGCCAAGCACGCAACTGAACCTCCTAGGGCCTCGTTCGGCTCGGGGCGGATCATACCATCAAGGAGTGCACCTGATTCAGGGAGTGAGACTCACCATATAGACGAGCTACCGTCGGATCATCGAGAATCCGAAAAGCAATCGTTTATCCAAGAATACAACATTCGGCTCGATTAAATGCGAGCTAATCAAGTGCCACGGCGATCTTCGTGTCGATCACTCCTTTGAAGAGAATGACATGGTTATGGTGTACGAGAGCGATTAAAGGCCGGTCTTCGGTTCCCTCTAGATGACTTCTATAAGGAGGTCCTAAAACTCCACCGAGCGTGCATTGCTCAAATTCACCCTAACTCGTGGCGGATCTTGGTAGCCTTCCGAGGTCTATGCCGAGCTAAGGGAATCAGACCTACGGCTAAGGTGTTCGCCGAGCTGCACAGACTAACTCGCCGAAAGGATGACGAACACTGGTTCTTTCAGGCGAAGCCTCATTGTGGGCTCTTTTCCGATCTGCCCTCATCCCTTAAGAATTGGAAGAACCGTTTCTTCATTCTGAGGAGCAAAGATCCGAGCTGCTTTGAGGACTTCCCCCGTAGCTGGTGGTACCAGGGGCCTTTGCTTTCGAAGCGCATTACCCTGAACCAGGAGGAAAGCTTAATAGTGATGGATCTGAAGAGTCAGGCCGCCACTCAAAAGTATTCTTGTTTGGATGCGGTGACTGCCGAGTTGCAGCATTGGACTATTCAACTGCTCACCGGCCAAGACCGCGAACTTTCGCTCTCTGACCTCGGCATTGGTATTTTCTATATCTCAGCTCTCAGGACCTTAGCGATCTCACTGACCTTTTCTTTGTGTAGGTATGGCGGGTGGTGAGGGTTCTAGGAAGCGGAAGAAGGACAAAGAGATCTCCCGGAAAATAAAGGAGATAAAACGTTCGGAAATGCTTCGAACACCTGGTCATGAACTCGGGGAAGTACAAGGGGACCTGCCTCAACCCTCGAGTCCGCCGACCGCTGAAGCTGTCCGATCTCCTCCTAGATCGGAAGAGCAGCCTCCGGCTCTTTTAGTTGTTCCAAGCACGGAAAGGGGTCCTTCTCAATCTTCTGGGAGGACCTCTTCTCGTGGCGCTCAAAAGCTAATCGAGTCCCTGAAGAATAACCGGACTGTTCGGGAGAACCCCGGTTTTGCCCAAGTCTTGGGGTCTTCCATCTTCCTTCGGGAGGATCGGGACAGGCTATCCCCGAACAGCCTTGATGATATCTTGACTCAATCCATGAGCCTGAACGTGGAGTGCCTGGTGAATCAGACCATGGTTTGGGAAAAGGTTCAGCGTCTGGGTAAGGAGATCGGGAAGAAAAATCAGGAAGTGGCTTCCCTCCGATCCCAACTCTCATCCGCTCGGGATTATATATCTCAAGTTGAGGGACGGGCAAAGTACTATGAAGACAAGCTGGCCGAACAGTCTCATGTTCTGGCTGAAAGGGATCGGGCTCTCGGAGAAGTCCAGGCGCTTCAGGCAAACGAAGCTGCTCAGGTCGCTCAACTCATCGAGGAACTCAAGGAGAAAGACGAGGAGCTTAAGGAGAAAGATGAAGAGATGGTGACGGAATGGCGGAGCCTATGTGAATGCTCACAAGGATCTCTTGGCGAACTCGAGCGTTACCCAGAAGAAGACTTCTCTTGGATGGCCGACCTGGCTCCTGAGGGCAACGATGAGGACAGTGAGGAGGAAGCCGAGGGTGAGAGAGAGAGTGAGCAAAATGTAAATCAGGCTGGGGGTGATCCTCCAGCTAAATAGCTTGTACAAAAAATGAAATGAAATGGAATGTCTCTTTTGTTCAATGAATGGATGTGATTGGAAAATCTCTGAATTGCCTAAGTATTTGATTGTATGAGCATAGCGAAACAAGAACTAAATGCAATTATTAATCTAAGTATAAGAGATCGGAAAGCACAATAAGCATGAGATCGGTGGGGAAGAAATGCTGAATGGGACTTGATTAAAATTGAAAATTTAACTTGAACACTTAAGATCGGAATCCTCATTAAACCGAACCAAAACCTTAGCTCTTAATCTTTCGAAAAGGAGATCGGCAATAAAACTGGTAAGAAAAGATCTAGCGCCAGTTCATTTCGCTTATCAGGAATATACTTGACGGGTCCTGATTTTCGACAATGGGTTTGAGAGATCGGTGAACGATAGACTGGTAAAGCTTTGACTGATGCGAGAACTTAACAATTTGATTTAATTCTTTATGAGGAGAGATCGGAATTGTGACTGCCTATCAAAGAGGGATCGGAAATGTGATTAGCTGTCCGAAGGAGACTTAGTACCGGGGATCGGTTTCAAAGTTTTATTGATTTTGGGGATCGACCAAAATATGGTGTCGACAGCTGCCCCTCTTTACATAATTTCTATTAAAGGAAAAAATTTCCGTGTAGGAATTATGTAAAGATTCAGACTCATATTTTGGACGATTAGGTGTACCTAAGTTAACGACCTAGAAATTGGCAACGGAAGTTGGAATACTAGAAAATTAAAAACCAACTTGGATCAAGAAACCAGAGGTTGATAGCAGGAAAATTAAATTGCAGGAAATTAAAATCAACTTAGATCAAGGAACCAGAGGTTGATAACAGAAATGTAAATTGCGAGAAATTAAAATCAACTTAGATCAAGGAACCAGAGGTTGATAACAGGAAAATTAAATTGCAGGAAATTAAAATCAACTTAGATCAAGGAACCAGAGGTTGATAACAGAAATGTAAATTGCAAGAAATTAAAATCAACTTAGATCAAGGAACCAGAGGTTGATAACAGAAATGTAAATTGCAAGAAATTAAAATCAACTTAGATCAAGGAACCAGAGGTTGATAGCAGGAAAATTAAATTGCAGGAAATTAAAATCAACTTAGATCAAGGAACCAGAGGTTGATAGCAGGAAAATTAAATTGCAGGAAATTAAAATCAACTTAGATCAAGGAACCAGAGGTTGATAACAGAAAAATTAAATTGCAGGAAATTAAAATCAACTTAGATCAAGGAACCAGAGGTTGATAGCGTAAAAATTAAATTGCGGAAATTAAAATCAACTTAGATCAAGGAACAGAGGTTGATAACAGAAATGTAAATTGCAAGAAATTAAAATCAACTTAGATCAAGGAACCAGAGGTTGATAACAGAAATGTAAATTGCAAGAAATTAAAATCAACTTAGATCAAGGAACCAGAGGTTGATAACAGAAATGTAAATTGCAAGAAATTAAAATCAACTTAGATTAAGGAACCAGAGGTTGATAGCAGGAAAATTAAATTGCAGGAAATTAAAATCAACTTAGATCAAGGAACCAGAGGTTGATAGCAGGAAAATTAAATTGCAGGAAATTAAAATCAACTTAGATCAAGGAGCCAGAGGTTGATAACAGAAATGTAAATTGCAAGAAATTAAAATCAACTTAGATCAAGGAACCAGAGGTTGATAACAGGAAATTTAAATTGCATTAAAATCAACTTAGATCAAGGAACCACAGGTTGATAGCAGGAAAATTAAATTGCAGGAAATTAAAATCAACTTAGATCAAGGAACCAGAGGTTGATAGCAGGAAAATTAAATTGCAGGAAATTAAAATCAACTTAGATCAAGGAACCAGAGGTTGATAGCAGGAAAATTATTAAATTGCAGGAAATTAAAATCAACTTAGATCAAGGAACCACAGGTTGATAGCAGGAAAATTAAATTGCAGGAAATTAAAATCAACTTAGATCAAGGAACCAGAGGTTGATAGCGGGAAAATTAAATTGCAAGAAATTAAAATCAACTTAGATCAAGGAACCAGAGGTTGATAGCAGGAAAATTAAATTGCAGGAAATTAAAATCAACTTAGATCAAGGAACCAGAGGTTGATAACAGAAAAATTAAATTGCAGGAAATTAAAATCAACTTAGATCAAGGAACCAGAGGTTGATAGCAGGAAAATTAAATTGCAGGAAATTAAAATCAACTTAGATCAAGGAACCAGAGGTTGATAACAGAAATGTAAATTGCAAGAAATTAAAATCAACTTAGATCAAGGAACCAGAGGTTGATAACAGAAATGTAAATTGCAAGAAATTAAAATCAACTTAGATCAAGGAACCAGAGGTTGATAACAGGAAATTTAAATTGCATTAAAATCAACTTAGATCAAGGAACCAGAGGTTGATAGCAGAAATGTAAATTGCAAGAAATTAAAATCAACTTAGATCAAGGAACCAGAGGTTGATAGCAGAAAATGTAAATTGCAAGAAATTAAAATCAACTTAGATCAAGGAACCAGAGGTTGATAGCAGAAAATGTAAATTGCAGGAAATTAAAATCAACTTACAAAGCAAGTCTAACCCTGACACATGAAGTTCTTTTCCTGACGAAGTGTACTTAACAAGATACCGAAGGCCGATGATTAATGGAGGAGGAGTTGCAAGACATGACCTATGATCCCATTCCTTCGGATGCCCCTTTTCTGTTCCCGATTTTCTTCCTTTTTCACGGAAAGCGCCCTTGTGAGTTTTTACTTTCTTTTCGTCCATTCGACCAGAAGCGCCCTTTCGGGTTTTCACTCCTAGTTTTTTTTTTTTTTTTTTGAAGGTCATTCCCTGTGAATCTCATAGTAATGTACGTGAGGTTATCAATTTTCGAATTCAAATCTTATGGCAAAAATTTTAACTAATCAATAGCGCATTAAACAAAGAGAAAGGATAGCAGAAGGAATAAAGTATAATTTTATTATGGCTTTAGGAAAAATAGGGATAGACTTTCAAAGGAAAAGGAAGGGTACAAGGATAGATCTCACATATTCCTTATAGTTGGTTTTGAAGTCTTTTAACTGCCATTATTTCAAGTTCTCTGAAGTCCCCTGCCGTGACTGTTTCTTCTCCATCCTCGGTTTCATACCCCCTTCCTTATTTCTCCACTTTGGTTCTTGGGACGCCCTTTCGGGTTTTCACCCCAAGTTTTTTTTTTTTTTTTTTTGGGACGCCCTTTCGGGTTTTCATCCTTCACTCATTTTATACATAGTATCTCTTGACAGTGTCGGCATTCACAGGTCTCGGGAATTCTTCACCGTCCATGTGGGTCAAGATCAAGGCTCCTCCAGAAAATGCCTTTTTAACCACATAGGGTCCCTCATAGGTTGGTGACCATTTGCCCCGGGGATCGTTTTGGTTCGACAGCACTTTCTTCAAAACTAGGTCCCCGGGTTGGAATTCGCGTGGGCGGACACCTTTATCAAATGCCCTAGCCATTCTCCTCTGGTATAATTGCCCATGACATGCTGCTGTTAATCTTTTCTCGTCCAGCAGGTTTAACTGATCCAACCTTGACTGGATCCATTCTGATTCCTCAACCCCTGATTCCTTCAGAATCCTTAAGGAAGGAATTTCGACCTCAATAGGTAATATTGCTTCCATCCCGTAGACCAGTGAGTATGGAGTTGCCCCGGTTGAGGTCCTCACGGAAGTCCGGTATGCGTAAAGAGCGTAGGGGAGCATATCATGCCAATCCCTATATGTGACCGTCATTTTCCGAATTATCCTCCTAAGGTTTTTGTTTGCGGCTTCCACCGCTCCATTCATCTGGGGACGGTATGGGGAGGAGTTGAGATGTCGGATTCTGTATTGATCACACAGTTTCTGAATCTTTGGACCATTCAAGTTCTTGGCATTATCAGTGACAATTTCATTCGGGAGGCCATGTCGGCAGATGATGTTGCTTTTGAAGAATTTAAGAAACGTGTTTTGCGTGATGTGAGCATACGACGTTGCTTCGACCCATTTGGAGAAATAGTCGATGGCCACTAGGATAAATCTGTGTCCATTGGATGCCTTGGGATTGATGGGACCAATCACATCGATGCCCCACATTGCGAAAGGCCATGGTGAGACGAGGTTGAACAGCTTATGAGGTGGGACGTTTATCGGATCGGCATAGATCTGACACTTATGGCACTTCCGGAAATACTCGATGCTATCCTTCTCCATTGTGGTCCAAAAATACCCACGTCGCATGATTTGCTTGGCCATCATGTGCCCATTGGCATGGGTTGCGCAATTTCCCTCATGAGTCTCAAAGAGGATTCTCTTTGCCTCTTTTGCATCTACACATCTCAATAATTCGCCGTTGGAGCTCCTCTTGTATAGGGTTTCTCCACTGGGAAAGTATCCCAATGCTAATCTCCGAATCATCTTCTTTTCATTTTTGCTTGCCCCTGAGGGGAATTCTCTGGTTCTACAGTAGACCAGGATGTCATGATACCAAGGCTTTCCATCGGGCTCTTCTTCAATCATGAAGCAGTAGGCTGGTTCATCCCTTGCTTTAACCCTCAATGCTTGAGTTGTCTGCCCTTCTTCCATTTGAGCCATAACGGCTAGAGTAGCTAAAGCATCAGCAAATTGATTCTTGTCTCTGCTAAGATGAGTGAAAGAGATTTCTTCGAATTCCTTAATCACTCGATAAGTACTTCTGATATGGGATCAACTTGGGATCCTTAGTTTGCCATTCTCCCTTGACTTGATAAATTATCAGAGCCGAGTCTCCGTACACCTCCAACTTTCTGATTTTCATTTCGATAGCAGCTTGTAGACCCATTACACAAGCTTCGTATTCCGCGACATTGTTGGTACAGTCAAACCTCAACTTAACAGCTATCGGAAAGTGCTTCCCATCAGGGGATATCAATACTGCTCCAATTCCATTACCTGACAAATTGACAGCTCCGTCGAAATACATTTCCCATACATCGGCTGGCCCCCCTTCTTATGATCTACTTCATTAATATGCTCATCGGGAACTCAAAATCGAGCTTCATAATCACGGATAGGATTTTTACGCTAAGAGGTCAGCAATCACGCTGCCTTTCACCGCTTTCCGGGTCATGTAGACTATGTCGTATTGGGAGAGTATAACCTGCCACTTGGCTATCCTTCCTGGCACGAATGGGCTCTCGAATACATATCTGATAGGATCCATCCTGGAGATGAGCCATGTCTTGTGATTCAACATGTAGTGCTTGAGGCGATTTGCTGTCCAGGCTAACGCGCAGCAAGTCTTTTCTAAGAAAGAGTACCTTGATTCACAGTCATTGAACTTTTTGCTTAGATAATAAATAGCCCTTTCTTTTCGGCCGGTATCATCATGTTGTCCCAAAACACATCCCATCGAGTTCTCTTTGAGCGCCATATCTGAGGATCAAAGGCACACCGCCACAGTGGAACCAATCTGGAGGATTTGTGAATCTTTGCTTGATTTTCTCAAAAGCCTCTTCACAAACTGAATCACAGTGAGTAGAGTTGTTCTTCCGGAGTAATCTGAAAATAGGCTCAGCTTTGGCAGTGAGATTAGAAATAAATCTCGAAATGTAGTTCAACTTTCCCAGAAAACTGCGCACCTCCCTTTCTGTCTTTGGGGATGGCATTTCTTGAATAGCTCGAACTTTGTCTGGATCTACTTCTATCCCTTTCTAAACACTATGAATCCCAACAACTTCCCGATCTAGCTTAGAATATGCATTTAGCAGGGTTCAGCTTCAAGTGGTATTTCCTAAGCCTTTCGAATACCCTCCTCATCACCTGAACGTGGCTCTCTTCTCCCCTGGATTTGATGATCATATCATCCACGTATACCTCCACTTCTTTATGCATCATATCATGGAATAATGTGACCATCGCGCGCTGGTAAGTAGCCCCGGCATTCTTCAACCCGAAGGGCATGACCCGATAGCAAAATACTCCCCATTGAGTGATGAAAGCAGTTTTATCCTTGTCTTCCTCGTCCATTGGGATCTGATTGTACCCTGATGCCCCATCAATGCACGAACACCTACCCAATCCCGCAGCATTGTCAACTAGCACATCGATGTGGGGGAGAGGGAAATCGTCTTTCAAGCTAGCTTTATTAAGATCCCTGTAGTCAATGCATACCCTGACTCTCCCGTCCTTCTTCATTACCGGGACGACGTTAGCCACCCATTGGGGATATTTGACTACTTCCAAGAACCCGGCGTCATACTGTTTCTTGACTTCATTCCGAACCTTGAGCAGTGTGTCGGGATTCATTCTCCTTAGTTTACCTTCCACGAATCGTTCCTGGAATTAAGGGAATTTTGTGCGTTACTATCTGAGGGTCCAAACCCACCATATCATCATAGCTCCAGGAAAACACGTCGAGGAATTCTTTAAGCAGACTGATCATATCTCCCAATTCCTCACTCTCCACTACCTTAAGTTCCCTTTTTACTTCTTCCGTGCCCAAGTTTATTGTGCGCGTTTCGTCTCCACAAGGCACGAGGGAGGGTTCATCCTTTTCACTGTCTTCTTGTGTAAGGTCTTCCTCAGAATCACTTGAAGTAATGGCAGTTATGGGGATTTCAAAATTTACCAGAGGAAATTCTGAGTCTATTGGATTATTAGGTGTTAATTGATGAATGGTCCTGAATGAATAAAGAATAGAACGTATTATAAGGATGGAATTAAAAAGGAAAGAAAGAGAGTATTGGATTTAAAATGCGCTATCAATTCATTAATATTAATGCCATAAGAAAAGGTCCATTTACAGTATTACACTTGTCACCATGGACAAAATGATCAAGTGTAGATAACCAGAGGTACTTTACTCGAAATTGAGTACAGGGATATGCTCCGTCGTCCAGTTGTTTAGCTCTTGCCCCTCAGCCATTGGCGAAACTAGGGCCTCATACAAGGAATCTAGTTGGATGACATTTATGGATGGATCATCGGGTGATTCTTCTGTATTTGCCGGATGTTGAATGACCGGCTTAGTGAAGATCTCCGTGATTCTCGGGACTACTTTCATTTTTCCCATCTTCTGGTCAAACCTCTGATCCCGAAGTATTTTCCTCATCCAGAATCGCCCATCCACGAGGGCATCCTCCTCATATCCCAAACCACAACGGCCTACCTTCTGAATAGCCGGTATGGGTTCCACGATTCCTTGCAAGGCAGTACCCAAGCCTTTCCCCTCTTGATACCCGTTCCTCGACATCACTTTGGCCACCATAGCCATAGCCCCCTCCTTCCCGGTATCTTGCAGTTCAAGGGCCTAGAAAGAACTCTCCAACGATTCCTCGGCCGCTTCCACATAAGGAAGTGATTGCGGCTTGGTGACCAGTATGGCTTCTTCGCCCCTTACAGTGATGATTTTGCCATCCTTAATGTATTTGATCTTCTGGTGCAAAGTCGAAGGAACAGCATTCGCAGAATGGATCCATGGCCTTCCCAACAGCATAGTGTAAGCCGGCTCAATGTTCATCACAGGCGTGGCGTTGAAAGTACATGCACCGACTTGGATTGGCAAGTCAATGTCTCCCGACACCTCTCTCTGGTACCGTCAAGGCTCTTACCACCATAGCACTCGACGTATATATGATTGGTCGGCCGCGGCTGGCTAAGGTAGCGCTAGGCGATACATTGAGGCGATCCGTTATCGATGAGGACCTTGGCCACTATACAACCCTTACACTTCACGATTACATGTAGAGCTTTATTGTGCCTAAGCTGCGGGTCTACCTCCTCTTCAGAAAAGGCTACAAAGCTGGATGCCTGGATTTGTTCTACTATCTTCTCAAACTGCCCCGGAGTAATGTCGGGGTTTACAAAGGCTTGATCCAGGATTCTTTGTAAGGCTTGTCGGTGGACTTCCGAGCTCAGGATCAGTGATAACAGTGAAATCCGGGCGGGTGTTTTTCTCAACTGCTCCACCACATCATACTCGCTCTGTTTCATTATTTGGAGCGTGATTCTTCCTCTTCCTTATGTTCAAGTGAGTCTACTTCCCCTGCTTTCTCAACCTCCTCTTCTGTATTTCTTGATGACTCTCCCATTTTTACTTTCCCTTTCCTCTTTTCTCTTTCTTCGTCCCCGTAACACCTCCCACTTCGAGTTATAAACTCGACTTCTTGCTCAAGGGAGGAGGGCTTTGTGGTGATAACGGGCTGAGGACTAGTTCGGGGAGTAATGTTGCTAGTAGGTCCAGCATAAGTCATTCTGAAATGCTCGTGAGGAGCAAAACATGGTTTTGGTGGTGCCGGAGGTGAGGCGAGACTGGGAGCGGATGTACTGCTTGACGCTCCCTGAGTGAAAACTTGGAAATTATAATTTCATGGGACAGCGTGAGTATTGGTGACGGGGAGCTGAGGCGGAGTTCGGATAACCGTTACTGGCGGTGAGGCTACTGGGGGTGAGAAGGTGATTCTGGGCTTGGAGGTAGAAGCAGTTTGGCTGAACCTAGTGGTGTTCACTCCCCTTTCCATCTTTGACTTTGTCTGGCACCTCAGAACCTTGAGAGACAATAAGTTCCGGACTTCTTGCCTGAACCCCTCACAATCTCGCAGCTCATGGTCAGCTGCCCCTCCAGTACTCTCTTCGAATCCCGCTACCTGAGGGCAAAGGTAGCCTTCCCTCATTGCTACAGCAAAAATCTCCTTAAAGTAAGGAACCAGCTTATCCACTTCTAGTGTTGATCCTTCTCCCTTAGACTCTATCATATTTACACCACTGCCTGTATTATGGTTAGGCAGTGGGTTTGAGGTAACATTGGGGAGGGAACCATTTCCCTCGATCTTCAACCACCCGTTTCGGATTAAAGCATGCACTCTCCCTCACAGGTGCCCATGATTTGTCGGTTGAGTGCCCTTGTGCTCCTCCATGATACTCACAACGGCGGTGGCATCATACCACAGGATATGGCGGTGGATTGGGTCCAAGGGGCTGGTACAATTTGGTTTATACAGACAAGTTATCGGTATATTTCACTAAGAGTGAGGGGAAGAGTTGTATCAGTGTTCCTTGGAGGTATTGGGTTGTTTTGTGGTGGTCTTGGTTGAACGGGAGGAGGAGGTGGTCTTGGTTGGAAATTTGTAGGTGGGGCATATTGTGGGCGCGGTTGTGGATAATTTGGGAGAGGAGGTGGAATGTTTGCGATGGTTTGACCATGAGAGGGAGGATATGGCCGGTAGTTATTTTGGGGAAACTAGGAGTAATTATTCTGCCGAGTGATGGAATGCACGTCACTCTCCTTTTTCTTGCCAAAATTGGCAGTTTTCTTTCTGAGGTTCTCGGTGACTCTGCGATCGTCCCATTCTTATGTTGGCTTCAATTCTCTCACCAGGATGTATGATGTCAGATAAAATCTTGGAAGTGTTACAAATAATCAAGTTTAATTAGGGAGCATTCAAAGTCTCAATAAATAGAAACCTGACTCATTGTCGATCCAGGAGGGTGGACTTACGCCTTTTCTCTCCATCTTTGGGCATACTCCTTGAAGCTTTCCGGTCTTTACGCACGGTTAGAAGATCCCTCCTTGTGCGGGCCACATCGCAGTAAATTTGTCTTTGCTTCAAAAGGCCTCGGCTAAATCCTTCCAGAGCGTGATGCTGCTCCAATCTAGCTGAACGCACCACCTCGAGTGCTCGGAGAGGCTCGTGGAAGAAGTGGATTAACAATCTGTCATCATCTGTCATAGAGGACATCTTGGTAATATAGGTGGCCAAATGAATTCGAGGGTCCGAATTCCCAGTATACTTGTCAAAATCGGGGACCTTGAATTTAGGAGGTACCACCACATCGGGAACCAATCTAAGTGATGCCACATCCACAGAGCCATACATATTCAGCCCTTCAATTGCTCTCAATCTTTCCTCTAGGGCAGACAGTTTCTCGCTTTCTTTTGACTTATTTTCCCCTCCCACTACCTGGGATATTCCCCCAGTTGGGAGATGAGGGGTGAAGTGAATTGGAGGGATTGAATTTGAAGGGTAAGGATCGGTGTTTGGAATGGTTGGGTAATGAGAGTAAGGTAGGTCATTATTTGTGGTAACCGGATTGACAGTGATTGTCGGGTCCTGGATGGGAGATTGAAAGGTAAAAGAAGTTGAAGCTTGATGAGGATCATTTGTCGTAGGAGGCGGAGGAGGTAATGATGGGCTAGGCTCTGAAGTAGGTTTATTCTGAGACATTTCCTTCATTAGTCTCATAATTTCAGAAAGCTGATCTTTCAACTCGGAGACTTGCCCCTGTAGGTTCTGTACTTGTTCCTGATTTTCCATTATCTTCCTTGTTCGAGATCTTGTTAAATACACTCGCTTAGGTTGAACCGTGTGCTTGGTCAGACTTGCCTTGTTTGAATCAATATTGATTTCCTGTGAGGGGTAAAAAAAAAGAAAATTTTAAATGAACTTTGAATTTTGCAAAGAAACTAAAAGTCTGATGCGGGCGAAGGATCTGATGGCATTTGAGAGCGAGGTTGAAATCGTAAAGGACAATCGCATCAACTTTATCATGGCATCGTCCGATAGTCATTGTGAATGGCCAGGATTGAATGCGCATTTATGATACCTGTCCATATAGCGCATTCAATTTTTCACATAACCCTAGCGAGGGAGTTCCTACGGGAGTCATATTATTCATTCACAAATTTACTAAACAATGGTCCAAAAATCATTTCATTAACTAAATAATTTGTACACCATATTCTTTACATCGGCCTAGGCTCTGGGAGGTTCTTTATAATGAGATGACATTTTCTGAGATACTCATATAACCTTTCTTCTTGCTTGGCAGGATCGAATGCTTTCAGAGCGTACTCGGATTCAGGTAATAGTTCTCGTTTTCCCTGTGCTATTATTCTCTCCAGCTGGTCAACATTCTCCTTCAGTTCTTGATAGAGAGCAGCTTGTTTTTCTTTCTCTTTCCTTTCTTTAGCACACTCTTTCAAGATATCGTTGACGAGTAGTGCCTGTTCTTTTGTTTCGAGCTTCTTCTTTTTGTTTTCTTGCTTATACTCTTCAACGAGTATTTCTTGGTATTTCATCTTTTCCTGAAGCTTACTATTCTGCACTTTCATTTCTTTGGCCTCAGCTTGAAGAGAGTCTCTTTCCTTTTCCCACTGTACCTCTTGCTCTTCGAACCCCATCCTTTCTGCCCTTGCCTCTTCCTTGAGCTTTCTTACCCTTCTCTTAAGTTTCTGCTGTTGGTCCTCCAATTGTTTCATTCGTTCTTGCAGCTGTGAGTTCTCGGTATTTGCCTTTTGTAGCGAGTCAACCAGGTGATTATCAGCTTCCTCTAATAGGGCATTTTGGCGAGGGTTGCTGTCCTTGAATTCTAGAGTAGAGTGTTCTCGGTCCCTGTCAGTTCTCCATTTAAGATAATCGCCCGAGGCACTTGGGCCTTTGGGTGATCTCTCCATTAGAGTGATGTTTTCCCAAGACTTGCTAGCCATTTTCAACCCTTCTTCTTCCTTGAGCTCATGGTAGAAGTGACCTTGGTGGTATTCTTTGATGTTGATCACGGACTGTGTTGAGCCAAACTGCCTCATTACCAATGCCGGAGTGTAACTTGTATACCTGGTTATTCCAATTAGGGACACCGCCTGATTACCCCCTGTACCGATCAGAACGGGTTGGCCTAACGTCCACAGCTTCCTCCAACAGTAATTATGGCCATTGAAACTCAAAATCCGTTCCCACCACTGTTGTTCATTCTTCAGACTGATTACTAACCGGGTCATTCTCTCGATGGGAGGCTGGTCAAGGTACCAAGTCAATCCCTTTGTCTCCACAGGACACACGTGACTGATAATCCAGAGGTATAACAATTGAGAACAACACTTAATGGACCCTTTGCCCTGTCTTCTGCAGTGTGTAAGGGTCAACAGGGTCTCTGCAAGAATTGCTGGCATCGGATTGATCCCCTACCTTTCTACTGTCCAAAATACCTCCACCGCGCTGCAAGTGATGATTCCCAATGGCCCCGGGAATAGAAGCAGACCATAGATTCCCAAGGCGAGTGCCACTGAAGCTTGATCCCACTGTTTCTCTTGGAGGTAATGATCTAACCGCTTCTCGAGGTACGTCCAATACCATCCATGTGTGTTCCCTTTGACTATTTCTTTTGACTTCGCCTCCTCCGAAGGGATGCCCAACAAATGTGTTAATCGTTTCCAGGTCTGCCTATGCTCAAGGTGTAGGTAGATCCAGTTCTGCAATGAGTAGGAATCCCTAGTAATGCCTGATATTCTTCCATAGTGGGAATCGTATCAATGTCATTGAAAGAGAATACCCCGTACTTAGGATTCCAAACCGACAACATGGCTTTTAATGCCGGGATTTGGACCTTGACTCGCATTAAGGTTGCAATCCTTCTGTACTTCTCTTCAAATCGTACCTTGACCTGATTGGGAAGCGACCTCCATCTATTAGACAGACCTTCGAGGTTGTTCATTCTGACCTCTATTTTATCCAGATCTAGTGAAGGTATTGAGCTAGCGTGTGCCTCGGAAACATCATTTTGCGAGGGTACCGACCTATGAGCTGATTTGGACCAAAGTTTAGCATGCTGAGCCTCTTCTGCCGACTGACTCGAGGATGCCATGATAAAAATGATGCCTATCCTTTTTACGGACTCTTGGTTTGGTACGCTGCGGAAAATTCGTCGAGAAGACAAATTAGGGTAATTTTGAATCATCTTGTTGTGAGGTGACACGTACACATTTATCAAAGTAGGAAAATGTGTAGGTGTCCTAGTAGGATTCAAGATTACCCTAAAAAAAAATGAACAAAAGGAAATTAAAGCAGCATAGGGTAAGAGTAGGTATGCCCCTTTTGTCCTATAGTAGGGAGACTCCTAATACTGGGTGAGCGCTACCTATCTGGATAGTTCTATCTTATAAGGTAGTTTACTACGGCTTTCAGCTATTGTGATAGTTTAGCTCAGGATCTAATTTTCTAAAAGCCACAGGTTCCCAAATTGCCCCTCAGAAGCAGTAGAGCCCCATTCTACCCCCATGATATTGTCGGGAAAATTCCACGGGTATCACGGTAAATAGAACGAGTTTTAATTTGAGCAGAAGCCTTCACGGATACTAACGGGGTAAAACCCACGGGTACCGCTACATGACCCCCTCCTACTTTCCTAAAAGGGTAAGAAAGCCCGGGTTAGGACCATAGTGTGTGAGGACATTGTGTGAGTGTTCAGTGTGTGAAGGGACACCTTTACCTCTTCCCAATTCAGGGGGATTTTATTTTTCCATTTTTCCCCTTTTTCCCCTCTTTTTTTTTTTGAAATGAAGAGCACTGTGAGGAAATAGAACAGGCAAAAAACAAACAAAATAGTTAGCAGCAATAATAATTAATATATAAAACATCGCCGAATGAGCCCATCTAACTATAATTTGATCTAACAAAATTAAATCTACTTTTGGATCACTAGACCGGGGTTAAGTCAGTCCTTAGTGGATCGTCCCCAGTGGAGTCGCCAAGCTGTCGCAAGGGATTTTGCGGTCGCCTGGACGATCACTCACCGAAGTGGGAAAGAGTGAGGAGTCGCCACCTTAGTTTTGAGGGAAACTAAAGAAAACCATTTGGGAAGATAAATTAAAAATGAAACCACTTCAAAACAGAGATTCTAGGTTCGGGGTCCGTAAACGGGTGGGGAAGGTGTTAGGCACCCCACCTCGTCCCTTAATAAGGGTAAGTAGATTTAATTTTTACGTTCTTTATAAATTAGTTAGGAGGGCTTGAACGGCAAAGTTAATCCTCTCGGTGAAAGGAATATTCGATTTTTCACTAAATTCGGATCACCCAGATACATAAGTAAATGAGACAACCTTAGTGAATTGACGTCGCGAATTGTTTTTGGTATTAGGATTATTTTGTGTACGGGTTAAGATTTGGTGTGAGAATCGGATAAGAACCCTCCTCCGATCTCTATATAATGGTTATTTATTAAAACTTTGAGTGGAGACTGGATAAGAACCCTCCTCCGATCTCCTTTAAATATTTATTAATGTTTTGAGTGGAGACCGGATAAGAACTCTCCTCCGATCTCTATTTAACGGTTATTTATTAAAACTTTAAGTGGAGACCAGATAAGAACCCTCCTCCGATCTCCTTTAAATATTTATTAATGTTTTGAGTTGAAACCGGATAAGAACTCTCCTCCGATCTCTTTTAGATTAACAGGAGCCTGAAAGGGACTTTTCCGATCTCCCGGATTTTAATTTCAGCTACATGACATAAGAGCCTAAAGCTAAGGATTCTGGCATTCAAAGATGCTGGGGATAAGGCTTCTCGATACCTTTTGGCTAGATGGGGAAAACTAGACTTGATTTACCGACCTTCCATGTATTCATTTTACCAATATCTATTAATGACCGATCTATTCTGTTTCGTTTATTTTGGTTTTATTCCACTTTATGACATCTTTG
Source organism: Hevea brasiliensis (assembly GCF_030052815.1). Classification (NCBI taxonomy): domain Eukaryota; kingdom Viridiplantae; phylum Streptophyta; class Magnoliopsida; order Malpighiales; family Euphorbiaceae; genus Hevea; species Hevea brasiliensis. Next base: position 40,029,713 of record NC_079509.1, on the reverse strand, counting down.
TCGAATTGCTGTTTACGTCAGCCTAATAGTTTGGCTACCTTCCTGACGTGTTATTCAGGTTCTCTCTTTTAAAAGAGACCCTTAAGTTGCAGTTACCTACGTCTTACCTGACCATTTACACGCTACTAGGAACCAGAAAAACTTGCATTCAGAAATAACGAAGGTTAATAAAATGATGGACTAATCACTAAAGAGATAACTCGAGAGTAACATTCTTTTGGGTCCTTTTGCACAAAATGAACTTGGAGAAAATCACATACGTAAGAAGAACAAAGAAAGTGCGAAAAGTAAAACAGCAATATGAGCTCTTACCTGTGAGGAGCCAAATCTACTGAAATAGCTACGGGGTGGCAAATAGAGATAAGACAGTGGACTGATTAGCCTGAGAGCTGATGTTCACCGTGAACTAGAGGGTGCTTAGCTAAAATGCCATCAGATAAAGATAAAAACCGAGTGGGATGAAGTTTAGCTTAGACAGTGGGAATGAAAACAGAGATGATAAAGGGCTGAAAGTGAGGGTGTGACCAGATAATGAACAAACTGGAAATGTAGAGTTCCAGTATTCAGAATCCTTTTCAAGAAACACTTCAGAAAACTAGTTTCAAAAGTCTTTCCAATCAACACTTTAAAGTAGCGAAATAACAAACTGAATGAAGTTTTCAGAGTTCTTCCGCTATAATAACAGCCTCTCTTTTTTGCTCGTCCGTCCGTCCTTTGAACAGTTTTTCATGCAGGTATTTATAGGAATCGGGCGCTCCTCGTGAAGGGTCAGGATTTATTTTGAGGGAGATGGAGGGTCAAGATTTCGAAGGACATGATCGGATGTCCAGGAATTAAAGAGAATCAAAATGAATGGCTGAGATCCCTCTTCAGAACATTTGTCCTTTTCTTCTTTCAATCTGACGGTCCCAGATCTTCTTGTCCGGAACGATCTAAGGGCTAAGAGCGAAAGACGCTGGTATTGTCATCTTCTCTCTTGATCCAAGGGTTCCGGGTTTGTCCTTACAAGTGGGATCAACGGTGGAGATTGGGATGTACAGATCGTCATGACATACCCTCGCACTGTCGGATTGTGGGCGATTCTTAGGCGTGCGGTGGAGATCTCTGCGCAACGCTTTAACTACCTCGGCTCGATTCGGCGACGGTTTTTTTGGATTTGTCTTATTCTTTTGCCTCCCGATCCTCCTCTTCTCGATCTCTTTCATATTTTCTTTCCGATATTTCTTGATGGTCTCCCATCTTCCGATCTATTATTCCGATGTTTCCTTCCTCAGTCCGGTCGTCAAAGCATTAATTGCCCCTCGATTCCCGGCGTTAAGCCGTTTTACGCTCGACAATAAATGCTCATTTTCCCCTATATATACCCCTGTCGACAGAGACATTTCCTTCATCTGATTTCCCTCTCTTCCTTCTTACTTCTCTAGTTCTAGCTTCTCCGCGCAGTCGCTCCGGCCATGATTGTGGTTTTTGATCCCTTTCCGATGAGCTTCTTTAACCACCGGCTGAAAATTTACGATCCCGGTGATCGCATAACCCTAAATAACGATGGTGAGAGAACCGATTTGACCGATCTGTATTGCGGACTCGGTTGTACCGATCTCGAGTCGCTCAACCGAGTTCATTCGCTTCTCATCACTTTGGGTGTTCAAACAGCGGTTTGCTCCCACATTGGGTGTTCCGACAGCGGATGAAGCATCCGGTCGGCAATATCCTTGGGATCAGTTACAAACTGATCCTTAGATCAGCCTTTTGATATAATCAGATCTCCAATGTATTCCGATCCTTAGAGATCGCCCAAATGATGTAGTTAGAATTTTATTGTAATCCGATCCCTAGAGATCGCCCTAATGATGTAATCCGAACTTTTGGAAATAAAAATCTTGTTTCTCCAATTATTATCTTATTGATTATTTTCCGATCTCTGATATATTTGTCCGATCTGGTTCCTAACAAAACGACTCTTAACTGATCCTTCATTCAAAATATTCAACTTATTATGTCGATCTCCAGTTAACCGATCTCGGAATGTTCGAGAGACGTGTCAGAACAGCTGGCGAATCCCATTAACCGATGCACTGCATGGAACCTCGTGAGCATTAAATGCTCGGACTAGTATAAATAGGGGTGGGGGCTTAGTCATTTGTTCTCTTATCCCACTTTCAGTCTCTTGCTCACAACTTCGAAGTTCTCTCATTTTCTCAAGTTTCTTCCGACGCCGATCAGACTCCGGTAAGGGCTTTGATCTTCTTTTTAGTTTAAGTTCTTTGTTTCTTTTGAAAATGAGCGGCGCCGAAGGTCAGAGAGCGACGAGCCCTCCTTCCATTCAGTTCTCATGGTCGTCCGATGAAGAAGAGGTGGTCGGGCCAAGCACGCAACCTGAACCTCCTAGGGCCTCCGTTCCAGCTCGGGGGCGGATCATACCATCAAGGCGTGCACCTGTTTCAGGGAGGGAGACTCTCCCTATAGACGAGCTACCGTCGGTTCTTCGAGAATCCGATCTGCAATCGTTTAGCCAAGAATACAACATTCGGCCTGATTCGTACGAGCTAATCAAGTGCCACGATCACTCCTTTGAAGAGAATGACATGGTTATGGTGTACGAGGAACAGTTAAAGGCCGGTCTTCGGTTCCCTCTAGATGACTTCTATAAGGAGGTCCTAAAACTCCACTGAGCGTGCATTGCTCAAATTCACCCTAACTCGTGGCGGATCTTGGTAGCCTTCCGAGGTCTATGCCGAGCTAAGGGAATCAGACCTACGGCTAAGGTGTTCGCCGAGCTGCACAGACTAACTCGCCGAAAGGATGACGAACACTGGTTCTTTCAGGCGAAGCCTCATTGTGGGCTCTTTTCCGATCTGCCCTCATCCCTTAAGAATTGGAAGAACCGTTTCTTCACTCTGAGGAGCAAAGATCCGAGCTGCTTTGAGGACTTCCCCCGTAGCTGGTGGTACCAGGGGCCTTTGCTTCCGAAGCGCATTACCCTGAACCAGGAGGAAAGCTTAATAGTGATGGATCTGAAGAGTCAGGCCGCCACTCAAAAGTATTCTTGTTTGGATGCGGTGACTACCGAGCTGCACCATTGGACTATTCAACTGCTCACCGGCCAAGACCGCGAACTTCCGCTCTCTGACCTCGGCATTGGTATTTTCTATATCTCAGCTCTCAGGACCTTAGCGATCTCACTGACCTTTTCTTTGTGCAGGTATGGCGGGTGGTGAGGGTTCTAGGAAGCGGAAGAAGGACAAAGAGATCTCCCGGAAAATAAAGGAGATGAAACGTTCGGAAATGCTTCGAACACCTGGTCATGAACCCGGGGAAGTACAAGGGGACCTTCCTCAACCCTCGGGTCCGCCGACCGCTGAAGCTGTCCGATCTCCTCCTAGATCGGAAGAGCAGCCTCCGGCTCTTTCAGTTGTTCCAAGCATGGAAAGGGGTCCTTCTCAATCTTCTGGGAGGACCTCTTCTCGTGGCGCTCAAAAGCTAATCGAGTCCCTGAAGAATAACCGGACTGTTCGGGAGAACCCCGGTTTTGCCCAAGTCTTGGGGTCTTCCATCTTCCTTCGGGAGGATCGGGACAGGCTATCCCCGAACAGCCTTGATGATATCTTGACTCAATCCATGAGCCTGAACGTGGAGTGCCTGGTGAATCAGACCATGGTTTGGGAAAAGGTTCAACGTCTGGGTAAGGAGATCAGGAAGAAAAATCAGGAAGTGGCTTCCCTCCGATCCCAACTCTCATCCGCTCGGGATTATATATCTCAAGTTGAGGGACGGGCGAAGTACTATGAAGACAAGCTGGCCGAACAGTCTCATGTTCTGGCTGAAAGGGATCGGAGAAGTCCAGGCGCTTCAGGCCAACGAAGCTGCTCAAGTCGCTCAACTCATCGAGGAACTCAAGGAGAAAGACGAGGAGCTTAAGGAGAAAGATGAAGAGATGGTGACGGGAATAGCCGGAGCCTATGTGAATGCTCACAAGGATCTCTTGGCCGAACTCCAGAAGCGTTACCCAGAAGAAGACTTCTCTTGGATGGCCGACTGCTCCTCGTATGACGATGAGGACAGTGAGGAGGAAGCCGAGGGTGAGAGAGAGAGTGAGCAAAATGTAAATCAGGCTGGGGGTGATCCTCCAGCTGAATAGCTTGTGCAAAAAATGAAATGAAATGGAATGTCTCTTTTGTTAAATGAATGGATGTGATTGGAAAATCTCTGAATTGCCTAAGTATTTGATTGTATGAGCATAGCGAAACAAGAACTAAATGCAATTATTAATCTAAGTATAAGAGATCGGAAAGCACAATAAGCATGAGATCGGTGGGGAAGAAATGCTGAATGGGACTTGATTAAAATTGAAAATTTAACTTGAACACTTAAGATCGGAATCCTTATTAAACCGAACCAAAACCTTAGCTCTTAATCTTTGGAAAAGGAGATCGGCAATAAAACTGGTAAGAAAAGATCTAGCGCCAGTTCATTTCGCTTATCAGGAATATACTTGACGGGTCCTGATTTTCGACAATGGGTTTGAGAGATCGGTGAACGATAGACTGGTAAAGCTTTGACTGATGCGAGAACTTAAGAATTTGATTTAATTCTTTATGAGGAGAGATCGGAATTGTGACTGCCTATCAAAGAGGGATCGGAAATGTGATTAGCTGTCCGAAGGAGACTTAGTACCGGGGATCGGTTTCAAAGTTTTATTGATTTTGGGGATCGACCAAAATATGGTGTCGACAACTATGTATTAGCTCCAAAATATTTTCAGCCCTTAGCCCTTGTCCAATAAAGGGAGATCTAGTGATTTTGCCCTGAAGGCAAGATTCACAAGTTGGAGTAGGCTCAGAGCCCAATGAGGATAAAATCCCCATTTTCTCCAATTTTGCAATTCTATCTTCTGCAACATGACCTAATCTTAAGTGTCAAATATATTTTGAACTTGAGTTGGTTTTCACCATGGCATTGCATTCATTTAGATCACTATACTCTGGGCAGTTCCTTTTTCAGTGCCCATTCTTCTGGTAGTGGAAACACTTTCCTGCTGGTAGTGGCAACACTTTCCTTTACCTTTGTCAACTTTGATCTTTGTTTTTCTATTTGGCTATCTTCTTGGAAAGACTAGGAATCTGAGGTTTATTTTTCTTATTGCCCTTCTTCTTGTTGGACTTTCCAGTAGAAAAAGATACAATCAAAGCTACCTCTTTTCCTTTATTGCCCGGCATATTCTTTTGGGCAATAACCAACATGTTGAGTAAACCAACTAAGGTGCATTCCTGTTTAGTCATATGAAAATTTGTCACAAAATTCTCAAAAGACTCAGGAAGGGACTGAAGGATCAAATCCATCTGTAGTTGGAAATCCATGTTGAAGTTAAGATGTTCCAACTGCTCAATCAGCCGAATCATCTTGTGGACATGATCCCTAACATTCGGTCCCTCATACATCTTCATGTGGAACAACTGCCTAGATATCTCATACCTAGCATTCCTACTATGCTCACCATACAACTCTTGTAGGTGAAGGAGGATCTCACTCACACTCTGCATATTTTCATGATGCTTCTGTAACTCATTACTCATGGAAGCAAGCATGTAACACTTAGCTCTCATATCATGCTCCTTCCACTTGTACAAAGTTTCATGTTCCTCTTGAGTGGTCTCCGGAGGTAAGGGACCAGGAACATTTGAATCTAGAACATATCCTATATGTTCAAGGTTCAGGACAAGTTTCAAATTTCTTAGCCAATCAGAGAGATTAGGTCCTGTCAACCTATTGCGATCAAGTCTGCTTGCAAGGATATTGGATGGTGGTGGTTGTTCTGTGCTCATTATTATCAGAAAATTAATTGCAGAAAATAACCAGATTAATTAGTAAATGTATCAAGTAATTAACCAAAATGATTATGGTCTTTTAATCAAATTGGTCCTCCCACTAACTTAGCGAATCCTACACTTCCAAAGTAGAAAACGGAAATCCTAGTTGGATGGATTTCTAATGGGTGATTGAATTCTTATAATTCTATTGATCATTCTCAGGTACATCCGTTATTGGAATTACAATAAACTATAAGTGAGCAACTCCTTGCCCATCACATCTCATGTGAGGTTCAATCCTTTACCTAGCCCCTAATGCTCAAAATCTCAGGTACATCCATTATTGACTCATCTTGCATTAGTTAAGTTGATCCCATTGTGCCAGTAATTATGCAAATAATTTTAATGTCCTTAGATACATCCAATATTGGCCACCAAACCATTTACATATTTACAACATCTCATGCTTAACTATTATTCTTAAGAAAATCTCTTAAATTAATTGCATCTTATGTAACTATTTAAAATTTCTTAAAATAATTGCCCCAATAGAGGGCCCATGTTATAATTACTTTAATTATAGCATTTCCAACTTAATCATTTGTTTGGAAGATTCTATAGTCATCCTAATTACTATTAAGGTCTCACTTTGCACATTATCCATTTAGCATGCATATATCATATAATTGCATACATTCTCATACATCTCATGCATTCATGGATAAGTAGTAAATATGGTATGATCATGGACTTTCTAAGGGATTCAATTTTGAGCCGCCAAGAATTGAATAAGGGCATTCCTAAGTGTATTTCATTCATTCATTTTGCAAGAGTTGCTGAAGGAGTACATAATCAATACTTGATCTTGAATTCCTCCCACTGGTCCCACCAATGCTCTTGACCTCCTTGAACTTCTTGCAATCAATATTACATAGTAATCCTTGGCACACCAAGGCGAATTTACAAGAACTTAAATAAATGAAATTACATCAAAAAATTATTACAAACTTAATAATACATGCCCAAATAAATTAAAATAAATTAATTAATTTACAATCCCAAAGAAACATAAAAGAAATAAATCCAATCAGATTGGTCTTTTATAGTCCATGATCATCCATCATGCATATCACTATTTAACAATTAAATAAAACATACATACTTAAATTAAATTGAATATCTCATATTCAACTTAAAAATCCAGATTTGAATATGATTCAAATAAATTTAAAAATTCAGATTTGAATCTCATTCAAACAAATTTAAAAATTCAGATTTGTATCACATTCAAACAACCTTAAAAATTCATATTTGAATCACATTCAAACAATTTTTAAGAAATCAGATTTGAATCATATTCAAACAATTTTTAAAAATTCAGATCTGAATATTATTCAAGCAACTTTAAAAATTTAGATTTAAATATGATTCAAACAACTTTAAAAATTCAGATTTTAATCACATTCAAACAACTTTTAAAATTCAGATTTGAATCACATTCAAACAATTTTTTAAAATTTTGATTTGAATCAAAATTTAATTGTGTGATTAAAATTATAACTAAACAATTTAATTAGATATAGGATGAGCTTTTAGATCATACAACAATTGCAAATTAAAAAGCCAAACCTTTGCACCACCCGTGAAGCCAAACCATGAGCACCATTGATGGTGTTCTTCAAGCAAGCCGCCACACATCCATTGCAACCAGCAATGGATAAATCATCTCATGATCAAAACACACAATTAAATCATATAATCAACAATCTAAATGGAAAATATAGTGGCTCTGATACCAATTGAAGGAGCAGAAGCGTGAAAAACACAAGTTTATACCATTGAATTCAAAAATTTTCACCTAGGGTCACATGCATCATGCAAGATTTATTTTTATCTATTTGATTTCAATGATAAACAACATATTAAAACTCTTTTAATATGTTTTTGGATTTGTATTTGCCATTTAAGATTTTAAAATTAATTAGATTAATTTTAGAACCCTAGATTAAATCAAGAACAAACACACTAACCTCTTGATGCACTGCAGTGTATTTGCGCCTTTGAGATTCATCTTCAAAACACCAGATGTTGTCCCTCTAGCTTGTCCACACCAAGAACAACTATGGCAGCCCTTGAACAGCTTCTAAAGCTTTTTCTATTAATTAGAAAATCAAGTTCTGCCTTTTAAGAAATTAAAGATGCAAACAGGACACTAGAAACGATTTATGTATTTTTGATTCAAGAGATTGATGGCTAATCTCTTTGAATTGATGAGAAATGAAGAAGAAGAGAGGGAGAGCTTCAAAATGGTGTGACAAAGGAAGAGTGGCTACTGGTTGTCTTATTTTTAATTCATAACAACACTTATATAGCTTGGTCAACACATTAAACCCTTGCCATATGTCACCCTCTGATTGGTTCTTGGTTTAATTGACCCAATCACATTGTGCTAAGTGTCAAACCTATATTTAATCTTAATTTTAATCATCTTACATGATTAAAAGACATTTGGCAAGCTTATGTGTAATGCCATGTATCACCATCTCATAGTGCCACATGTCACCCTATGAAATGACCAAAATGTCCCTGTGTCTTAATTTTGAGTTCTTAACCCAAAATAATTATTTCTCTTCTTCTAATCAATTTATATCAAATATAAATAAATTAATTAATCTTTATTAATTAATTTCTCATTAATTAATTTTATATTTAAACACTTTAAATATAAATTTAACTTATACTATACATCCAATAATCTAGATTTGGTTTCAAGTCATTCTAGAGACTTTGCAATCTAATTGTAAACCAAACCTATTTAATTAATCAATTAAACTCTTTCATTAATTAATTAAATCATATTTAATTAGGTGATAACTTATGTATATGTGTGACTTACTAGGCTCATCACTAATTGGCAATGAGATATGATATCAACTCTTAATATCATCAGAACTCTTTCTTACCATAAATGATTTCTCTAAATCATTTTATGCACCTCATAGACCATGGTTAACACCTAGCATAGCATGCCATGGCCACCTAATTAGTAATAAGGTTTACCTTAAATGAACCTATAATCATATGTTACCATGCACTGGAATCTCTCTGTTACAAAATCCCAACTCAAGCTGAAGTCATGGTTTATGTCAAACTCCATTTGCTATGAATATTATGCTCTCTTTTAATTCTAGTTCTTGATTAAAAGATTTTGTCATCAGAAACTCTTTTCTGATTAAATCTATCTGTCCTGGCCAGGAACTTGAAATATCAAGAACAATTAAATGAACATAGGATTTTATCTCTATTTACTTAGAGGAACAGATTCCATCTTGATTAACACCTACCTCCATATATAACTAGTAGGAGCCAACACATGCCCATATTCCCATACACAGTACAAGTATGAAAGCAGTATCAAAATCAAACTACCTACATACAAGATAACTGTGCTATCTCAAGTCTAAAGATTTTATGCACTGATATGATTTATGACAAAACATTGACAAGAGTAAACTCCATGTGCTTGTCATAAGTGTCACTGGTTCGACTTACTTATCATTTATAAGTGCCTATCATGTTTGTCATATGGCATGAGACGCACCATTCCATCTTATTTATACCTCATATAAATAACTTAGTAACAAACATGAATACAATCTTTGTGGATAAGTCATGTCCTTATTATGAAGTATCCTCGATTGTGAACCTATTTATGATACTTTGTACTAGAAATACTGTCACTCATATTCTTAACAACTTAAGAACATAATTTTTAACAAAATATCAGTGGACCTTTTCTATTACACATAAATATATTATGTAAACAGAAAAGTGGAAATGCCTTTTGTTAATAAAAATATGTACAAGATACATACTAAATGATATGCTCTAGGGCATACTACTAACAGATCATGTCCACAAGATGATTCGGCTCATTGAGCAGCTGGAACATCTTGACTTTAACATGGATATCCAACTGCAAATGGATTTGATCCTTCAATCCCTTCCTGAGTCATTTGGGAATTTTGTGACAAATTTCCATATGACTAATTAGGAATGAACCTTGGCTGGTTTAATCAACATGCTGGTTATTGCCCGAAAGAATATGCCAGGCAATAAAGGAAAAGAGGTAGCTTTGATTGCATCTTCTTCTGCTGGAAAGTCCAACAAGAAAAAGGGCAATTAGAAAAAGAAACCTCCAGTTCCAAAATCTTCTAAGAAGATAGCCAAATAGAAAAACAAAGATCAAAGCTGACAAAGGCAAAGGAAAGTGTTTCCACTGCCAGTAGAATGGGCACTGGATAGGAAATTGCCCAGAGTATAGCAATCTAAAAGAATGCAATGCCATGATGAAAATCAACTCAAGTTCAAAATATATTTGGCACTTAAGATTAGGTCATGTTACAAAAGATAGGATTGCAAAACTGGAGAAAATGGGGATTTTATCCTCATTAGGCTCTGAGCCTACTCCAACTTATGAATCTTGCCTTCAGGGCAAAATGACTAGATCATCCTTTATTGGACAAGGGCTAAGAGCTAAAAATATTTTAGAACTAATACATAGTGATGTATGTGGTCCATTTAAGGAAATGGTTAGAGGCGGTTTTCATTACTAAATTACCTTTACTGATGACAGATCAAGGTTTGGGTATTTGTATTTGATGAAATACAAACATGAATCCTTTGAAAAGTTCAAAGAATTTAAATCTAAAGTAGAAAATGAAACTGGAAAAAGTATTAAAGCTCTTCGATAAGATCGTGGAGGTGAATACTTGAGTACTGAATTTGATGAATACTTGAGAGAGCATGACATTGTTTCCCAGCTGACTCCTCTAGGAACACCACAGCTGGTGTATCTGAAAGGAGAAATCGTACCCTATTAGATATGGTACATAGTATGATGAGCTATACTGATATGCCAATCTCCTTTTGGGGATTTGCATTAGAATCAGCTTTGTATATTCTGAATAGGATTGCATCAAAATGAGTAACTTCCACACCTTATGAGATATGGCATGGAAGAAAACCAAGTCTTAAGCATGTTAAGATTTGGGGTTGTCCAGCTTATAGGCTGAATACTGATAAATTGGAAACCAGATCAGAAAAGGGTCAATTCGTTGGATATCCAAAAGATAGTTTTGGATATTATTTTTATTTGCCTACATAACAAAAGTTTGTGGTAAGTAGAGATGCCATATTTCTTGAACAACAATTTGTTCAAGAAGGAGGCAAAGGCAGGCAAATAGAGTTAGAATTGGAGAATTCTGATCAACCAACAGATCAGATGGATATAGATCCATCTAGTCAACCTATACCTATTGATGATACATCTACAGCTGTTCCCCGTAGAACAACTAGGGTATCTCACCTACCAGTGAGATATGGTTTCCTTCATGAAGAAGAACAAGAGTTGTCTACTCATGAAGAAGTAGATCATGGAGATGATCCACTTACCTATGAAGAAGTTATATCAGATATAGACTCATCAAAATGGATTGGTGCTATGAAATCCGAGATTGATTCCATGTATAAGAATCAAGTTTGGGATCTTGTTTACCCATCTGAAGGTATTGTACCTATAGGAAACAAATGGGTTTTCAATAAGAAAATTGGTTTTGATGGAAAGGTAGAGACTTATAAAGCAAGGCTAGTAGCGAAAGGGTTTCGCCAAAGGCAAGGAATTGACTATAAGGACACTTTCTCGCCTGTTGCCATGCTTAAATCAATTAGGATTCTATTAGCAATAGCTACATACTATGATAATGAGATTTGGCAGATGGATGTCAAAACAGCTTTTCTCAATGGATACATTGAAGAAAACATTTTCATGGAACAACCTAGGGGTTTTGAATCCCAAGATGGCTCCAAAGTGTGCAAACTAAAGCAATCTATTTATGGGTTAAAACAAGCTTCAAGGAGTTGGAACATCTGTCTTGATGAAGCTATTAAGTCATTTGGTTTTTATCAAAAATGAGGATGAGCCATGTGTATATAAGAAGGTTAGTGATAGTGCTGTCACTTTCCTTGTCTTATATGTGGATGACATTTTATTGATAAGTAATGACACAGGTATGTTGACAATTGTAAAGGTATGGTTTTCAAATACATTCTCCTTGAAAGACTTAGGGGAGGCAACCTATATTCTTGGGATTTGCATCTATAGAGATAGAGCAAAAAGAATAATTGGTTTATCCTAAAGTCTATATTTGAAAAGATGTTAAAGAGGTTTAACATGCTTAATTCCAAGAGAGGATTGTTACCAGTGAGACATGGTATCCACCTTTCTAAAGAGATGTATCCAAAGACACTTGAAGAAAGAGATAAAATGGCCAGGATTCTATATGCTTCGGCAATTGGAAGTTTGATGTATGCAATGTTATGTACTAGGTCGGATATCGCATATGCTGTTAGTTTGACTAGCAGGTATCAATCCAATCCAAGTTTGGAACACTGGATAGCTGTCAAGAATATCCTTAAGTACTTGAGAAGAATTAAAGATTTATTCTTGATATATGGAAGTGGTGACTTGCAATTGGATGGTTATACTGATTATGATTTCCAATCAAATATCGATGATAGAAAGTCTACCTTTAGGTTTGTGTTCATTGGTAATGGAAGTGCAGTTAGTTGGAAGAGTTCCAAACAGAGTATGACTGCTGATTTCACTACAAAGGCCGAGTATATTGCTGCATCAGATGCTGCAAAAGAAGATGTTTGGATATAAGAAACCCTTGTCTCACTAGAAATCCAAACACATAGAAAGGTGCTACCACATTATCAGAGAAATAGTTGGACGAGGCAATGTAGCCATGCAGAAAATAGCATCAGCTGAAAATCCAGCTGATCCATTCACTAAGCCTATGTCACAAACTCAGCTAAACAGAGATCTTGAGAAGATGGGTCTAAGATATTGTCATAAATGGCTCTAGTGCTAGTGGGAGATTATTAGTAGTATGCCCTAGAGCATATCATTTAATATGTATCTTGTACACGTTTTTATTAATAAAAGGCATTTTCACTTTTCTGTTTACATAATATATTTGTGTAATAGAAAAGGTCCATTGATATTTTGTTAGAAATTCTATTCTTAAGTTGTTAAGAATATGAGTGACAGTATTTCTAGCACAAGGTATCATAAATAGGTTCATAATCGAGGATACTTCACAATAAGGACATGACTTATCTATATATATTGTAATAATGTTTGTTCCAAAGTTATTTATATGAGATGTAAATAAGATGGAATGGTGAGTCTCATGCCATATGACAAGCATGATAGGCACTTACACATGATAAGTAGGTCGAACCAGTGACACTTATGACAAGCACAATGGAGTTTACTCTTGTCAATGTATTATCATAAATCATATTAGTGCTTATAATCTTTAGACTTGAGATAGCACAGTTATCTTGTATATAGGTGGTTTGAGTTTGATACTGCTTTCAAACTTGTACTGTGTGTATGCATATATGGGCATGTGTTGGCTCCTACTAGTTATATATGGAGGTAGGTGTTGATCAAGATGGAATCTGTTCCTCTAGGTAAATAGGGATAAAATCCTATGTTCATTTAATTGTTCTTGATGTTTCAAGTTCCTGGCCAGGACAGATAGATTTAATCATAAAAGAGTTTCTGATGAGAAAATCTTTTAATCAAGAACTAGAATTAAAAGAGAACATAATATTCATAGCAAATGGGGTTTAACATAAACCATGACTCCAACTTGAGTTGGGATTTTATAATAGAGAGATTCTAGTGCATGGTAACATATGATTATAGGTTCATTTAAGGTAAACCTTATTACTAATTGGGTGGCCATGGCATGCTATGCTAGGTGTTAACCATGGTCTATGAGGTGCATAAATAATTTAGAGAAATCTTTTATAGTAAGAAAGAGTTCTGATGATATTAAGAGTTGATATCATGCCTCATTACCAATAAGTAATGAGCCTAGTAAGTCACACATACACAAGTAATCACCAAATTAAATATGATTTAATTAATTAATTAAAGAGTTTAATTGATTAATTAAATAGGTTTGGTTTGCAATTAGATTACAAAGTCCCTAGCATGGCTTGAAACCAAATCTAGGTTATTGGATGTATAGTATAAGTTAAATTTATATTTAAAGTATTTAAATATGAATTTAATTAATATGAAATTAATTAATAGAGATTAATTAATTAATTTATATTTGATATAAATTGATTAGAAGAAGAGAAATAATTATTTTGGATTGAGAACTCAAAATTAAGTCATAGGGGTATTTTCATCATTTCACAGGGTGACATGTGGCAATAAGAGATGGTGACACATGGCACTACACATAAGCTTGCCAAATATCTTTTAATCATGTAAGATGATTAAAGTCAAGATTAAATATTGGTTTGACACTTGGCACAATGTGATTGGGTCAATTAAAACCTAGAGCCAATCAAAAGGTGACATGTGGCAAGGGTTTTAAGTGGTGACCTAGCTATATAAGTGTGAGGATGAAAGAACAAAAACATAAGCTACCATTCTCTCTTTGTCCCGCCACCCTTGGCTACCCTCTCCCCTCTTCTTCTTCATCTCTCATCAATTCAAAGAGATTAGCAAACAATCTCTTGAATTAAAAATACTAGAAATTGTTTCTAGTATCCTGTTTACATCTATAATCTCTCAAAAGGAATAACTTGATTTTCTAATTCATAGAAAAAGCTTTAGAAGCTGATCAAGGGCTGCCATAGGTGATCTTGATGTGGACAAGCTAGAGGGACAACATCTGGTGTCCTAAAAACGCATCCCAAAGGTGCCAAACACACTATAGTGCATCAAAAGGTTAGTGCACTTATTCTTGATCTAATCTAGGGTTCTAATGGATTAATCTGTTAATTCTAAAATCTTAAATGGTAAATGTAGATCCAAAAATATATTAAAAGAGTTTCAATATGCTGTTTATCATTAAAATCAAATAGATAAAAATAAATCTTGCATGATGCATGTGACCCTAGAAGGAAAATTTTGAATTTCAATGATCTAAACTTTTGTTTTTCATGCTTCCGCTCCTTCACATATACCCATACACAATACAAGTATGAAAGCATTATCAAACTCAAACCACCTATATATAAGATAACTGTGCTATCTTAGGTCTAAAGATTATATGCACTGATATGATTTATGACAATACATTGACAAGAGTAAACTCCATGTGCTTGTCGTAAATGTCAGTAGTTCGGCCTACTTATCATGCATAAGTGCCTATCATATTTGTTATATGGCATGAGACTCACCATTTCATCTTATTTATATCTCATATAAATAACTAGGGAACAAACATGATTACAATCTTTCTGGATAAGTCATGTCCTTATTGTGAAGTATCCTCGATTGCGAACCAATTTATGATACTTTGTGCAAAAAATATTGTCACTCATATTCTTAACAACTTAAGAATAGAATTTCTAACAAAATATCAATGGACCTTTTCTATTACACATAAATATATTATGTAAATAGAAAAGTGAAAATGCCTTTTATTAATAAAATATTTACAAGATACATACTAAATGATATGCTCTAGGGCATACTACTAACAATCTCCCACTAGCACTAGAGCCATTCATTACAAGACTTTAGACCCATCTTCTTGAGATGTTGGTCTAACTGAGCTTGTGACAAAGGCTTAGTGAATGGATCAGCTGGATTTTCAGCAGATGCTATTTTCTGCATGGCTATATCGCCTTGCCTAACTATCTCTCTGATAATGTGGTAGCGCCTTTCTATGTGTTTGGATTTTTAGTGAGTCTGGGGTTCCTTATATCCAAACAACTTCTTTTGTAGCATCTGATGCAGCAATATACTCGGTCTCTATAGTGGAATCAACAGTCGTACTCTGTTTTGAACTCTTCCAACTAGTTGCACTTCCATTATAAATGAACACAAACCTAGAGGTAGACTTTCTATCATCGATATCTGATTGGAAATCAAAATCAGTATAACCATCCAATTGCAAGCTTCCACCTCCATAAATCAAGAATAAATCCTTAGTTCTTCTCAAGTACTTAAGGATATTCTTGACAGCTATCCAGTGTTCCAAACCTGGATTGGATTGATACCTGCTAGTCAAACTAACAGCATATGCGATATCCGGCCTAGTACACATCATTGCATACATCAAACTTCTAATAGCCAAAGCATATGGAATCCTAGCCATTTTATCTCTTTCTTTATGTGTCTTTGGAGACATTTCTTTAGAAAGGTGGATACCATGTCTCACTGGTAACAATCCTCTCTTGGAATCAAGCATGTTAAACCTCTTTAACACCTTTTCCAAGTATAGACTTTGGGATAAACCAATTATTCTTTTCGCTCTATCTCTATAGATGTGAATCCCAAGAATATAGGTTGCCTCCCCTAAGTTTTTCATGGAGAATGTATTTGACAACCATACCTTTATAGTTGTCAACATACCTATGTCATTACCTATCAACAGAATATTATCCATATATAAGACAAGGAAAGTGATAGCACTATTACTAACTTTCTTATATACACATGGCTCATTCTCATTTTTGATAAAACCAAATGACTTAATGGCTTCATTAAAACGGATGTTCTAACTCCTCGAAGCTTGTTTCAACCCATAAATGGATCGCTTTAGCTTGCGCACTTTGGAACCATCTTGGGATTCAAAACCCCTAGGTTATTCCATGAAAATGTTTTCTTCAATGTATCCATTGAGAAGAGTTGTATTGACATCCATCTGCCAAATCTCATAATCTTAGTATGCAGCTAATGCTAATAGAGTACTAATTGATTTAAGCATGGCAACAGGCGAGAAAGTCTCCTCATAGTCGTTTCCTTACCTTTGACGAAACCATTTCGCTACTAGCCTTGCTTTATAGGTCTCTACCTTTCCATCAGAGCCAATTTTCTTCTTAAAAACCCATTTGTTTCCTATAGGTACAATACCTTCAGTTGGGTCAACAAGATTCCAAACTTGATTCTTATACATGGAATCAATCTCGGATTTCATAGCATCAATCCATTTTGAAGAGTCTATATCTGATAGAGCTTCTTCATAGGTAAGTGGATCATCTCCATGATCTACTTCTTCATGAGTAGACAACTCTTGTTCTTCTTCATGAAGGAAACCTTATCTGACTGCTGGGTGAGATACCCTGGTTGTTCTATGAGGAACAGCTGTAGATGTTTCATCAATAGGTGTAAGTTTACTAGATAGATCTATATCCATCTGATCTGTTGGTTGGTCAGAATTCTCCAATTGTAACTCTATTTGCCTTCCTTTGCCTCCTTCTTGAAACAAACTGTTGTTCAAGAAATGTGGCATCTCTACTTACCATAACCTTTTGTGATGTCGGCAAATAAAAATAATATCCATAACTATCTTTTGGATATCCAACAAATCGACCCTTTTCTGATCTGGTTTACAATTTATCAATGTTCAGCCTATAAGTTGGACAACCCCAAATCTTAACATGCTTAAGACTTGGTTTTCTTCCATGCCATATCTCATAAGGTGTGGAAGATACTAATTTTGATGGAATCCTATTCAGAATATACAAAGCTGATTCTAATGCAAATCCCAAAAATGGAGATTGGCATATCAGTATAGCTCATCATACTATGTACCATATCCAATAGGGTACGATTTCTCTTTTCAGATACACTATTCAGCTGTGGTGTTCCTAGAGTAGTCAACTGGGAAACAATGCCATGCTCTCTCAAGTAATCATCAGATTCAGTACTCAAGTATTCACCTTTACGATCTAATCGAAGAGCTTTAATACTTTTTTTCTGTTTGATTTTCTACTTCAGATTTAAATTCTTTGAATTTTTCAAAGGATTCATGATTGTATTTCATCAAATACAAATACCCAAACCTTGATTTGTCATTAGTAAAGCTAATAAAGTAATGAAAAACATCTCTAGCCATTTCCTTAAATGGACCATATATATCACTATGTATTAGATCCAAAATATTTTCAGCTCTTAGTCCTTGTCCAACAAAGGGTGATCTAGTCATTTTGCCCTGAAGGCGGGATTCACAGGTTGGAGTAGGCTCAGAGCCCAATGAGGATAAAATCCCCATTTTCTCCTGTCTTGAAATCCTATCTTCTGTAACATGACCTAATCTTAAGTGCCAAATATATTTTGAACTTGAGTTGATTTTCATCATGACATTGCATTCTTTTAGTTTGCTTGCATTAGATTTCGATCATGCATATAACCCGAACCAACATATTTATTTTCAAAATAAATATTGCAAACATCATTTATGAACTAAAATTCATAACCATCTCTAGTCAAACTAAATATAGATATGATATTCTTAAAAGGCATCAGGTACATGTAAAATCTTATTTAAGTACAAAACATGTCCACACATGTATAAAGATTTAGATCCTATGGCTAAAGCTTCAACAATTGAGCTTTTGCCAACCCAGAGTCTAATATCTCGTTACTGCAAGCTACGACTACTTGCTATACTCTGGGCAGTTCCTATTCCTGTGCCCATTCTTTTGGTAGTGGAAACACTTTCCTTTGCCTTTGTCAGCTTTCATCTTTATTTTTCTGTTTGGCTATCTTCTTGGAAGATCCTGGAACTTGAGGTTTCTTTTTCTAATTGCCCTTCTTCTTGTTGGACTTTCCAGCAGAAAAAGATGCAATCAAAGCTACCTCTTTTCCTTTATTGCTCAGCATGTTCTTTTGGGCAATAACCAGCATGTTGAGTAAACCAGCCAAGGTGCATTCCTATTTAGTCATATGGAAATTTGTCACAAAATTCCCAAATGACTCAGGTAGGGACTGAAGGATCAAATCTATCTGCAGTTGGAAATCCATGTTAAAGTCAAGATGTTCCAGCTGCTCAATCAGCCGAATTATATTGTGGACATGATCCCCAACAATCTGTCCCTCAGACATCCTCATATGAAACAGCTGTCTAGATATCTCATACCTAGCATTCCTGCTGTGCTCACCATACAACTCTTATAGATGAAGGAGGATCTCACTTGCACTCTACATGTTCTCATGCTGCTTCTATAACTCAGTACTCATAGAAGCAAGCATGTAACACTTAGTTCTCATATCATGCTCCTTCCAATTGTCCAAAGTTTCATGTTCCTCTTGTGTGGCCTTTGGAGGTAAGGGACCAGGAAAATTTGAGTCTAGAACATATCCTATATGTTCAAGGTTGAGGACAAGTTTCAAATTTCTTGGCCAATCAGATAAATTAGGTCCTGTCAACCTATTGCGATCAAGTATGCTTGCAAGAATATTGGATGGTGGTGGTTGTGGTGTGCTCATTATTATCAGAAAATTAACTATAGAAAATAACCAGATTAATTAGTAAATGTATCATTTATTTATCCAAAATGATTATGGTCTTTTAATCAAATTGGTCCTCCCACTAACTTAGCGAATCCTACACTTCCAAAGTTAGAAATAGAAATTCTAGTTAGATGGATTTCTAGTGGGTGATTGAATCCTTATAATCCTATTGATCATCATCAGGCACATCCATTATTGGAATTACAATAAACTATAAGTGAGCAACTCCTTGCCCATCACATCTCATGTGAAGTTCAATCCTTTACCTAGCCCCTAATGCTCAAAATCTCAGGCACATCCATTATTGACTAATCTTGCATTAGTTAAGTTGATCCCATTGAGCCAGTAAACATGCAAATAATTTTAATGTCCTTAGGCACATCCATTATTGGCCACCAAACCATTTACATATTTATAACATCTCATGCTTAACAATTATTCTTAAGAAAATCTTTTAAATTAATTGCATCATATGCAACTATTTAAAATTTCTTAAAATAATTGCCCCAATGGAGGGCCCATGTTATAATTACTTTAATTATACCATTTCCAACTTAATCATTTGTTTGGAAGATTTTGTGGTCGTCCTAATTACTATTAATGTCTCACTTTGCAGATTATCCAATTAGCATGAATATATCATATACTTGCATATATTCCTATACATCTCATGCATTCATGGATAATAAATATGGTATGATCATGGACTTTCTAAAGGATTCAATTCTGAGCCACCAAGAATTGAATCAGGGCATTCCTAGGTGCATTTCATTCATTCATATTATAAGAGTTGCTAAAGGAGTACATAATCAACACTTGATCTTGAATTCCTCCCACTGGTCCCACCAATGCTCTTGACTTCCTTGATCTTCTTGCAGTCCAATTACATAGTAGTCCTTGGGATACCAAGGTGAATTTACATGAACTAAATAAATGAAATTATAACCTAAAAATATTACAACCTTTATAATACATGCCCAAAATAAATTAAAATAAATTAATTAATTTACAGCCCAAAGAAACAAAAAGAAATAAATCCAATCACATTGGTCTTTTATAGTCCATGATCATCCATCATGCATATCACTATTTAACAATTAAAGAAAACTATATATTTAAATTAAATTGAATATCTCATATTCAACTTAAAAATCCAGATTTGAATATGATTAAAACAAATTTTAAAATTCATATTTGAATCACATTCAAACAAATTAAAAATTTAGATTTGAATCACATTCAAACAAATTTAAAAACTTCAGATTTGAATCACATTCAAACAAATTTAATTGTGTGATTATATTTCTAATTAAACAATTTAATTAGACAAAAAATGGGCCTTAGATCATGCAACAATTGCACATACAACACCCGTTAATTCCATGCGCACCATGGTTGTGCACAAACCATGCGCACCGTGGTGCAACCAAGCATGCCGCCACCTTTTCTTTTGTAACCAGCAATGAATCAATCATCTCATGATCAAATTTCACAATTGAATCATATAATCAACAATCTAAATAGCAAATATAGTGGCTCTAATACCAATTGAAGGAGCAGAAGCATGAAAAACATAAGTTTAGATCATTGAACTAAAAAATTTTTCATCTAGGGTCACATGCATCATGCAAGATTCATTTTTATCTATTTGATTTCAATGATAAACAGCATATTAAAACTCTTTTAATATGTTTTTGGATCTACATTTGTCATTTAAGATTTTAAAATTAATAGATTAATTCATTAGAACCCTAGATTAGATCAAGAACAAGTGCACTAACCTTTTTGATGCACTGTAGTGTGTTTGGCACCTTTGAAATGCGCCTAGGACACCAGATATTGTCCCTCTAGCTTGTCCATACCAAGATCACCAATGGCAGCCTCTTGAATAGCTTCTAAAGCCTTTCTAATCAATTAGAAAATCAAGTTTTGCCTTTTGAAAGATTACAGATGTATACAGGACACTAGAAACGATTTCTAGTATTTTTAATTCAAAAGAATGTTGAGTATTCTCTTTGAATTGATGATAGATGAAGAAGAAGAGAGGAAGAGGTAACCAAGGGTGGCGACACAAAATGATAAAGAGCATATTGTAATTTTTCTTTTTCATTCTTTCCCTTATATAGCTAGGTTACCACTTAAAACCCTTATCACAAGTCACCTTCTGATTGGCTCTAGGTTTAATTGACCCAATCACATTGTGCCAAGTGTCAAACCTATATTTAATCTTGACCTTGATCATCTTACATGATTAAAAGACAAATGGCAAGCTTATGTGTAGTGCCACGTGTCACCATCTCATGGTGCCACATGTCACCCTGTGAAATGACCAAAATACCCCTGTGTCTTAATTTTGAGTTCTCAACCCAAAATAATTATTTCTCTTCTTCTAATTAATTTATATCAAATATAAATTAATTAATTAATCTCTATTAATTAATTTTTCATTAATTAAATTCATATTTAAACACTTTAAATATAAATTTAACTTATACAATACATCCAATAACCTAGATTTGGTTTCAAGCAATGCTAGGGACTTTGCAATCTAATTGCAAACCAAACCTAATTAATTAAATAATTAAACTCTTTAATTATTTAATTAAATTATATTTAATTTGGTGATTACTGATTGGGTGAACATGGCATGCTATGCTAGGTGTTAACCATGATCGATGAGGTTAAATGAACCTATAATCATATGTTACATGCACTAGAATCTCTCTGTTACAAAATCCCAATTCGAGCTGGAGTAATGGTTTATGTCAAACCCCATTTGCTATGAATATTATGTTCTCTTTTAATTCCAATTCCTGATTAAAAAGATTTTCTCATCAGAAACTCTTTTCTGATTAAATCTATCTGTCCTGGCCAGGAACTTGAAATATCAAGAACAATTAAATGGACATAGAATTTTATCCCTATTTACTTAGAGTAACAGATTCCATCTTGATCAACACCTACCTCCATATATAACTAGTAGGAGCCAACACATGCCCATATACCCATACACAATACAAGTATGAAAGCAGTATCAAACTCAAACTACCTATATAGAAGATAACTGTGCTATCTTAGGTCTAAAGATTATATGCACTGATATGATTTATGACAATATATTGATAAGAGTAAACTCCATGTGCTTGTTATAAATGTTACTGGTTCAGCTTACTTATCATGCATAAGTGCCTATCATGTTTGTTATATGGCATGAGACTCACTATTTCATCTTATTTATATCTCATATAAATAACTAGGGAACAAAAATGATTACAATATTTCTGGATAAGTCATGTCGTTATTGTGAAGTATCCTCGATTGTGAACCAATTTATAATACTTTGTGCTAGAAATACTGTCACTCATATTCTTAACAATTTAAGAATAAAATTTCTAACAAAATAACAATGGACCTTTTCTATTGCACATAAATATATTATGTAAACGGAAAACTGAAAATACCTTTTATTAATAAAATATTTACAAGATACATACTAAATGATATGCTTTAGGGCATACTACTAACACTTTGGACAAGTGGAAGGAGCATGATATGAAAGCCAAGTGTTACATGCTTGCTTCTATGAGTAATGAGTTACAGAAGCAGCATGAGAACATGCAGAGTGCGAGTGAGATCCTCCTTCACCTACAAGAGTTATATGGTGAGCACAGCAGGAATGCTAGGTATGAGATATCTAGATAGTTGTTTCGCATGAGAATGTCTGAGGGACAGAATGTTAGGGATCATGTTCGCAAGATGATTTGGCTGATTGAGTAGTTGGAACATCTTGACTTTAAACATGAATTTCCAACTGCAAATGGATTTGATCCTTCAGTCCCTTCTTGAGTTATTTGGGAATTTTGTGACAAATTTCCATATGACTAAATAGGAATGCACCTTGGCTGGTTTAATCAACATGCTAGTTATTGCCCAAAAGAATATGCGGGGCAATAAAGGAAAAGAGGTAGCTTTGATTGCATCTTCTTCTGCTGGAAAGTTGAACAAGAAGAAGGATAATAAGAAAAAGAAACCTCAGATTCTTGGTCCTTTCAAGAAAATAGCTAAACAAAAAGGGAAGACTAAAGCTGATGGAGGCAAAGGAAAGTGTTTCCACTGCCAGCAGAATGGGCACTGGAAAGGGAACTGCCCAGAGTATAGCAATCTAAAAGAATGCAATGCCATGATGAAAATCAACTCAAGTTCAAAATATATTTGGCACTTAAGGTTAGGTCATGTTGCAGAAGATAGGATTGCAAAACTGGAGAAAATGGGGATTCTATCCTCATTAGGTTCTGAACCTACTCCAACATATGAATCCTGCCTTCAAGGCAAAATGACTAAATCACCCTTTATTGGATAAAGGCTAAGAGCTGAAAATATTTTGGAGCTAATACATAGTGATGTATGTGGTCCATTTAAAGAAATGGTTAGAAGTGGTTTTCATTATTTTATTACCTTTACTAATGATAAATTAAGGTTTTGGTATTTGTATTTGATGAAATACAAGCATGAATCCTTTCAAAAGTTCAAAAAATTTAAATCTGAAGTAGAAAATCAAACAAGAAAAAGTATTAAAGCTCTTCAATCAAATCGTGGAGGTGAATACTTGAGTATTGAATTTGATGAATATTTGAAAGAACATGGCATTGTTTCCAGTTGACTCCTCTAGGAACACCATAGCTAAATGGTGTATCTGAAAGGAGAAATTGCACCCTATTAGATATGGTACGTAGCATGATGAGCTATACTGATATGCTAATTTCCTTTTGGGGATTTGCATTAGAATCAGCTTTGTATATTCTGAATAGGATTCCATCAAAATCAGTATCTTCCACACCTTATGAGATATGGCATGGAAGAAAACCAAGTCTTAAGCATGTTAAGATTTGGGGTTGTCCAGCTTATATTAAAAAGCTGAAGACTGATAAATTGGAAACCAGATCAGAAAAGGGTTGATTTGTTGGATATCCAAAAGATAGTTTTGGATATTATTTTTATTTGCCTACATCACAAAAGGTTGTGGTAAGTAGAGATGCCACATTTCTTGAACAATAGTTTGTTCAAGAAGGAGGCAAAGGAAGGCAAATAGAGTTAGAGTTGGAGAATTCTGATCAACCAACAGATCCGATGGATATAGATCCATCTAGTTAACCAACACCTATTGATGAAACATTTACAGCTGTTCCTCATAGATCAACCAGGGTATCTCATCCATCAGTAAGATATGGTTTCCTTTATGAAGAAGAACAAGAGTTGTCTACTCATGAAGAAGTAGATCATGGAGATGATCCACTTACCTATGAAGAAGTTATATCAAATATAAACTCTTTAAAATGGATTGTTGCTATGAAATCTGAGATTGATTCCATGTATAAGAATCAAGTTTGGGATCTTGTTGACCCACCTGAAGGTATTGTACCCTTAGGGAATAAATGAGTTTTCAATAAGAAAATTGGTTCTGATGGAAAGGTAGAGACCTATAAGGCAAGGCTAGTAGCGAAAGGGTTTCACTGAAGGCATGGAATCGGCTATGAGGAGACTTTCTTGCCTGTTGTCGTGCTTAAATCAATTAGGATTTTATTAGCAATAGCTGCATACTATGATTATGAGATTTGGTAGATGGATGTCAAAACAGTTTTTCTCAATGGATACATTGAAGAAAACATTTTCATAGAACAACCTAGGGGTTTTGAATCCCAAGATGGTTTCAAAGTGTGCAAGCTAAAGTGATCCATTTATGGGTTAAAACAAGCATTGATTAAGCCATTAAGTCATTTGGTTTTATCAAAAATAAGGATGAGCCATGTGTATATAAGAAGGTTAGTGATAGTGTTATCACTTTTCTTGTCTTATATGTGGATAATATTCTGTTGATAGGTAATGACACAAATATGTTGACAACTATAAAGATATGGTTGTCAAATACATTCTCCATGAAAGACTTAGGGGAGGCAACCTATATTCTTGGGATTCGCATCTATAGAGATAGAGCAAAAAGAATAATTGGTTTATCCTAAAGTCTATACTTGGAAAAGGTGTTAAAGAGGTTTAACATGCTTGATTCTAAGAGAGGATTGTTACCAGTGAGACATGGTATCTATCTTTCTAAAGAGATGTCTCCAAGGACACCAGAAGAAAGAGATAAAATGGCCAGGATTCCATATGCTTCAGCTATTGAAAGTTTGATGTATGCAATGCTGAGTACTAGGTCGGATATCGCATATGTTGTTAGTTTGACTAGCAGGTATCAATCCAATCTAGGTTTGGAACACTGGATAGCTGTCAAGAATATCCTTAAGTACTTGAAAAGAACTAAGGATTTATTCTTGATATATGGAGGTGGTAACTTGCAATTGGATGGTTATACTGATTCTAATTTCTAATCAGATATCGATAATAGAAAGTCTACCTCTAGGTATGTGTTCATTTGTAATGGAGGTGCAGTTAGTTGGAAGAGTTCCAAACAGAGTACGATTGCTGATTCCACTACAGAGGCCGAGTATACTGCTGCATCAGATGCTACAAAAAAAAAATTGTTTGGATATAAGGAACCTTGGTCTCACTAGAAATCCAAACACATAAAAGGACGCTATCACATTATCAGAGAGATAGTTGGGCTAGGCGATATAGCCATGCAGAAAATAGCATCAGCTGAAAAATCCAGCTGATCCATTCACTAAGCCTTTGTCACAAGCTCAGTTCGGCCGACATCTTGAGAAGATGGGTCTAAGGTATTGTAATGAATGGCTTTAGTGCTAGTGGGAGATTGTTAGTAGTATGCCCTAGAGCATATCATTTAGTATGTATCTTGTATATGTTTTATTAATAAAAAGGCATTTTCACTTTTCCTTTTACATAATATATTTATGTGTAATAGAAAAGTTCCATTGATATTTTGTTAGAAATTCTATTCTTAAGTTATTAAGAATATGAGTGATAGTATTTCTAGCACAAAGTATCATAAATTGGTTCACAATCGAGGATACTTCACACAAGACATGACTTATCCAGAAAGATTGTATTCATGTTTGTTCCCAGTGTATTTATATGAGATATAAATAGGATGGAATGGTAAGTCTCATGCCATATAACAAACATGATAGGCACTTATAAATGATAAGTAGGTCGAACCAGTGACATTTATGACTAACACATGGAGTTTACTCTTGTCAATGTATTGTCATAAATCATATCAGTGCATATAACTTTAGACCTGAGATAGCATAGTTATCTTGTATATAGGTGGTTTGAGTTTGATACTGCTTTCATACTTGTACTGTGTATGGGTATATGGGCATGTGTTGGCTCCTACTAGTTATATATGGAGGTAGGTGTTGATCAAGTTGGAATCTGTTATCCTAAGTAAATAGGGATAAAATCCTATGTTCATTTAATTGTTCTTAATGTTTCAAGTTCCTGGCCAGGACACAGAGATTTAATCAGAAAAGAGTTTCTGATGAGAAAATCTTTTTAATCAAGAACTGAAATTAAAAGAGAACATAATATTCATAGCAAATGGGGTTTGACATAAACCATGACTCTAGCTCAAATTGGGATTTTGTAACAAAGAGATTCTAGTGCATGGTAACATATGATTATAGGTTCATTTAAGGTAAACCTTATTACTGATTAGGTAGCTATAACATGCTATACTAGGTGTTAATCATAGTCTATGAGCTGCATAAAATGATTTAGAGAAATCATTTATGGTAAAAAAGAGTTCTGATGATATTAAGAGTTGATATCATATCGCATTGCCAATTAGTGATAAGCCTAGTGAGTCACACACATACACAAGTAATCACCAAATTAAATATGATTTAATTAATTAATTAAAGTGTTTAATTGATTAATTAAATAGGTTTGGTTTGCAATTAGATTACAAAGTCCCTAGCATGGCTTGAAACCAAATCTAGGTTATTGGTTGTATAGTATAAGTTAAATTTATATTTAAAGTGTTTAAATATGAATTTAATTATGAGAAATTAATTAATAGAGATTAATTAATTAATTTATATTTGATATAAATTGATTAGAAGAAGACAAATAATTATTTTGGGTTGAGAACTCAAAATTAAGACATAGGGGTATTTTGGTCATTTCACAGGGTGACATGTGACACTATGAGATGGTGACACATGGCACTACACATAAGCTTGCCATTTGTCTTTTAATCATGTAAGATGATCAAAGTCAAGATTAAATATAGGTTTGACACTTGGCACAATGTGATTGGGTCAATTAAACCTAGAGCCAATCTGAAGGTGACATGTGGCAAGGGTTTTAAGTGGTGACCTAACTATATAAAGGAAAGAATGAAAAAGAAAAATAACAATATACTCTTTATCATTTTGTGCTGCCACCCTT
Organism: Hevea brasiliensis; assembly: GCF_030052815.1. NCBI lineage: Eukaryota > Viridiplantae > Streptophyta > Magnoliopsida > Malpighiales > Euphorbiaceae > Hevea > Hevea brasiliensis. The sequence goes on along the minus strand of NC_079509.1, from coordinate 40,002,200 downwards.
GGTTACCTCTTCCTCTCTTCTTCTTCATCTCTCATCAATTCAAAGAGAATAGCCAACATTCTCTTGAATTAAAAAAACTAGAAATCATTTCTAGTGTCCTGTATACATCTGTAATCTCTCAAAAGGCAAAACTTGAAATTCTAATTGATTGGAAAGGCTTGAGAAGCTGTTCAAGGGGCTGCCATTAGTGATCTTAGTGTGGACAAGCTAGAGGGACAACATCTGGGGTCCTAGATGCATCCCAAAGGTGCCAAACACACTGCAGTGCATCCAAAGGTTAGTGCACTTGTTCTTGATCTAATCTAGGGTTCTAATGAATTAATCTGTTAATTCTAAAATCTTAAATGGCAAATGTAGATCCAAAAACCATATTAAAAGAGTTTTAATATGCTGTTTATCATTGAAATCAAATAGATAAAAATGAATCTTGCATGATGCATGTGACCCTAGATGAAAAATTTTTTGAATTCAATGATCTAAACTTATGTTTTTCATGCTTCCGCTCCTTCACTCTGCTAGCACTTGGTGTTCTGCTTTCACTTGCTGACAAGTTAGGCATTAGGCCACATATTTTACAACATCTTTCTTCATGCCCATTCACTAATAGTGTTCTTTCATGGTTTTGTATACTTTAATTCATCTAGGGTGTATAGCAAATGGTGAGTCATGTGCTTCCTCTAAGATGATTTGCCTCAGTTCAACATCATTAGGAACGTACATTCTGCCCTGGTATAGTAATAAGCCCTCATCATTCACTGAAAATTTTGGTTTCTTGCCATCCCGAGCCTCTTCTACTAACTTCACATATTGATCATCATTCTGAGCTGCCACTTTAATTTGATCAATTAACACTAGCTTTACTTGCCAAGTAGGTACCATCTGTCCATCATCATCTATCTCCAAATTTGCATGTAATGCCCTCAAGTCATGCACCATGGATAGAGGTGAAACTCTTAAAATAGCCATGGTCTTACTACTTAAGGCATTTGCTACCACATTTGCTTTCCCAGGCTAGTAATCTATCAAACAGTCATAGCCTTTTATTAACTCCAGCCATCTCCTCTGCCTTAAATTCAACTCCTTCTGTGTGCCTAGATACTTTTAACTTTTGTTTTATATATATATATAGCATTTCTCCCCATATAGGTAGTGTCTCCAAATTTTCAAAGTAAAAACTATTACCACTAGCTCTAAGTTATGTGTAGGATAATTCCTCTCATGTGGTTTAAGCTGGCATGAAGCATACGCAATGACATTTCTGTCTTGCATCAGCACACAGCCTAAACCATTATGATAAGCATCGCTATATACTGTGTAGTCTTTACTCAAAGTAGGTAAAGTCAAGACTGGAGCTTCAGTTAAATACTTTTTCAACTCATCAAAACTTTTCTAGCACTAATCAGTCTACTGAAATTTGACATCCTTTCGAAGCAACTTAGTTAGTGTAGATACTAACATGGAGAATCCCTTCACAAACCTGTGGTAATAACTAGCCAACCTGAGGAAACTCTGAACTTCAGTGACATTTCTGGGCGGCTTCCAATTAAGAATAGCTTCTACTTTGTTGGGATCCACCTTGATACCCTCTGCTGATACTATATGCCCCAAAAATGTAATTTCCTTCAGCAAAACTCACATTTTGACAATTCGGCATACAACTGTTTCTCCCTTAAAGTTTGCAACACAATTCTGAGGTGCCTATCATGCTCTTCTACATTTTTTTAAGACACTAGGATATCATCAATGAATACTACTACAAACTGATCCACATATGGCCAAAAGTGTAACATCCTCACTTTATGTAGTCCGTATGTTCCACTATTCCCATGACTAATGTCTGCCTCGGAAAGTCGGAATGTCTGGAACAACACTTAATTGACGGTGAGGAAGTATAAAATAATGAAATATGTGATAAGAAAAATTAAGAAAAAATAAAAGAGATAAAATGTGACTAAGTTAAACGAGCCAAACCCGTAGCGATGGGTGACCACACTGGGAAGTTACGCCAAGGACCGTTGACAAGCCTTAGACTGTGGGGAACTTGGGGAAATATTTTCAGGACCTAATTAAAGGTCTACTGAAGTTTAATTGACATTAAAAATGTCAAAGAAAATTTAGTAAGTCAATACAAACGAAAAATGAAAATTAAAGAAATAGGCAGTACAAGGAGTAAATTGGTAGTACCGAAATATTCAAAATACAACCCGAAGAGGGGCATTTTAGTCAAATGACACCTAGAGTTGACTTTTAACCTAAATTTCTATTAAAAATATATGGTATTAAATTTTGAAAATTATATGAAAAATGAAATTATACATGAAATGCAATTAAGGAAAAATGAGTGATATAATTTGAAATAATTAAAAGTGGATTATTAAACTAATTAACCTAAGGTTAGTGGAGCATAATATATATTATTTAACCTAAAGATAATGGGGTATAAAAGGGCCATAGTGGACAGTTTTCTCCACTAACAATTTCATTTCTTCAACCTTCCTCTCCCATGGCCGATTTGAAGTTCTCAAGGTTCCTCCATGGATGTCCATGAAGCAAGCTTCATCAACCCATGATCAAGCCATTTTTTCCTCCCTCTATAAGGCATAACATGATCCCGTAGTATACCTAATGAATTACCAACTTCGTCTACTGATAACCCATTAAATACACTATAAAGGATTTTAAACCTTTTCTTACTTCTTTTTACAGTGGTGAGCACTATTTACAGGCGTTAAAAATTTTTTAACTGAAGTGAAACCAAATATCAATTTAAAGTATTAACAATTTCTATAAAATTTTTGGTAGAGTGCCATCTGTATTTTGAATAAAATAGTTTTTGAAAAACCTATAAAAAGCACTTCCAATATTTTGTTCAATCCCCAAACTCCAATATCCAATCAACACAATAAGTTTCTCAACATTTGCCAACTCAAATCCATAATAATTTTCCAGTGTTTTCAAAAGCTGAGATAACATAAATATACCACAATATTTTGACAAGCCAAAATAATTTACAATTTTAGTTTACAGCTGCTCAAGACCAAGTACAATATATACATACAGTGCACATACATTACAACAAAAACTACACAATATGGTATACTCGATATACCTGGCAATATCTCAAAATGTGGTACAAGCAGCCTACTCTGCTGCTCTGTCCGTCTGTCTACCTACGACAGCAATGAAAAAGCTATCGCTAAGTAAGATTTACTTAGTGGTGCACAATAACAGTTTAAAATGCGGTATATAAAACTTTTATTGACAATTTACAATTCAAATAATTCACAATTTCATGTAACAATTTTCAAAGCTCATATAACACAAATTTGATCAAACAATTGAATAACACAGTGTTGCCAATCAATAACATAATTTAGGTCATGACACAAAATTTTCCAAACATGCCGTGTGTACATCACGACAAGGCACACTCACCCCACTAATCAAAATCAATGAGGGAGGTAGCTAGCTAGATAATGTGTACTCATCCACACTCACCTCAGATTGGCAAGTCAAAGAGGGAGGAATATAATCACACTTACCCCATAAATGGAGGAGGAACATAGTAATATTGTCATGCCAAGTGTGAATCAAAACAATTCCAAATCACAATATTTAAATAATTCATACAAACCACAAATCATATTTTATCTCAAAATTTCCATTTGCAAAGTAGCAACACAATAATTTCCAAATAAAATTCCCAAGTCAAAACAATAAAAAATTATTCATAACTCATTTCTCCAAATAAATTTTCTGGTAAAAGCAGTGAATATAAAAAGTATTGTACACAAACTTGGTTTGAGTCACCTCTAGGCCTTGACTCAATGTCTCTTATGCTCCTCAATATCCTTTTCAACTGAAACACACAATTTAAAGTGTTTCAGTACTCAATGAATTTGTTTCTAACAATAAAATTCAATATTTAAATTTTCTTGGTACTATTCCCTTCAATTCATTTCATTAGTCAACCTATAATGTTGACCCTTGATGCACTCTAAGTAAGTCAATTCTAATGTTACCAATATGTCACATTTTATAGCCTTTTAGTGTTGGTATATGTTACCAATTTCATTTCCAAGTGTATTGCATTTTATTGCAATTTACCAAATTTCGGTGTATTATTTTGACCTAGCCAGACGACCTAGTTCCCTTCATTTTTGGGTTCCGGTCCAAACTACAAACTTGTAGGTCTATGTCTTATTGCATGCAGGGCAAAATTTCAGGCCATTCTGAGTTGTGTAGACCAAGATATGGTCAATTTACTAATGCTGGACAGAATGCACTTAAATGGTAGGCTTAGGTCATTTTTAGGTCACTTTTGGTTCGGCCAGTTTTGGTACCTGAAATTGTGCAAGCTATTTGGCTTGGTTCTGGCCATTTATGGGCTTTGGTGTCTTCATAAGAATTGTATATCTATGTCTAAACTATTCATGGTAAAAATTTCAGGTCATTTAGACCTGTTTTGAGTAAGTTATAGTAAAAAAACTAACTGCTGCCCAAATGGTCAATTTTCAGGCTTTCAAGTCACTAATCCGGATTTGGTCATTTTTCAAGTCACCTTCTAGGAAGAATTTAGGTAAGCTTCCTTCATGAAAGTTGGCACATTTTGTGCCTAGTTTCACCTCCAATTGTTATCATTCCAATTGAAGTCACACACTTAAGGTTCTAAGCTAAAACATACACTGCCCTGCTACACATTCTTCATCACATACTAATTAAACATTCTATACCTACCAAGCTAACTCTTTCATGCCAATTCTGGTTTGTACCACACCATTAACATACTTAACAACACCTTTTGGATAGCTTGTAACCATTCTCAGTATACACACTATAACAGAATTTTTCCAAAGTCCATTTACACAATTTAACCATGTGAACATACCTTATTTACATGTCCAGATCCAAACAATTATTCACATACACATGCTGCCACCATAAGCAACATAATTCAACAATGTTTTATGAACTTAAACACTTCAATCTTCTTCATGAGGCTACCACAAGTTTACACATACCCATCAACTTCCATTTTCACTTTTCAAGCTTACAAATCAAACTTTACACATGGAATTCAACTTCAATACAATTAAACATTTAAATCAACATCCAAACAACCATTTACATGCAAGGACAAGCTGTTCATGGTGAGGTTTCATGGCTGCCAAAATGGCTCAACTCCAATAATTCATCAAACATCAAAAATTCTTCCATAAATCAACTACCCACAACCTTGGTTACACTTTTTATGAAACAAGAATTGAAAACACCCGCTTACCTCTTTTGGACTTATACAAAACTCCACCAAAACTTATCTTTCTTGCCCCCTTATTGCTGCCCAAGGTGTGTAGGCAAAGATTAATGAAGGAAGTTCAAGAATTTAGCTTGAAATGAAGGTGATCTCAAGCTTGCATGGGTGGTTTCCATGGAGGAAAGTTGGGACACCATTTTTGGCCATGGGAGAGCTTGGTGAGGATGATGAAGTGAGTGGAAGATTCTACCCTCATTTTAAGTATTAATATATCCACTTAGTGCTCCATTAAACCTAGATTACTGATATTATAATCTAAGGTTTCAAAAATTACAATTTTAACCTTAATTTCTCTTAATTTACATTTTATCTTTAATTCAATTTTTCATTTGATTTTCCCAAATGTAATACCATTTATTTTTCATTGACATTTAGGTCAAAAGCCAACTCTAGGTGTCAAATGACCACAATGCCCCTATTCGGGTTATATTCCCGATTTTTTGGTAACACTATGTTTTGTCATTTTCTCGATTTCTCGTTTTTCTTTGTACTAATTAATCAATTTTTTTTTGATATTTCTAATGACATTTATACTTCAATAAGTCCTTAATTATGTCTCGAAACTAAATTCTGAGGGTTCCCTGCAGTCCTGGGGTCAGCTATTGCCTGCGCCATAACTTTCCTGTACGGTCACCCATCGCTGCGGTGCTGGCTCGTTTAACTTAGTTTCATTTCATTGCTATTATTTTTCTTTTGTTTTTCTTGTATTTTCTTTTCTTGTATTTCATTATTTTATGTCTCCTCACTAACAATTAAATATAGTTCTAGGCATCCTAGTTGTTCGAACCGACATTGGTCACCAGAATAGTAGAACGCACTGCCGAATATAGGGGTGTTACAATTCTCCCCCCCTTAAAATAAATTTCGTCCGCGAAATTTTACCCAATAGCCATCTTACAATATTCACACGTTTATTTCCTCCTTTCTATATGATCATATAATCTTCTTTTCATTGAATTTGTATAAGACTTTTAACAATCTAATATAACATTTAGCACTAATCTTTTCTTACTATCGTTCTGTCTAATATTTCGATTCATGTTCCCTTCTTGAATGACCATTATGGTCGTATTAGAATTACTTATCTAATCATGGGTCCTTTGACCATTCTAGTCAACAATCTTACTCACATTCGTAACATTTCTTTGTTATATCTAAACTAACTGTTCAAATTTTTACTTCCACAACTCTTCTTATCTATTAATATTTTATAACTTACTTCCTTTTGTACGAAACTATAACCTTTTGATATTTTAACTTTTGAGTTTTAACTCCCTATGTAGGATTTTCAAACTCATATCCAAAAATAAAATTTTGTGTTGACATAACTATACCAATACAGATGCCGTTGGCAACTATTCTCATCTTGGTGTACTATCGGGTAGTACATAGCTCTACACAATAATCTCAAGTCAGTATTGTAATCTGCAGCTTACAGTATAAACATTAAGAATATTGCACAGTTACTACGATACATCCCAATAGATCAAACTTTCCTATCTTTTATCCTTTTCGAATTCACTAATATCCGAAACTTATTCTGATTACAATATCCACTGACAATTACTAACTGTAACATCTTTGCCCTCATCTAGAGCAAGTCTATTACTGTAACTTACTTTTACGTCCTCTTGCCTTACATTAAGTAGGCTTATCGTTTAGCTTTATAATTTATGGTGTGTTAGAGAATACTTTTCGTTGATAAACTCTTCCATATCTTTTCATAGGATTTTCTATTTCCTATACAACTAACACAAGGAGATTTCCTCTGGTTAGTGCATATTTATAATGTAATGTATTGTATGTATCAAATAATGACATTGAGCAGTTGTACTATAAAGAAAGAATATTCAAATTACAGGTCAAAACAGAATTTAAAAACTTGCTCTGATACCACTAAAACATGTCACACCCTACCCCTCCATATGGCATAACATGATCCCGTAGTATACCTAATGAATTACCAACTTCGTCTACTGATAACCCATTAAATACACTACAAAGGATTTTAAACCTTTTCTTACTTCTTTTTACAGTGGTGAGCACTATTTACTGGTGTTAAAAAATTTTTAACTGAAGTGAAACCAAATATCAATTTAAAGTATTAACAATTTCTGTAAAATTTTTGGCAGAGTGCCATCTGTATTTTGAATAAAACAGTTCTTCAAAAACCTGTAAAAAGAACTTCCAATATTTTGTTCAATCCCCAAACTCCAATATCCAATCAACACAATAAGTTTCTCAACATTTGCCAACTCAAATCCACAATAATTTTCCAGTGTTTTCAAAAGATGAGATAACATAAATATACCACAATATTTTTACAAGCCAAAATAATTTACAATTTTAGTTTACAAATGCTCAAGACCAAGTACAATATATACATACAGTGCACATACATTATAACAAAAACAACACAATATGGTATACTCGATATACCTGGCGAAATCTCAAAATGTGGGACAAGTAGCCTACTCTGCTGCTCTGTCCGTCTGTCTACCTACAACAGCAATGAAAAAGCTATCGCTGAGTAAAATTTACTCAGTGGTGCACAATAACAATTTAAAATGCGGTATATAAAACTTTTATTGACAATTTACAATTCAAATAATTAACAATTTCTTGTCACAATTTTCAAAGTTTATATAATACAAATTTGATCAAACAATTGAATAACATAGTGTTACCAATCAATAACACAATTTAGGTCATGACACAAAATTTTTCGAACATGCCATGTGTACATCACGACAAGGCACACTCACCCCACAAATCGAAATCAATGAGGGAGGTAGCTAGTTAGATAATGAGTACTCATGCACACTCACCTCAGACTGGCAAGCAAAAGAGGAAGGAATATAATCACACTCACCTCATAAATGGAGGAGGAACATAGTAATATTGACATGCCAAGTGTGAATCAAAACAATTCCAAATCACAATATTTAAATATTTCATACAAACCACAAATCATATTTTATCTCAAAATTTCCGTTTGCAAAGTAGGCAACACAATAATTTCCAAATAAAATTCCCAAGTCAAAACAATAAAAAATTATTCATAACTCATTTCTCCAAATAAATTTTCTGATAAAAGCAGTGAATATAAAATGTATTGTGCACAGACCTGGTTTGAGTCGCTTCTAGGCCTTGACTCAATGTCCCTTATGCTTCTCAATATCCTTTTCAACTGAAACACACAATTTAAAGTGTTTCAGTACTCAATGAATTTGTTTCTAACAATAAAATCCAATATTTAAATTTTCTTGGTACTATTCCCTTCAATTCATTTCATTAGTCAACCTATAATGTTGACCCTTGATGCACTCTAAGTGAGTCAATTCTAATATTACCAATATGTCACATTTTATAGCCCTTTAGTCTTGGTATATGTTACCAATTTCATTTCCAAGTGTATTGCATTTTATTGCAATTTATCATATTTTGATGTATTATTTTAACGTAGCTGGACGACCTAGTTTCCTCAGTTTTCGGGTTCTGGTCCAAACTACAAACTTATAGGTCCATGTCTTATTGCATAGGGGCAAAATTTCAGGTCATTCTGAGTTGTGTAGAGCAAGATATGGTCAATTTACTAATGCTGGACAGAATGCACTTAAATGGTAGGCTTAGGTCATTTTTAGGTCACTTTTGGTTCGGTCAGTTTTGATACCTGAATTTGTGCAAGCTATTTGGCTTAGTTCTGGCCATTTTTGGGCTTTGGTGTCTTCATAATAATTGTAGATCTATGTCTAAGCTATTCATGATAAAAATTTCAGGTCATTTGGACCTGTTTTGAGTAAGTTATAGTCAAAACACTAACTGCTGCCCAAATGGTCAATTTTCATGCTTTCAAGTCACTAATCCGGATTTGGTCATTTTTCAAGTCACCTTCTAGGCAGAATTTAGGTAAGCTTCCTTCATGAAAGTTGGCACATTTTGTGCCTAATTTCATCTCCAATTGGTCTCATTTGAATTGAAGTCACACACTTAAGGTTTTAAGCTAAAACATACACTGCCCTGCTACACATTCTTCATCACACACTAAATACACATTCTATACCTACCAAGCTAACTCTTTCATGCCAATTCTGGTTTGTACCATACCATTAACATACTTAACAACACATTTTGGTCATTTTGGATAGCTTGTAACCATTCTCAATATACACACTATAACACAGAATTTTTCCAAAGTCCATTTACACAATTTAACCACGTGAACATACCTCATTTACATGTCCAAATCCAAACAATTATTCACATACAAATGCTGCCACCATAAGCAACATAATTCAACAATGTTTCATGAACTTAAACACTTCAATCTTCTTCATGAGGCTGCCACAAGTTTACACATACCCATCAACTTCCATTTTCACTTTTCAAGCTTACAAATCAAACTTTACACATGGAATTCAACTTCAATACAATTAAACATTTAAATCAACATCCAAACAACCATTTACATGCAAGGACAAGCTGTTCATGGTGAGGTTTCATGGCTGCCAAAATGGCTCAACTCCAATAATTCATCAAACATAAAAAAATTCTTCCATAAATCAACTACCCACAACCTTGGTTACACTTTTAATGAAACAAGAATTGAAAACACCCGCTTACCTCTTTTGGACTTCTTCAAAACTCCACCAAAACTTATCTTTCTTGCTCCCTTATTGCTGCCCAAGGTGTGTAGGCAAAGATTAATGAAGGAAGTTCAAGAATTTAGCTTGAAATGAAGGTGATCTCAAGCTTGCATGGGTGGTTTCCATGGAGGAAAGTTGGGACACCATTTTCGGCCATGGGAGAGCTTGGTGAGGATGAGGAAGTGAGTGGAAGATTCTGCCCTCATTTTAAGTATTAATATGTCCACTTAGTGCTCCACTAAACCTAGATTAATGATATTATAATCCAAGGTTTCAAAAATTACAATGTTAACCTTAATTTCTCTTAATTTACATTTTATCTTTAATTCTATTTTTCATTTGATTTTCCCAAATGTAATACCATTTATTTTTCATTGACATTTAGGTCAAAAGCCAACTCTAGGAGTCAAATGACCACAATACCCCTATTCAGGTTGTATTCCCGATTTTTCGATAACACTGAGTTTTGTCATTTTCTTGATTTCTCATTTTTCTTCGATATCTCTAATGACATTTATACTTCAATAAGTCTTTAATTATGTCTCAAAATTAAATTCGAAGGGTTCCCTCTGATTCTAGTCGGTTATTGCTGTAGTAACTTCCTGTCTGATCACCCATTGCTCTTGTCTTTGGCTCGTTTAACTTAGTTTCATTTCATTGCTATTATTTTTCCTTTGTTTTTCTTGTATTTTCTTTTCTTGTATTTCATTATTTTATGTCTCCTCACTAATAATTAAATGTAGTTCTAGCCATCCTAGCTATCTGGACCGACACTAGTTGCCGGAATAGTAGAATGCACTACCAAACATAAGGGTGTTATACACCCTACCCCTCCGTAAGGCATAACATGATCCCATAGTATATCTAATGAATTACCAACTTCGTCTATTGATAACCCATTAAATACACTACAAGGGATTTTAAAACTTTTCTTACTTCTTTTTAGAGTGGTGAGCACTATTGACAGGTGTTAAAAATTTTCGTTTACTAAAGTGAAACCAAATAACACATTTGAAGTATTAATAATTTCTGTAAAAATTTTGGCAGAGTGCCATCTGTATTTTGAATAAAACAGTTCTTGAAAAACCTATAAAAAAAAAAAGCACTTCTAATATATTTCTCAATCCCAAACTCCAATAGAAATTCTACACAATAATTTTCTCAACATTATCAACTCAGTTCAACAATCAATTTTCCAGTGTTCGCAAAATATGAGATGAAAGAAATATGTCACAATATTTTTACAAGCGAAAATAATTTACAATTTTAGTTTACAACTGCTCAAGACCAAGTACAATATATACATATAGTGCAAATATATTACAATAAAAACTACACAATATGGTATACTCGATATACTCAGCGAAATCTCAAAATGTGGTACAAGCAGCCTACTCTACTCCTCTGTCCGTCTGTCTACTTGCGACAGCAATGAAATAGCTATTGCTGAGTAAAATTTACTCAGTGGTGCACAATAACAATTTAAAATGTGGTATGTAAAACTTTTATTAACAATTTACAGTCCAAACAATTCAAAAATTTTCAAAGCTCATATAACGCAAATTTGATCAAACAATTGAATAACACAGTGTTGCCAATCAATAACATAATTTAGGTCATGGCAAAAAATTTTTCGAACATGCCGTGTTGTACACCACGACAAGGCACACTCACCCCACTAATCGAAAGCAATGAGGGAGGAAGCTAGCTAGATAATGAGAACTCATTCATACTTACCTCAGACTGGCAAGTCAAAGAGGGAGGAATATAATCACACTCACCCCATAAATAGAGGAGGAACATAGTAATATTGTCATGCCAAATGTGAATCCAAATAATTCCAAATCACAATATTTCATACAAATCATAAATCACATTTTATCTCAAAATTTCCATTTGCAAAGTAGGCAACACAATAATTTCCAAATAATATTCCCAAAGCCAAAACAATAACAAATTATTCATAACTCATTTCTTCAAATAAATTTTCTGGTAAAAGCAATGAATATAAAAAGTATTGTGCACAGACCTCTGATATATGCCTCTTGGCCCTGACTCAGTGTTCCTTATACTTCTCAATATCCTTTTCAATTGAAACACACAATTTAAAGTGTTTCAGTACTCAATGAATTTGTTTCTAATAATAAAATCTAATATTTAAATTTTCTTGGTACTATTCCCTTCAATTCATTTCATTAGTCAACCTATAATATTGACCCTTGAAGCACTCTAAGTGAGCCAATTCTAATGTTACCAATATGTCACATTTTATAGCCTTTTAGTGTTGGTATATGTGAAGGAACGGAAGCGTGAAAAACACAAGATTATACCATTGAATTCAAAAATTTTCACCTAGGGTCACATGCACCATGCAAGATTTATTTTTATCTATTTGATTTCAATGATAAACAACATATTAAAACTCTTTTAATATGTTTTTGGATCTGTATTTGCCATTTATGATTTTAAAATTAATCAGATTAATTTTAGAACCCTAGATTAAATCAAGAACGATTACACTAACCTCTTGATGCACTGCAGCGTGTCTGCGCCTTTGAGATTCGTCTTCAGGACACCAGATGTTGTCCCTCTAGCTTGTCCACACCAAGAACACCTATGGCAGCCCTTGAAGAGCTTCTAAAGCTTTTTCTATTAATTAGAAAATCAAGTTCTGCCTTTTAAGAGATTAAAGATGTAAACAGGACACTAGAAACAATTTCTAGTGTTCTTAATTCAAGAGATTGATGGCTAATCTCTTTGAATTGATAAGAGATGAAGAAGAAGAGATAAAAACCCTCAAAGTGGCGTGACAAAGGAGTGTGGCTGCTGGTTGTGTTTTATTTTTCTCATAACAACACTTATATAGCTAGGTTAACACATTAAACCCTTGCCACATGTCACCCTTTGATTAGCTCTAGGTTTAAGTGACCCAATCACATTGTGCCAAGTGTCAAACCTATATTTAATCTTGATTTTAATCATCTTACATGATTAAAAAAACATTTGGCAAGCTTATGTATTATGCCACGTGTCACCATCTCATGGTGCCACGTGTCACACTGTGAAATGACCAAAATGCCCCTGTGTCTTAATTTTGAGTTCTTAACCCAAAATAATTATTTTCTTCTTCTAATTAATTTATATCAAATATAAATTAATTAATTAATCTCTATTAATTAATTTCTCATTAATTAAATTCATATTTAAACACTTTAAATATAAATTTAATTTATACTACACATCCAATAATCTACATTTGGTTTCAAGTCATGCTAGGGACTTTGCAATTTAATTGCAAACCAAACCTATTTAATTAATCAATTAAACTCTTTAATTAATTAATTAAATCATATTTAAATAGGTGATAACATGTGTATGTGTGTGACTTACTAGGCTCATCACTAATTGGCAATGAGACATGATATCAACTCTTAATATCATCAGAACTCTTTCTTACCATAAATGATTTCTTTAAATCATTTTATGAACCTCATAGACCATGGTTAACACCTAGCATAGCATGCCATGGCCACCTAATTAGTAATAAGGTTTACCTTAAATGAACCTATAATCATATGTTACCATGCACTAGAATCTCTCTGTTACAAAATCCCAACTCAAGCTGGAGTCATGGTTTATGTCAAACTCCATTTGCTATGAATATTATGTTCTCTTTTAATTCCAGTTCTTGATTAAAAAGATTTTCTCATCAGAAACGCTTTTCTGAATAAATCTATCTGTCCTGGCTAGGAACTTGAAACATCAAGAACAATTAAATGAACATAGGATTTTATCTCTATTTACTTAGAGGAACAGATTCCATCTTAATCAACACCTACCTCCATATATAACTAGTAGGAGCCAACACATGCCCATATACCCATACACAGTACAAGTATGAAAGCAGTATCAAACTCAAACTACCTATATACAAGATAACTGTGCTATCTCAGGTCTAAAGATTATATGCACTGATATGATGATTTATGACAAAACATTGACAAGAGTAAACTCCATGTGCTTGTCATAAGTGTCACTGGTTCGGCCTACTTATCATTTATAAGTGCCTATCATGTTTGTTATATGGCATGAGACTCACCATTCCATCTTATTTATATCTCATATAAATAACTTGGGAACAAACATGAATACAATCTTTCTGGATAAGTCATGTCCTTATTATGAAGTATCCTTGATTGTGAACCTATTTATGATACTTTGTGCTAGAAATATTGTCACTCATATTCTTAACAACTTAAGAATAATATTTCTAACAAAATATCAATGGACCTTTTCTATTACACATAAATATATTATGTAAACGGAAAAGTGGAAATGCCTTTTATTAATAAAAATATATACAAGATACATACTAAATGATATGCTCTAGGGCATACTACTAACAATATGTTACCAATTTCATTTCCAAGTGCATTGCATTTTATTGCAATTTACCGGATTTCGGTATACTATTTTGACCTAGTTGGATGACCTAGTTCCCTTGGTTTTCTAGTTTTGGTCCAAACTATAAACTTGTAGGTCTATGTCTTATTACACGCGGGGCAAAATTTCAGGTCATTCTGAGTTGTATAGACCAAGATATGGTCAATTTACCAATGCTGGACAGAATGCACTAAAATTGTAGGCTTAGGTCATTTTTAGGTCACTTTTGGTACGGCTAGTTTTGGTATCTAAACTTGTGCAAGCTATTTGGCTTGGTTCTGGCCATTTCTCAACTTTGGTGTCTTCATAAGAATTGTAGATCTATGTATAAACTATTCATGGTAAAACTTTCAGGTCATTTGGAACTGTTTTGAGTAAGTTATGGTCAAAAAACTAAATACTGCCCAAATGGTCAATTTCTAGGTTTTCAAGTCACTAATCCGGATTTGGTCATTTTTCAAGTTACTTTCTAGACAGAATTTTGGCAACATTTCTACATGAAAGTTGACCTATTTGGTGTCTATTTTTACTCCTCATTGGCCTTATACCAATTGGGTCCACAATTTTGCACTTATAACCTAATTTAGGTACTACCATCAATACACAACCTGCACAAGACAATTACACTTCCAATTTGACATTCCTTCTCCTCCTCATTACTTCATTATTTATGCATAACACTTCTACAAATATTAAACATAATTCTAGAAAGTATATTGGATAGAACACTCATGTGTTCAATGCACACTATACACCATTCAAGTTCAACATTCACTTCCACCAAAATTCAACATATCTCAATATCAATATCACACATACACTTCCATATACTCATATCTCAATGTCAATTACACATGCTGCCCACAATTTAACACTATCATATTTTATTAACAAACCTCATATTCACACACCCAAATTCATGATATTATAGGCTGCCAAATATGGTAGTTTGCCAAAGCATCAAGGTCCCATTTCAAACCCTTAATTCAAGTACTAACATGCACATCCTTGAATACTAACTTACTACATTTTCCATTAGAGTTAATCAATCTATTTTCCCATCATTTACATGTAAACAACAAGTTAAACATTTGAACTTTCATGGCTGCCAAAATGGTACATCAACAATAATTCATCAAACTTCAAACTTCTTCCATAATTCAACTCACCACAACACCCACACAAACTTTAATGAAGCAAAAATGGAAAACAAGCACTTACTCATTTTGAAGCTTGTTAAAAACTCATCAAAACCTATCTTTCTTGCTCCCTAATTGCTACCCAAGGTGTGGTGATCACTTTTAGTGAAGGAACTATGGTGAAATGAAGCTTAGAATGGGAGTGCATGTGGCTTGCTCCATGGACAGCAATGGAGCTTTAATGGTGGTTCATATGGCTGTTTATTATGAGTTTGAAGATGAAGTGGTTTCTGCCCCAAAATATGATATATTATATGTCCACTAATCCCTAGTGGAGCACTAAGTTTAGTTAATGATTAATTAATCCAAAGTTTCCAATTTTGTAATTTTGTCACTATTCTTCCACTATTTACATTATGTACCCCAATTTCAATTTTCATGACATTTTCAAAGTTCAATATCATTTATTTTTAATGGACATTTAGGTCAAAAGGCAATTTGGGGTGTTAATTGACTACAATGCCCCTATTTGGGTTGCATTCCCGATTTTTCAGTAACACCGAGTTTTGTCATTTTCTCGATTTCTCGTTTTTCTTTGTACTAATTAATTAATTTTTCTTTGATTTTCCTAATGACATTTATACATCAATAAGTCTTTAATTTTGTCTCGAAACTAGATTCCGAGGGTTCCCTGCAGTCCTGGGGTCGGCTATTGCTTGCGCCGTAACTTCCCCATGCGGTCACCCATCGCTGTGGTGCTGGCTCGTTTAACTTAGTTTCATTTCATTGCTATTATTTTTCCTTTGTTTTTCTTGTATTTTCTTTTCTTGTATTTCATTATTTTATGTCTCCTCACTAATATTTAAATTTAGTTATAGGCATCCTAACTGTCTGGACAGACACTGATCGTCGGAACAGTAGAATGCACTACCGAACATAGGGGTGTTACAATTTTTCCTCCCTTAAAATAAATTTCATCCGCGGAATTTTACCCAATAGCCGTCTTACAATATTCATACGTTTATTTTCTCCTTTCTATATGATCGTATAATCTTCTTTCCTCTGAATTGTGTAAAACTTTTAACAATCTAATATAACATTTACTTTGTTTATATAGCACTAATCTTTTCTTACTATTGTTCCGTATAATATTTCGATTCATGTTCCCTTTTTAAAAGATGATTGAGGTCATGTTAAAATTATTTATCTAATCATGGGTCCTTTGACCATTCTAGTCAACAATCTTACTGACATTCGTAACATTTCTTTGTTATATCTAAACCAACTGTTCAAATTTTTACTTCCATAACTCTTTTTATCTATTAATATTCTATAACTTACTTCCTTTTGTACTAAACTATAACCTTTCGATATTCTAACTTTTGAGTTATAAATCCCTAAGTAGGATTTCCAAACTCATTTACAATAATAAAATTTGTCCTGGCATAACTATAGCAAAAGAGATGCCATTGGCAACTATTCTCATCTTGGTGCACTATCAGTAGTACGTAGCTCTACACAATAATCTCAAGTCAGTACTGTAATCTGCAGCTTACAGTATAAATATCAAGAACATTGCATAGTTACTATGATACATTCCAATAGATCAAACTTTCCTATATTTTATCCTTCTCGAATTCACTAATATCCATTTTGATTACAATATCCATTACTGTAACTTACTTTTAGGTAACTGACAATTTTTTTTTATACGAGGGGCAGTAGGAAGGTAAACAATACTGGCACTAACATAAAAGTATGCAGACCCATGGGAAAACAGTACATATATATATCTTAATTAAAAATTGAGAAAGCACCAGCAACAATGTCAAAAGTCTCAGCCTCTTCTCTCTGTCTCATTGCATAGACTCTGATCGGAGCACTGCCTTACTCTGACTGATTCACTGTGCCTTGGTCGCTTGATGGACTACCTCTACCCCTACCTCTACCTCTGCTAGGTGGTTGTGAACCTCTGGTGACAGGATTCTGTACTGACCCTTCAGCAGTAGTAGGAGGTAGCCTAACTCTACGGGCACTGGTGCAGTCCTTGGCAATGTGTCCTATGCCTCCACAGTTATAACAGGCTCCTATGGCCTTGTAGCATACCCCACCATGATTTCTACCACAAGTTTCTCATTGGTGGGGAGAGTAGGAACTTCTAATTGTTCGACGACTGGACCTTGGTGGTCTCTGCCCTGATGATCCACCTCTGTTATATCCCTGAGCTCGGGGCTCCTCAAATTCTTTTCTCTTCTCCAAATTACTGCTTGAGCTCTGACCCATAGGTTTCTCCCTCTTTTTTATTTCACACTGCCCTTGTGGGGATTGGGTTTGTACTTGAGCTTAGGCTGACAGATTATTAGCCATTTGTTAAAAGAAAGTGGCCATTTGTTGGGCCATTTGTGCAGTAATTTTCACAGGTGGGGCTGGTAAAGTCGAGCTTTTGACTCTTTGAGGGGCTGGGGCATCCCCTTATACCTCAGCCTCTATTGAAAGGCCCCCTTCTTTCATAGTCAATTAGAGGATATTAAACCTCTTGAACAAATAACACAAGGAGATTTCCTCATGTTAGTGCATATTTATAATGTAATGTACTGTATGTATCAAACAATGACATTGAGTAGTTGTACTATGAAGAAAGAATACTCAAATTACAGGTCAAAACAGAATTTAAAAACTAGCTCTAATACCACTAAAACATGTCACACCCTACCCCTCCGTAAGGCATAACATGATCTCATAGTATACCTAATGAATTACTAACTTCGTCTATTAATAACCCATTAAATACACTACAAGAGATTTTAAAACTTTTCTTACTTCTTTTTACAGTGGTGAGCACTACTGACAGGTGTTAAAAATTTTCGTTTACTGAAGTGAAACCAAATAACACATTTAAGGTATTAATAATTTCTGTAAAAATTTTGGTAGAGTGCCATTTGTATTTTGAATAAAACTGTTCTTCAAAAACCTGTAAAAGAAAAAAGGCACTTCCAATATATTTCTCAATCCCAAACTCCAATAACAATTCAACACAATAATTTTCTCAACATTATCAACTCAGTTCAACAATCAATTTTCCAGTGTTCCCAAAAGATGAGATAAAAGAAATACGTCACAATATTTTTACAAGCCAAAATAATTTACAATTTTAGTTTACAATAGCTCAAGACCAAGTACAATATATACATATAGTGGACATATATTACAACAAAAACTACACAACATGGTATACTTGATATACCCAGCGAAATCTCAAAATGTGGTACAAGCAGCCTACTCTACTCCTCTGTCCATCTGTCTACCTGCGACAGCAGTGAAAAAGCTATCGCTGAGTAAAATTTACTCAGTGGTGTACAATAACAATTTAAAATGCGGTATGTAAAACTTTTATTAACAATTTACAATCCAAACAATTCATAATTTTTCAAAGCTCATATAACACAAATTTGATCAAACAATTGAATAACACAGTGTTGCCAATCAATAACACAATTTACATCATGACACAAAATTTTCTGAATATGCCATATTGTACACCACGACAAGGCACACTCACCCCACTTATCGAAATCAATAAGGGAGGAAGCTAGCTAGATAATGAGAACTCATCCATACTCACCTCAGAATGATAAGTCAAAGAGGGAGGAATATAATCACACTCACCCCATAAATGGTGGAGGAACATAGTAATATTGTCATGACAAATGTGAATCCAAATAATTCCAAATCACAATATTTCATACAAACCACAAATCACATTTTATCTCAAAATTTCCATTTGCAAAGTAGGCAACACAATAATTTCCAAATAATATTCCCAAGCCAAAACAATAAAAAATTATTCATAACTCATTTCTCCAAATAATTTTTTTAGTAAAAGCAGTGAATATAAAAAGTATTGTGCACAGACCTCTGATATATGCCTCTTGGCCCTGACTCAGTGTTCCTTATGCTTTTCAATATCCTTTTCAACTGAAACACAAAATTTAAAGTGTTTCAGTACTCAATGAATTTGTTTCTAACAATAAAATCCAATATTTAAATTTTCTTGGTACTATTCCCTTCAATTCATTTCATTAGTCAACCTATAATGTTGACCCTTGATGCACTCTAAGTGAGTCAATTCTAATGTTACCAATATGTCACATTTTATAGCCCTTTAGTGTTGGTATATGTTACCAATTTCATTTCCAAGTGTATTGCATTTTATTGCAATTTACCAGATTTTGGTATACTAATTTGACCTAGCCGAATGTCCTAGTTCTCTTAGTTTTCGGGTTTCGATCCAAACTACAAACTTGTCGGTCTATGTCTTATTGCACGCGGGGCAAAATTTCAGTTTATTTTGAGTTGTATAGACCAAGATATGGTCAATTTACTAATGCTGGATAGAATGCACTAAAATGGTAGGCTTAGGTCATTTTTAGGTCACTTTTGGTTCGGCCAGTTTTGGTACCTGAACTTGTGCAAGCTATTTGGCTTGGTTCTGGCCATTTCTGGGCTTTGGTGTCCTCATAAGAATAGTAGATCTATGTATAAACTATTCATGGTAAAAATTTCAGGTCATTTGGACCTGTTTTGAGTAGGTTATGGTCAAAAAACTAACTGCTGCCCAAATGGTCAATTTCTAGGTTTTCAAGTCACTAATCCGAATTTGGTCATTTTTCAAGCTACTTTCGAGGAAGAATTTTGGCAACATTTCTACATGAAAGTTGGCCTATTTGGTGTCTATTTTTACTCCCCATTGGCCTCATACCAATTGGGTCCACAATTTTAAACTTATAACCTAATTTAAGTACTGCCATCAATACACAACCTGCACAAGACACTTACACTTCCAATTTGACATTCCTTCTCCTCCTCATTACTTCATTATTTATGCATAGCACTTCTACAAATATTAAACACAATTCCAGAAAGTATATTGGGCAAAACACTCAAGTGTTCAATGCACACAATACACCATTCAAGTTCAACATTCACTTCCACCAAAATTCAACATATCTCAATATCAATATCACACATACACTTCCATATACTCATACCTCAATATCAATTACACATGCTGCCCACAATTTAACACTATCATATTTCATTAATAAACTTCATATTCACACACCCAAATTCATGATATTATAGGCTGCCAAACATGGCAGTTTGCCAAAGCATCAAGGTCCCATTTCAAATCCTTAATTCAAGCACTAACATGCACATCCTTGAATACTAACTTACTACATCTTCCATTAGAGTTAATCAACCTATTTTCCCATCATTTGCATGTAAACAAAAAGTTAAACATTTTAACTTTCATTGCTGCCAAGATGGTACATCACCAATAATTCATCAAACCTCAAACTTCTTCCATAATTCAACTCACCACAACACCCATACAAACTTTAATGAAGCAAAAATGGAAAACAAGCACTTACTCAATTTGAAGCTTGTTAAAAACTCATCAAAACCTATCTTTCTTGCTCCCTAATTGCTACCCAAGGTGTTGAGATCACTTTTAGTGAAGGAACTATGGTGAAATGAAGCTTGGAATGGGAGTGCATGTGGCTTGCTCCATGGACGGCAATGGAACTTTAATGGTGGTTCATATGGCTGTTTGTTATGAGTTTGAAGATGAAGTGGTTTCTGCCCCAAAATATGATATATTATATGTCCACTAATCCCTTTAGTGGAGCACTAAGTTTAGTTAATGATTAATTAATCCAAGGTTTCTAATTTTGCAATTTTATCACCATTCTTCCACTATTTACATTATGCCCAATTTCAATTTTCATGATATTTTCAAAGTTCAATATCATTTATTTTTAATGTACATTTAGGTCAAAAGGCAATTCGGGGTGTCAATTTACCACAATGCCCCTATTCGGGCTGCATTGCAGATTTTTCGGTAACACCGAGTTTTGTCATTTTCTCGATTTCTCGTTTTTCTTTGTACTAATTAATTAATTTTTGTTTGATATTCCTAATGACATTTATACTTCAATAAGTCTTTAATTTTGTCTCGAAACTAAATTTTGAGGGTTCCCTGCAGTCCTGGGGTCAGCTATTGCCTGCGCTGTAACTTCCCCGTGCGGTCACCCATCGTTGCGGTGCTGGCTCGTTTAACTTAATTTCATTTCATTGCTATTATTTTTTCTTTATTTTTCTTGTATTTTCTTTTCTTGTATTTCATTATTTTATGTCTCCTCACTAATATTTAAATTTAGTTCTAGGCATCCTAACTGTCCGGACAGACACTGGTCGTCAGAACAGTAGAACGCACTACCGAACATAGGGGTGTTGCAAGTTTCTTCACTAAAGTTGTTTTATACATCATGGGCAACACATAGGGAACAAAAAGGGCAGCATTTGATGAAGTTTGATTAAGCTCCACAAAAGGTTAGTGCAAATTTTTCATCCCTTGCTTCATCAAAGTTTGTATTAAGTTTGAGATGAGTTGAATGGTGAAGAAATTTGAAGGATTTGATGAGTTATTGATATATTAAATTTTTGACAGCCATGGAAGTGAAAGGTAAGTGGTTTATTCTTATATGAATTTGATGGGAATTAAGGTTAATTAAAGTAATTTTATCTGTTAGTGAATTAATTCCATGTGTATGTGTGAATGAGCTTTAGAATTGGGTTTGAAAGAAATTGTGGAAGACTTTGGCCAATGGTGATTTTTTTGGCAGCCTTGAGGTTCAATGAAGAGTGCTTGATTTCATGAATTTACTTGATGAATTATGGTACTAAGGGATTAATGAAAGTGTATGTAAATTATTATTGGAATTATATGTAATTGTTGGGTATTTTTATGTGGATATTATGTTAATGTCGACTTTGTGAATTAGGTTTGTATTTGGTACGTTGAGGATTTGTATATATTGCTCCAATTGACCATAATGAGATGTGAAGAATGATGTTAGTATGTTACCAATCCAGAATTCAGGTATAGGGAGCTAAGGTATTGAATGTGTAGTTGATTGGTATTTAAGAATTGTATAAGGGTGGTATGCTTTGGAGCTATAACCCTAATTGTGTGACCCCAATTGGTATGAGGCCAATTGGAGGTAAAACTAGACACAAAATGTGCCAACTTTTATGTAGAGACATTGTTAAAATTCTATCCGAAAAGTGACCATAAATTGGACCTAATCCGGATTTGGTAATGTGTAAACACTAAATCTGATCATATGAATAATATTCACAAAATTGGCCATAAGTAAGTGAAAACAGGTCCAAATGACCTGAAATTTATACCGTTGGAAATCTTAGACATAGGGCTACAACTTTGGTAGAGACCACTAAGCCCAAAAATGCCATTAAGCAAGTCAAATTGATTGTACAAGTTGACGTAACAAAACTGTCCAGAACCATTGCAACCTAGAATTTGATCATTTGAACAGTAGTCACTCATGTGACCATAACACACACAAAACAGGTCCAAATGACCTGAAATTTATACCATGGAAAGCTTAGGCATAGAGCTACAATTCTTATGAAAACACCAAATCACATAAATGACCAGAACCAAGTCAAATTGCTTGCCCAAGTTAGGGTATCAAAACTGTCAGAACTGAATTTGACCTAAAATTGACCAAATTTTGCACTAAAGATGCAATCTGTCTAGCTTTAGTAAATTGACCATATCTTGGTCTATAAAACTCAGAATGACTTGAAATCTATGGAAAAAGTTCAATAAGGCATAGAGCTACAAATTTTCTTCTTTGACCAGAAGCTAAAAACCAATGGAAATAGAACATTTAGCCAGATAAATCTAGCATACTAAAACTGAAAAATTGACAATAAAATGCAATGAAGCCTAGAAATAATTTGGCAATAAATGCCAACTTGTGAGAATTTTAAATTGCACTATACTGGCAGCATATTGAAATGCGAATTGTGACATGTTGATACTAGAATCAACTTATGCATGATGTATGAAAAGGTCAACATTTTCATTGACTAGTGAATTGTATAATGACCAGTAAACCCTAAAAATAAATATTTAATCTTGTAATATGCTCTAGTTTACCTAGTTGAATAGTTTGGATAGGTTGGCATGCCAATAGAATTCTGACAGCTATTCTATAAATGGCTTTATGTCATATTGTGTTTTATGGCTTATTATGCCATACTATGATTTTAATAGCCTATGGCTGTACATATTGTGTTATTATACTTGGCTTAATGCCTGATTGATTATATGACTTTTTAGTCACACTGTTTGCACACCAGGAGATACTTTGTGACTGATGGTGTGACGGCCCAAGGTACTAGGTACCCAGTGCTAGTATATCCGTTTATCCAGTCTGGTCAGTGTATAGGCTACAGGGGCAGTCAATTAAAACATTATACAATTCAGGCAGTTAAGTTAAGTTAAGTATACAAAAATTTCAGTATAATTAAATTAAGCATTGAATGAAATGAGTAAAAGAGATTAGCAATAGAAACATAACAAAAATACAGTTTGTAGAACCATAGAGACTTAAAATACAATACAATTAGAATGATTCCTCAGTATCCAAATTATGATTTATTTCTTTCTTTATTTGTATATATTATTTCTTGTTGTACTATTGCACCACTAAGCAGAAAATGCTTAGCACGATGGAAGTGCTTCCTTGCGCAGGTACTGAAGGTAAAACCAGTAAACTATCGACTCAGATTTTTGGAGTCTAGATCTGCAGAAGTATCAGAAGAATTCAAGGTTGTCACCTCCTCAGCAATGCATGTAAATAGGGCTCATAATTACACATGTTATGTATTTTGTTCATTCTAAGTATTATTTGTATATTCTGCACTTGACAAACTTATGTAATTTAGTTGATAAATTATATAAGTTAATGAAATATAAGAATTCTGATATTTGAGTTGATTATCTACTCATAATGATTCTGAATGAGATTGAGTTTGAGAAATTTTGATACTGAATCTGAGTTTGAGAAAATGTTGAGAATGCTTTAAGATAATCTGAGTTATGAATTTGAGTATATATTGATTTTTTTTTTTTGGCAGGTTCAAAAGGACTGTTAGTCCAAATTACAGCTGGCACTCTGCCGGATTATCATTCAAATTTTTGAAATTTCCAAATTAGTTAGATTTTGATAAACAGTAAAAATAGCATAAACCTTAGATAAAGTTTTTGAACAAGTAAATCAAGAACTGTAATGAAATCAGATAAAATCAGGTGCTCTGGCACTCTGTGTGACACACCTTGCTTGGCTACATTGTAGATGGGTGAGGGGTTTTACATGAAGATAGTGTTCATCAGGTCCATAAAAGCAGCTGGAGCATTAGTCAACCCGAATGGCATTACTAAGAACTCATAGTGGCCATACCGAGTCCTGAAGGTAGTTTTAGGAATACTCTGCTCCTGCACCCTCAATTGGTAATATCCCAATCTCAAATTAATTTTGGAGAACACAACTACATCTTTCAACTTATCAAACAAATCATCTATTCTTGGCAAAGGATATCTATTCTTTATTGTCACATTGTTCAACTGTCTGTAGTAAATGCACATACGGAGAGTACCATCCTTCTTCTTAACAAACAACACTGGTGCTCCCCAAGGTGACACACTAGGATGAATGGAACCCTTATCAAGTAATTGTTGTAGCTGCACCTTTAACTCTTTTAACTTAGCAGGTGCCATCCTATAAGGAGTAATAGAAATCAGCACCACACCAGGCATAACCTCAATTTCAAACTGCACCTCTCGCTAATTTGTATTGATGTTTTTAAGCACATTTATATGTTATTTAGAGGTAATCCTTGCAACTCTTGATACACTTCTATTATATAGATGTTTTTAAGCACATTTGTATATTATTTCATAGCATTTAGATAAGTAATCCCATGCATAATCGCTAATTTCATCAACTTTTGTAAATTCTATTGTCAAACTCTAAATTCCACATTTTTCGCATCATTTCAGGTGTTTGGATAAAGTTCCAAGGCATAGGAGTGCAGAAGGGAGCTTAGAAAGACAAAAGGAAAGAGAAGTGCCGTTGATACACTTTACACGGGTCGTGTAATCAAAGCCACAGACCCGTATAACCTATTTCCAGGGGAAAGCCAAAAGAGCCAAGGAAGAAACATAGTACATGGGCCATGTACACAGGCCCATGTAAACCATGGAGAGCCGTGTAAGTCTCTACCTAGCCAGGATTGAGGAACTCTCTATAAAGCAAAAGAACACGGGTCGTGTACTTAGACCCATGTAACTAGCAATGCCTCGTGTAATCTTTTGTGCCAATACGAGATGCAGTCTTCAAAGCTCTAGTAAGTTACATGGCCCTGAGCCGTGTAGTGACACGCGGGCCATGTATCAGCCAATAGCCAGTTTCCTAATTTGGATCTAGCTCCAGTTTTTGACAGAGAAAAGAGACTTCTAATGCTTCTAAGACTCTAGAAACCTAACCCTAACCACTAAATATAAACAAAAATAGCAGAAAGAAGAAAAGGGGGATCCAGAGCTGGACAATGATACCTTCATCATTTTCTCACAGCAGCCTAGAAGAGTAGTGTATCAGTATCAAGGAGGAGCCTTCAACTGAAGTTCCACAAGATCAAAGCCGCAGATTCTCTTCGTTCTTTTGTTCTATTTCTTTAAGCGGACTTTTATTGTTCTTTTATTTTATTTTTATTATGTTTGCTGAATACACCATGAGTGAGTAATTTCCATATTCTGGAATTAGGAGAGTAATGGTTGTAATAATTATTATGAACAGATATTGAGTTTTATTTATTGGATTTGAGATTTGTTCTTTGATTTAATTTCTTGCGATCTTAATGCATGCTATGTGTTGGTACCCACTTAGTATTGATTATAGATATTAATTGAATAACTGAAAGGTGAAGATTAATATTAGAAAATCAAGATTTTGAACCTAGGAAATTTGACTTAGAGATAGGCTGATGACCTTTATGGAGTTCCATAATTAATCATAGGTTTTAAAGGATTTTTATTAGAACCGATCACCTACGAAAGTAGGGTTTAGCTCCAATTGAGACACACCTTAGGTGCCTTGAGAGAGGACCTAGGATACTTTAGGATTAATTTCCATCAAGGCAAACAATTCTCAATCCAATTAATAGACAAGATTACATCCATAATAAGGTTAAAGTGTAAAATCTTAATTCTAGAATTATTTTAAAATAGATTATTTCATTTTAAATTCATTACCTTTTTTATTCTCAATATTCAAAATAGACAAATTTCACTCCCCTATTTTATTCGATAGCCTAGACAGCTAAAATTGCTGTGTAGTATGGTACTTACTAGTTAAATTCCTCGTGGGATAATACTCTACTCATTACTTTATTACTTGTGTGCAATCCGTGCACTTGCGAGGTTGAAAAAGTAGCAAACAAGTTTTTGGCGCCGTTGCCGAGGAACTTAATTTTAGTAATAATAGGTGAAAGGTAATTTAGGCATTTTCATTTACAATTTAATTTTGTTTAATTCATTTTATTCTTTTATTCTCTCTCAGGTGATTGGTTTGGTGCATGACTAGAACAAAGCCAGAGGAGGAAGTTTTTGATTTGGATCCAGAGATAGATAGGACCTTAAGAACCATCAGGAGAGAAAGGAAATGCCAAGAACAAGATCAAGGAAATCTAGAAAATCCAATCATGGCTGACAACAATAACAACAGGCTAAGACTCTTGAAGGACTACGGAGCTCCATCTATACAAGGATTCTAACCTAGTGTTACAAAACCCACAGTGGATGCTAATAATTTTGAATTAAAATCGGCATGGCTCCAGATGATCCAACAGACCTAGTTTGGGGCTTCACCAATAGAAGATCCACATTACCACCTCCAGTGCTTGCTTGCCCTATGTGACACATTCAAGATGAATGGAGTCTCTGATTAAGCTATAAGACTCAAAGCATTCCCATTCTCCCTTCAAGATAGAGCAAGGAAGTGGTTACTTTCTCAACCAGCTGGAACATTCACCACTTGGGAAGATCTCTCACAAGCTTTTCTAGCAAGGTATTTCCCACCTGCAAAGACTAAAAAGTTAAGGGTTGAACTCAACACCTTTAGGCAAAAGGAAGGTGAATTACTCTATGATGCATGGGAGAGATATAAAGACTTACAGAGAGAATGTCCACACCATGGCATAGAGGATTAACTCCTGGTTTAGAACTTCTATAATGGGCTGATGGAGATTCAGCTGTAGATTCAGCCCTCTACAAGGAGCATAGTAGATTCAGCTGTAGAAGATGACCTGATGGAGAAAATAATGGACCAAACACTTGAACTTCTGGGGAGGGTCACGTATCACAACTGTGAGTGGTTAAATGAAAGGGGGAATACAAGGAGAATAGCAGGAATCCTAGAAGTGGATGCCCTAAGCATGATAAATGCTCAATTTGTCCATCTCACAAGAAGGCTTGATAGAATGCAAGCTAATGCTATAGGGATGAACAACCAACACTATAACAACTAAAACTATGATAGCAATGGAGAAGGATATATGACTTCAGCCGAATCTACTATGGAATACACCCTATGCAGCCATCGCCACCTCCTCAGAACCAATAACTTAAACCAAAGTCGACTATGGAATCCAAGATGGAAGGCTTCCTAGCAGCCCAGCAACAGCAGAATGAAATGATCAAATAGCTAGCTTCCAGAATGGACCAACTTGCCACCCACAACAAGATGCTTGAAAATCAAATTGCTCAGCAAGCAGGTTCTTCAAGCAAAACTGCTGGTAAGCTGCCTAGTCAACTGGAGATGAACCTAAGGGAGCATTGTAAGGTAGTTACATTGAGGAGTGGAAGAGTTTTAGAACAGCCAGAGGAAGAACCAACTGAGAGAACCTCTGATAAATTTGAAAACCAAACAAAGGAGAAAAAGGAAGAAGCTAAAGAGGATCAAGAAGAGGAAGCAAGGAAGAAAAAGAAGTTACCAGAACCATATCAGCCTCATTTACCTTTTCCTCAGGGATTCTAGAAAGCCAAATTGGACAAGTAGTTTGGAAAGTTTCTAGAAGTAGAAACTATATATAAACATTCCTTTTATAGAACCACTCTCTCAAAAGCCATCTTATGCCAAATTCCTCAAAAACATTTTATCAAA
This sequence comes from Hevea brasiliensis, assembly GCF_030052815.1. Classification (NCBI taxonomy): domain Eukaryota; kingdom Viridiplantae; phylum Streptophyta; class Magnoliopsida; order Malpighiales; family Euphorbiaceae; genus Hevea; species Hevea brasiliensis. Next base: position 39,973,564 of record NC_079509.1, on the reverse strand, counting down.
AAAAAGAAAGCTGGAGGATTATGAGACTATTGCTCTTATAGAGGAATGCAGTGCCATATTGCAAAACAAGCTGCTATCAAAACTCAAGGGTCCAGGAAGCTTCTCCATACCTTATCTTATCTCTAACATGAATATAGACAAAGTCCTCTGTGATCTAGGTGTAAGTGTAAGTCTGATGCTTCTATCGATATGAAAGAAGCTGGATGTAGGGGAGCTTAAACCTACAATAATTTCATTGCAACTGGCTAATCGATCTGTAAAATACCTGGTGGGCATCCTAGAATATATCCCTATTAAGGTGGGAAAGTTCTTTATCCTAGTTGATTTTATTGTACTGGAAATAGAGGACAACGTCCAACTTCCTATCATCCTGGGAAGACCTTTTTTGGCAACTGTTGGAGCTGTTATAGACGTTAAGAATAGGTAGTTAACTCTTAAAGTAGGAGATGAAGAAGTGGAGTTCAACCTGTTCAGCACAATGAAGCATAAACTTGAACCTGACGAATGCTTTAAGGTTGATATAATTGACAAGCAAGTTGAAAAGGAATTCCATAAAGCACACCTTAAAGACCCTCTTGAAGCATGCATCGTGCATAGCCACACAATAGAGAATGAGAACACAAAAATTACAGCTTGTGCACAATCCTTGATAGTTAATCCACCCCTACCATTGGCTCAAGTTTTCAAAGTAAAAAAGCTAAAAGAAGAACAACACAAAGGCAAGCCTCGGAAAAACACTAAACAGTTAGAAGTGTGGAGTGAAACCTTAGGTGCATTCAAAGTCAATGGGCAAAGGCTGAAGCGTTACTTTCAGGGAGAACACATAGAGAAGGGAGCCAACTGCACCTTCGACAACCCTTCAGACAGACCGTTAACAATAAAAGCAAAGTACAGCTAAAGACTATAAATAAGAACTTTTTGGGAGGCAACCCAAAATTTACAAATTTACTTTACTTTCTTTCTTATTTTATTTTTTGTTTTATGTTTGTTCATATTTTATTTCATAGGAACCCCAAATCTCAATTCTGGAAAAGCAAGGAACTGAAGGCAAGAGAGGAGAGGAATCATCAAGTCAAATCCACACAAGAGGAAATTGAACAAAACCGGGGAAGTAACTATGCTATTAATACTTGCATTGATCTCATTCATATAAATAGGAATACTCTAGCATGAATCAAGCATATAAAAAAGAAAAATGAAAAGCCAGAAGATTACACGAGCCGTGTAAGTACTTTGCATGCCCCGTGTAACATTTTGGAGCCCAAAACTATGACTGCATAGGCTACAGAAACTTACACGGGTTCACCCCAGTTAGAGCTACACGCACCGTGCATCATAGAGGGAGAGAAAAGTTTTTGAAATTAAGTGGGACAGAAGGTTACATGGGTCCCTGAGGTAATTTACACGGGCCGTGTAACCTATTCAGCAAGGCAACTTGAGGAACAGTAAGTTACACGGGTCCCCGAACAGAATTACACGGGCCATGTAACTGAGTAGAAGTGAGAAATTCCGGACAGAAAGTTACACGGGCCTATAGGTCAGGACCCATGTACTGATACATGACCCGTGTATCACATCACAGACGCGATACATGGGGTAGGAAATGTGTGAAACAAAGTGTCACAATGACCCTTTAAATTCACCTCTTGCCCTTAACCCGCCTCCCATTCCAAAACTCTTCCTCTCTAGTCCTCCTAATCTTTAAAAACCTCTCAAATCTCCTCTCCCCTCACCGAACCCTAGTTTTTCCCTCTCCCTAAGTCACCAATGGCTCCTACAAAGAGACCAACAAGAAGAATGGGCTCCTTCTCAAGGCAAGGAGGCGATTCCCCACCCTCACCTCCTCAACCATCACCTTAGTGCCCAAGAACAAGGCCAGCCCCACCTCTACCACCTCCACCACCTCCACCATAAGCTATCCCACAACCTCAACCACTACAATCTCAACAACTAGCACAACTAGAATTCTCCATCGCTTGGGGATTCCGCGATAACGCTCACAGTGATCTATGTGCTTGGCTTAACAATCGAAAAATAATCTCCACGAAGTATATGGACTTTGGGCTGCTGGAGCAAATAGGGCTACAAAACAAAATTAATGGTCTTCTTGACAGCATTGGGTGGACTAGATTCACCAAACTCCAATTCCCTGCCTACTGGGACACCACACTGGAGTTCCTTAGGAGTTTCAAGGCCACCTTATGGCCCACTGATAGGGAGGACAGGGGCAGGATTGAGTTTTGGCTCCTTGGTGTCGATCGGGTAATGAACATGGATGAGTTCAACACCATCTTTGTACAGTGTTGACTTCTGGCATTCTATAGCCCCGAACATAGAGGTTTGTAACTCCAGTAAGTCAAAATCTACGGGTATCACCATCCCTACTTTGCGGTACAAGCACCGGCTAGTCGCCCACACCATCATGGGCTACGGTGATAGCTTAGGCATGGTGAACACCAATGAGCTCTTCTTCCTCTAGTGTATGGTCACCAGGCAACATTGTAGCACGAGATTCTTCTTGTGAAACCACCTTCACTACCTATCTCACTAGCCGACAGGGCATATAGTGCTTAAGGGCCTCATCATAGCCATCACATTCCATTTCGGATTCGTTCTAGGACATCATTGGCTATGCTCCATCCCAGGCACCTCTAGGATTGATCAGACCATCTGCATATCCATGGGGATATGTAAGAAGGTTGGCAATACCTACTACCTAATCGATACCGAAGGGAATGTCATTCCTAGGAGGGAAGAAGCACGAGAAGACCCCCGTGAACCTTCACAGGCCCAGTGGGAAGCCTAAGAGCCACTCTATCATGAGTCTTCCACTCAAGTGCCTCCCTACATGCCACCATTAATGGACCCCATCATTGCATACCTTTAGCGCATAGAGACTGCACTGAACAACAGAATGCAAGTGCTCGAAGACAGCCTCCAGGAAGCCCATAACAAGCTGGACATAATTATTGAGAGGCTTGATGAAGAGGGACCATCATCACCATCAAAGACTTTTTAGAGTTAGGACTATAGGATATGTTCTTTAATGTAAAAATTCATATACCTTAGTCCTAAACTGCACCCATAGGTCTCTTTTACTTATTTTTTGTCCAAACTTTCAATCCTTAATACATAACATGGTTTTTCATAATTTTTGTGCTACCTTTTAATTTTGCATATTGTGTTGACATTGAGGACAATGTCAGATTTAAGTTTGGGGGTACAAATACATTTCATGGGTTGCATATCATTACATTGCTTAATTATACCCATATTATACTTGTGCATCAAAATTCCTCAAAATTTTGAAAATTTTGAACCTTGAACTTGTGAAACATAGAATTATAACCACAATTACTAATAAGCTAATAATTGGACTCCATGGGATCAAGGAATGAACATATCTGGTAGGCAAAAAGGACTTTAATATGTTGTCTGTGAAAAGCTTAATCTCCTTAGTGGAGCTAGACTAGTTAAACCTCTTCATAACTATTAATTTGTCACATTAAACTTGTAAAGTTAGGAGAATTTTTTTGAAATGTAGACAAACCTAAAAATGCCTCACCAGCTCTATAACATGTCTCTTGGACCTATCGAAGCGAAATCCTAGCATATACTTGATAAAGAGATGATTAAGGTATTTTTTGACATAACCTTATTAAGCCTTAACAACCCTAGTATATATATATATATATATATATATATATATATATATATATCCCTTGTAGCCAATTTGAGCTTATACTTTATCTGTATAAATTTCCTTGTTTACCCATAAAAATTCACCTAGCCCCTAGCCTAAACACTCACCTTACCCTTTTTGAGGAAGCCTAGTGCGCAAAGGATAGGTATATCAAGTGTAAAAGAAGTGTTAGTAGTATGCCCTAGAGCATATCATTTAGTATGTATCTTGTATATATTTTATTAATAAAAGGCAATTTCACTTTTCCATTTACATAATGTATTTATGTGTAATAGAAAAGGTCCATTGATATTTTGTTAGAAATTCTATTCTTAAGTTGTTAAGAATATGAGTAACAGTATTTCTACCACAAAGTATCATAAATTGGTTCACAATCGAGGATACTTCACAATAAGGACATGACTTATCCAGAAAGATTGTAATCATGTTTGTTCCCAAGTTATTTATATGAGATGTAAATAAGATGAAATGGTGAGTCTCATACCATATAATGAACATGATAGGCACTTATGCATGATAAGTAGGCCGAACCAGTGATACTTATGATAAGCACGTGGAGTTTACTCTTGTCAATGCATTGTCATAAATTGTCACACCTCACCTCTCTGTAAGGCATCACATGATCCCGTAGAATACCTAATGAACTACCGAACTCCACCTACCGATAACTCATTAAGTATCCTACAAGGGATTTTAAAACCATTTTCTTACATTTTGGAAGTGGTAAGCATTTTGCTAGGAATTAAAATCATTTATTCGAAGCTTAAAAACTAGTAAACATTTTTGTCCATTTTTATTTTTCTGCAAATTTTAGAAAAATTTTGGCTGAGTGCCGTCTGTATTTTGAGAAAACAGTTCTTCAAAACCTGTGAAAAACACTTTCAAATAATTTCATTTCGCAGCCTCAATCTCCAATAATATCCCAAACAATACAGTCAACCACAATTTAAATAAAAATTCACTTTTCAAAATATTGTTAAAATAATCACATTCATAAATGTGGCATTAAAATTAATTTTGCATACACAATCTTAATATACAGAAAGAAAATCCAAAATAATATTATTACTATTATATCTGTATAACTGCTCAAATTACAGAGATACATATGCATACTATCATATTTACATCAAACTAAACTACCAGGGTATAGACAAATACCCGTACAAAAATTCTTTAACTGCGCTCCTCTCTGACTGTAGCAGCTTACTCTGCTGCTATATCCTTTTCTTTATCTGCGACAGTAAAATAAGCTATCGCTGAGTATAAAAATACTCAATCGTGCACAATAAAAATTTGAAATGCAGTACATAAACATTCATTGACAAATCATAATTTAAATATTTCACAATCACATTTCCCAAATTATCAAAACTCATAATAGCATAATTTAGTCAAATAATTTAATAAACACAGTGTTGCTAATTCATACACAACTTAAGCCATGACACAAAATTTCTGATCAATGCCGTGTTGTACACCATGACAAAGCGATCTACAACCCCACTAATCGAAATCAATGAGGGAGGTGGCTAGCTAGCTAATGAGTACTCATCCGATCAACAACCTCAACTGGTAAACCAGAGAGGGAGGAAAAATAATCGATCTCACCCCATAAATGGAGGAGGAATAATAAGGCACTGTCATGCTAAGTGTGAATCAAAAATCTATTTCAAACATTTTATTCAAATAATTCATGAGAAATTCGATAAATTTCCAAAGCCATAGTATTATTCACAAAGTGGCAACACAATTCATGAGTAACACCAAATTTTCATAAATCATACTAAATCAATTTTTCAATGACAAAATGCTCAAACAAGGTTTATTGTGCACAAACCTGACGTGCGTCGCCTCTAGGCCTTGACTTAATCTCTTAGACCTTCCTGGTCTTTTTCAGCTGAAACAAAAAATTTATAGTGTCTCAATATCTTCACTTCATAATAATTCCAATAACTAATTCCAATACGTTTAAACTTACATTCTTGCAAATTTTCATGTTAAGGTTATTATTCAAGTTAAACTATTGACTTTTTTATACTTAAAAGGTATGGGAACTCCAACTATCCTCACATACCACATTTTGGTCACCAATTTTGTTGGTTTTAGTTGTTTTCTCAAAACTTAGGTCTTTTAAGCAAAATTGCAAATTTTCAGTTTTGGTGTCTTAGGTTGCACTGTTCCATTGGTCATGTTGCTGTTAGAATTTGGCTAAGGTTTCTTCATAGAAAATGTTCCCTATTGTCTTAACTTTATTCTCCTTTTTGAGTCACTCCGATTGGAGTTTTTTAGCTCAAGTTATAGCCATTTGAATCATGGTTGCCGGATTGGACTTAACCCAGATTTTCTGGGCAAATTCTGGTTCTAGCAGTTTTAGGTCACCAAAATTTGGTGACTAAATGACTTGGTTAAGGGCATAATTTGGATTTGTATTCTTCATGAAAGTTTTAGGTCTATATCTCAGCTTTCCACTGGTAAAATTTCAGGTCATTTAGACTCGCCTAGCCCAAGTTATGGCCGAATGAATTGTTCATTTGGTCATTTTTGTACAGGTCAGATTGCCTAAGTCCGGATTTGGTCAATTTGTTTACTAGGTTTTGGTTATTTTTTGGGCATGATTCCTAAATGAAAAATGTGTCATTTTGTGTCTAGTTTCATTACCAATTGGCCTAACACCAATTGGACTTGTAAATTTTCAGTTTTGGTCCCTGAAAGGGACCTTGGTCCTGCTGCCTGCAGCATGACCCTAAGCAATCCGAATTTGCATTTGGTTCCAACACTTCTAACATACTCCAATTGGTCACAAATGACCATTTCTCACCTCAAACTAGATCAAACACATTATTTAACAATTTATCACATTTTTGTCTTCCAAAACCCTAGGTGCCAAAACCCTAGTTCATGCCATTAATTAATTCCTAATCAAATCATTACACTAATCACATATTCAACATTACCCAACCTCCAAATCATATTATAACTTCATCAAACACTCCAATTCCCATCAACCATAGGCTGACCGAAATTCAGGTATAGTCCATATATAATTATGTTTGTTTCATTTTATATTAATTTCTAAGTTCATTCAATCATAAACACTAAAATTAACTAAAAATACAAAGTTTAGCTTACTAACCTTTCTTAGAACTTCAAATCCTTCAATTTTCTATCTTTTTCCCTTTCTTTCCTCTTTCAATCTTCTTCTTAAGTTGAGGTAACAAGCTTTGATGAGGTGTTTATGGAAAATATTAGGGTTAAGTGAGGGAATTCAAGCTTGAGTGCAAGCTTCAATGGAATTTTGGTGAGAGAATGGGAGAGAGAGGTGAGGGACGGCAAGGATGAAGATGAGTGTTTTCTTTTTTTTTTCTTTTCTTTTTCTTTTATTAGTTTATCCCTCAGGAAGACCAAAATTTAAACAAAATAAATTTTAATTATAATAATTATGGCATCATGCATGAGGTCATGCATGATGTCATCACTTTTTACTTTTCCTTTTTCTTTTTTTTTTCTATTTATTTTTTAATTAGTTCTTTAATTTAATTTCCGATTCTAAAATTTTCTTTTCTCTGGTTTTATTTGACAGTTAGGTCAGGAGTCAGCTTTCGGGGTCAATTGACCAAATTGCCCCTCGCTGGTTCGACCCGGTTTGAAAATAATTTAATATTTCTTCCGGATCCCTGACCTAATTATTTGACTGGCTTAACAATTCTTTTTCATGATTTTCTCTTTTCCACTGTGTTCGCACTAGTCCTAAGGACCGCGGCATCACATTTTACGATTCAAAATTTGAGTTTAAATCGACCTCGCAGTCCTTCCCGAGAAGGTCACCCATCGCTGTGACTCTCGGCTCATTTAACTTCTTGTGTTCTATTTTTCTTATTTATACTTTACTAATTGATAATTAGTAATTATTTGTGTTTAGAGCTTATCTAGTTGTCTTAAGTGTGGTTCTAATCTCCTCAATTGTCCAGATCGACACCGGTCATTGGAACAGTGAAATGTACCAGGCTATGCAAATAGGGGTATTACAATTCTCCCCCCTTTAAAATAAATTTCGTCTCGAAATTTTACCTGGTATCAATTTCTGAATAGCTGTGGGTGCTGTCTCCTCATGTCCTCCTCTCGTTCCCAAGTAGCCTCTTAGCCCGAATGATGGTTCCACAGCACTTTTACCAACAGTATCTGCTTGTTCTGTAGCTGTTTCACCTCATAAGCTAGAATCTCTATGGGTTCTTCTTTATATGTGAGGTCTGGATTCACTTCAATTTTTTGTACCGGTAGTACATGAGATGGGTCTGATTGATACCTCCTCAACATGGACACATGGAAAATATTATATACCTTCTCCAACTCTGGAGGTAGTGCCAACCGATATGCCAAAGGACCCACTCTTTCCAGAACCTCATATGGCCCAATGAAGCGAGGACTCAGTTTCCCCTTTCTGCCGAATCTCAAAATTTTCTTCTAAGGAGAAACCTTGAGGAATACTTTCTCACCCACTGCATACTCAATATCTCACCTCTTCAGATCAATATAGGACTTCTGACGGTCTGATGCAGCCTTGAGTCAATCTCTGATCAATCTGATCTTCTCCTCTGTCTGCTGAACAATTTCAAGCCCAATCATCTTCCTTTCACCAACATCATCCCAACACAGGGGAGTTCTACATTTTCTGTACAAAGCTTCATATGGAGGCATCCCAATGCTTGATTGGTAGCTGTTGCTATAAGCAAACTCAATCAAAAGAAAGTGTGTGTCCCAACTGCCCTCAAACTCAATTACACAAGCCCGTAGCATGTCCTCCAAGATCTGAATTACCCTTTCAGACTGGCCATCTGTCTGTGGGTGGAATGCAGTACTGAAGTTCAATCTAGTTCCTAGGGCTCTCTAAAGACTACCCCAGAATCTAGAAGTGAACCCAGGATCTTTGTCTGATACGATGGATACTGGCACTCCTTGTAGTCTCACAATCTCCTCAATTTACAAATTGGCCAATCTTTCTAAACTTTAGTCCATCCGAACTGGCAGAAAATGAGTAGACTTGGTCAGTCTATCAACAATGACCCATACTGCATCATGACTCTTTTGTGTCCTCGGAAGTCCCATCACAAAATCCATTGTTATTCTCTCCCATTTCCATTCTGGTACTGATAGTGGATGTAACAACCCAGTGGGTACTTGGTGCTCTGCCTTCACTTGCTGACAAGTTAGGCATTTGGAAACAAATTCGGCCACATCTCTTTTCATACCCATCCACCAGTAATGCTCCTTTAGCCATCTATACATTTTTGTACCACTGCAAAAGGAGACTCATGTGCTTCCTTTAAAATGATCTACCTTAAATCAACATCATTAGGAACACACATTCTACCCTGGTGTAGTAGTAGACCATCATCTCTAATTGAGAATTCTGGTTTCTTACCCTACCAGACTTCTTCTAACAGCTTCTGATACTTCTGATCACTCTGAGTAGCCATTCTAATCTGATCACTCAATACTGGCTGTACATGCCATGTAACTGTTGTCTGCCCCTCATCATCAATCTCTAAGCTGGCATATAATGATCTCATCTCATGTACCATAGATAAAGGAGTAACCCATAGACTTGCCATAGTCTTGCAACTTAAGGCGTCAGCCACCACATTAGCTTTCCCTGGCTGATAGTCTATCAGACAATCATAGTCTTTTATCAACTCTAACCATCTTCTCTGTCTCAAATTCAACTCTTTTTGGGTGCCTAAATACTTCAAACTCTTATAATCTGTGTAGATGTAGCACTTCTCCCCATACAAATAGTGTCTCCAGATCTTAAGAGCAAATACTATAGCTGCAAGCTCCAAGTCATGTGTCGGATAGTTCCTTTCATGCGATTTCAGCTAGTGTGATGCATAGGCAATGATATTTCATTCTTGCATCAATACACAGCCTAACCCATTGTGAGAAGCATCACTATAAACTGTATATTCTTTACCCGGTATAGGTAAAGTCAGGACTGGAGCCTCAGTCAAACACCTCTTCAATTTATCAAAACTCTGTTGACATTTATCCGTCCACTGAAATTTCACATCTTTCCTAAGTAGCTTAATCAATAGAGATGCCAACATGGAGAATCCTTTCATAAATTGGCGGTAGTACCCAGCTAACCCCAGAAAACTATGAATCTCTGTGATATTTCTGGGTGGCCTCCAATTAAGGATAGCATCTATCTTGCTAGGATGTACCTTAATACCTTCTGCTGATACTATGTGCCCTAAAAAGGATATCTCCTTTAGCCAAAATTCACATTTCGATAATTCAGCGTATAGCTATTTCTCCCTCAAAGTCTGCAGTACAATCCGCAGATATCTATCATGCTCTTCTACATTCCTCGAATAAACCAATATATCATCTATGAATACCACAACAAACTGGTCAAGGTATGGTCTGAAGATGGTGTTCATCATATCCATAAAAGTGGCCGAAGCATTAGTTAACCCGAATGGCATGACTAAGAACTCATAATGGCCATAGCGGGTTTTAAAGGCAGTTTTAGGAATACTCTGCTCTTTTACTTTCAGCTAATAATAACCTGATCTCAGGTCAATTTTGGAGAACACAGCTGCACCCCTCAACTGATCAAACAAGTTATCAATGTGGGGCAATGGATATCCATTCTTTATTGTCACCTTATTCAATTGCCGATAATCAATACATAAGTGGAGAGTGCCATCTTTCTTCTTTACAAACAACACTAGCGCTCCCCAAGGTGACACACTAGGGCGGATAAAGCCCTTGTTAAGCAGCTCTTGCAACTGCACTTTCAACTCTTTTAGTTCTCCTGGTGCCATTCTATATGGTGTTATGGAGATTGGGTCCACACCAGGCATAACATCAACTCAAACTGCACCTCTCTTTCTGGAGGTAATCCTTGCAGTTCATCAGGAAACACATTTGGAAAGTCAAATACTGTAGGGATGTCCCTCAGTGCTAGGCTCCCCACTTGGGCGTCTATCACATGTGCCAAATATGCTTCACACCCCTTTCTGATCATCCTTTTTGCTAGTGCAGTCAAAATGATGTTTGATGACAGTAAATGCCTCTCCCCATGTATTACCACATCACCGAACAGAGGGAGATCAAAAGTGATTGTCTTCAGTCTACAGTCAATCATGGCGTGATGCCTGGCTAACCAATCTATGCCCAAGATAATATCATAATCTCTGAAGGGCATTTCAATCAAATCTGATAGAAAAACATGTCACACCTCACCCCTCTGGAAGGCATCACATGATCTCGTAGAATACCTAATGAACTACCGAACTCCACCTACCGATAACTCATTAAGTATCCTACAAGGGATTTTAAAACCATTTTCTTACATTTTGAAGTGGTAAGCATATTGGTAGGAAACTCCGCCTAAGTAGTTTGCGCTTAGCCGGTCCCAAGCCCGGATAAAGGAGGAGGGTTGCGGTAGGTGACAACCAGCGTAAAAATTTCATCACACCCTATGATATGGATTCAAATGATATAAACGTTGGGGCGTCCTCTACTAACGACGCGCTACATCAGAGCTCGGGTGTAGTGATAAATATGCAAGGGTGTAGGGCGTTCACCGAAAGCGACGCGCCATGCCGGTGCCCGGGTGTGGTGTTAAGTGAGCAAGGGTTCCCACATCATGGATGGGTGTGGGTAAAGAAGTTAGTCCATAGGACAGATAGTAGAACAAATAGTGGAACAGAACACAAGATAGACATAAAAAACAATAGAAGATATCATAGAAGGAGACCAATTAGGAAGGAGCAGGATAGAAGGAGGATCAGGGTTGGTACTTGGAATGTTGGATCACTTACAGGAAAATTAATGGAGCTTGTGGATACCTTGGAAAGGAGAAGGGTGAATATTGCTTGCATTCAGGAGACTAAATGGGTAGGAGAGAAAAGTAAGGAAGTGGGTAATTCAGGGTACAAACTGTGGTTTACCGGAAAGGAGAGAAACAAGAACGGAGTGGGTATAATCATAGACAGAACATTGAAAGACGCAGTAGTGGCTATGAAAAGAGTAGGAGATAGAATTATACTAGTAAAGCTAGTACTAGAAGGAGAAACAATAAATATAGTTAGTGCTTATGCCCCACAAATAGGACTAGACAGTGAGAGTAAACAAAGGTTTTGGGAAGATATGGATGATTTAATGCAAAGCATATCGAATGAAGAGAATGTTTTCATTGGTGGAGATTTGAATGGACATGTAGGAAGTGATAGGTAAGGTTATGAGAATGTTCATGGAGGTTTTGGTTTTGGCAGTCAAAATGAGGAGGGAAAAAGCATCCTGGATTTTGCTATGGCATACGACCTAATACTAACAAGTACCTACTTTATAAAAAGAGAGTCACATTTAGTGACTTTCAAAAGTGGGCAACATAGAAGCCAAATCGACTTCCTCTTAACCAGGAAGACAAATAGAGCTCTATGCAAGGATTGCAAGGTCATTCCAGGAGAGGCTTTAACAAGTCAACATAGGTTGGTGGTCTTGGATGTCAAGGTTAGGAACAATTCAAGTAAGGTCAGAAAAAATAGTGTAGCTCGAACAAAGTGGTGGGAGTTCAAAGGAGTAAAGCAAGTAAAGTTCAAAAATGAGCTTCTCGAGTCCGAAGTATGGAAGCTAGATATGGAGGCCAATGATATGTGGATACAGATGGCATCAAAGATTAGAGAAGTAGCTAGAAAAGTACTTGGAGAGTCTAAAGAACATGGACCACCCTCAAAAGAGAGATGGTGGTGAAATGAGGAAGTACAAAAGGCAGTGAAGAGAAAAAGGGAATGGTATAAGAAATTACCTAAATGTGATAATAATGAGGCATATGAACAGTACAAGATAGCAAAGAAAGAGGCAAAAAAGGCAGTTAGTCAAGCAAGAGCACAGGCCTTTGAAAAGTTATATGAGAAACTTGGAACCAAAGAAGGGGAGAAAGATATTTATAGATTATCAAGGAGTAGAGAAAGGAAATGTCAAGACCTCAATCAAGTTAGGTGCATTAAGAATAAAGAAGGAAAAGTGTTGGTGAAAGATGAGGACATTAAAGAAAGATGGAGAAATTATTTTAATGATCTCTTTAATAATAGTCAAAATGGTAATAGCATGAATATAGATTATAGAACAATAGAAAAGAATGTAAATTATACTAGAAGGATTCGATCTTTAGAAGTAAAGGAAGCACTTAAGAGAATGAAAGTGGGTAAAGCTTGTGGACCCGATGAAATACCAATTGAAGTGTGGAAGTATTTGGGAGATATGGGAGTGGCATGGTTAACTAAATTATTTAATAAGATTCTAAACTCAAAGAAAATGCCTGATGAATGGAGGAAGAGTATTTTAGTACCTATTTTTAAAAAGAAGGGAAACATATAGAGTTGCTCAAATTATAGGGGAATTAAACTCATGAGCCATACTATGAAGTTGTGGGAGAGAGTTGTGGAGCATCGACTACGTCATGATACTTCTATCTCTCTCAATAAATTTGGTTTCATGCCCAGTCGTTCAACTATGGCAGCTATCTTTCTCATTAGAAGCTTGATGGAGAAATATAGAGATGTGAAGAAAGATCTACACATGGTTTTTATTGATTTGGAGAAGGCTTATGATAGTGTTCCAAGAGAGGTCTTATGGAATGTGTTAGAACAAAAGAGGATATCTATTAGGTACATACAAGTATTGAAAGATATGTATGAAGGAGCAACTACTATTGTGCGCACAGTGGGAGGGGACACGAGATTTTCCAATCTCAATTGGATTACACCAAGGATCAGCCATAAGCCCTTACCTTTTTACATTAGTTTTAGATGAACTGACAAAACATATACAAGAGAGTATTCCTTGGTGCATGATGTTTGCGGATGATATTGTTCTGATAGATGAGACATGAGAAGGAGTCAATAGGAAGCTAGAACTTTGGAGAAGTACTATAGAGTCAAAGGGTTTTAAGTTAAGTAGAACGAAGACAGAATACATGCATTGCAAGTTTAGTGAAGGCCAAACTGGTGATAGGGAAGGAGTTAGTTTGAATGGAGTAGTACTGTTCCAAAGTAATCACTTTAAATATCTAGGTTCAGTCCTTCAGGTAGATGGGGGATGTGAGGAGGATGTTAGTCATAGGATTAAAGCCGGATGGTTGAAGTGAAGACGTGCCACGGGAGTTTTATGTGATCGTAAGATTCCCAATAAATTAAAAGGAAAATTTTACTGCATACCATACGAATGGCTATGTTATATGGTAGTGAGTGTTGGGCCTTTGAAAGAGTCGTATGCATCTAAGATAAGAGTTACAGAGATGAGAATGTTAAGGTGGATGAGTGGCCATACTAGACTAGATAAAGTCCGTAATGAGAGTATTAGAGAAAAGGTAGGAGTGGTGCCAATTGAAGATAAGTTGAGAGAAGGGAGATTGAGGTGGTTTGGTCATGTGAAGCGTAGACATACGGAGGCTCCAGTTAGACAAGTAGAGCACATTAGGTTAGAGGATAGAAAGAAAAAAAGGGAATGACCTAAATTGACTTGGAGGAGAGTAGTACAACATGACTTAGAAGCATTACACATTTCTGAGGATTTAACCCAAAATCGTTCAGAGTGGAAAAAGCGAATCCATATAGCCGACCCCAAATTTTTGGGATAAAGGCTTAGTTGAGTTGAGTTGAGTTAAGCATTTTGGTAGGAATTAAAATCATTTATTCGAAGCTTAAAAACTAGTAAACATTTTTGTCCATTTTTATTTTTCTACAAATTTAAGAAAAATTTAGGCAGAGTGCTGTCTGTATTTTGAGAAAACAGTTCTTCAAAACCTGTGAAAAACACTTCCAAATAATTTCATTTCACAGCCTCAATCTCCAATAATATCCCAAACAATACAGTCAACCACAATTTAAATCAAAATTCACTTTTCAAAATATTGTTAAAATAATCCCATTCATAAACGTGGCATTAAAATTAATTTTGCATACACAATCTTAATATACACAAAGAAAATCCAAAATAATATTATTATAATTTTATCTGTACAACTGCTCAAATTGCAGAGATACATATGCATACTATCATATTTACATCAAACTAAACTACCAGGGTATAGACAAATACCGTACAAAAATTCTTTAACTGCGCTCCTCTCTAACTGTAGTAGCTCACTCTGCTGCTATGTCCTTTTCTTTATCTGCGATAGCAAAATAAGCTATCACTGAGTATAAAAATACTCAGTGGTGCACAATAAAAATTTGAAATGCAGTACATAAAATATTCATTGACAAATCACAATTTAAATATTTCATAATCATATTTCACAAATTATCAAAACTCATGATAGCACAATTTGGTCAAATAATTTAATAAACACAGTGTTGCCAATTCATACACAACTTAAGCCATGACACAAAATTTTCGATCAATGCCGTGTTGTACACCACGACAAAGCGATCTACAATCCCACTAATCGAAATCAATAAGGGAGGTGGCTAGCTAGCTAATGAGTACTCATTTGATCTACAACCTCAACTAGTAAACCAGAGAGGGAGGAAAAATAATCGATCTCACCCCATAAATGGAGGAGGAATAATAAGGCACTGTCATGCTAAGTGTGAATCAAAAATCTATTTCAAACATTTTATTCAAATAATTCATGAGAAATTCGATAAATTTCCAAAGCCATAGTATTATTCACAAAGTGGCAACACAATTCATGAGTAACACCAAATTTTCATAAATCATACTAAATCAATTTTTTAATGACAAAATGCTCAAATAAGGTTTATTGTGCACAAACCTGACGTGAGTCGCCTTACCTCTAGGCCTTGACTCAGTCTCTTAGACCTTCCAGGTCGTTTTCAGCTGAAACAAAAAATTTATAGTGCCTCAGTATCTTTACTTCATAACAATTCCAGTAACTAATTCTAATATGTTTAAACTTACATTCTTACAAATTTTCATGTTGAGGTTACTATTCAAGTCAAAATATTGACTTTTTTATACTTAAAAGGCATGGGTACTCCAACTATCCTCACATACCACATTTTGGTCACCAATTTTAGTGGTTTTAGTTATTTTCTCAAAACTTAGGTCTTTTAAGCAAAATTGCAAATTTTCAGTTTTGGTGTCTTAGGTTGTACTGTTCCATTGGTCATGTTGCTATTAAAATTTGGCTAAGTTTTCTTCATAGAAAATGTTCCCTACTGTCTTAAATTTATTCTCCCTTTTGAATCACTCCAATTGGATTTTTGTAGCTCAAGTTACAGCCATTTGAATCATGGCTGCCGGATTGGACTTAACCCAAATTTTCTGGGCAAATTCTGGTTCTGGTAGTTTTAGGTCACCAACTTTGGGTGACAAAATGACTTGGTTAAGGGCATAGTTTGGGTTTGTATTCTTCATGAAAGTTTTAGGTCTATATCTTAGCTTTCCATTGGTAAAATTTTAGGTCATTTAGACCCACCTAGCCCAAGTCATGGCCAAATGAACAAATTTATTTGGTCATTTTTGTACAGGTCAGATTGCCTAAGTCCAGATTTGGTCAATTTGTTCACTAGGTTTTGGTCACTTTTTGGGCATGATTCCTATATGAAAAATGTGTCATTTTGTGTCTAGTTTCATTCCCAATTAGCCTCACACCAATTGGACTTATAAATTTTCAGTTTAAGTCCCTAAAAGGGACCTTGGTCCTGCTGCCTACAGCATGACCCTAAGCAATCCAAATTTGCATTTGGTTCCAACACTTCTAACATACTCCAATTGGTCACAAATGACCATTTCTCACCTCAAACTCGGTCAAACACATCATTTAACAATTTCTCACATTTTTTTCTTCCAAAACCCTAGATGCCAAAACCCTAGTTCATGCCATTGATTAATTCCTAATCAAATCATTACACTAATCACATATTCAACATTACCCAAGCTCCAAATCATATTATAACTTCATCAAACACTCCAATTCCCATCAACCCTAGGCTAACCGAAATTCATGTATAGTCCACATATAATTATGTTTGTTTCATTTTATGTTAATTTCTAAGTTCATTCAATCATAAACACTAGAATTAACTAAAAATACAAAGTCTAGCTTACTAACCTTTCTTAGAACTTCAAATCCTTCAATTCTCTATCTTTTTCCCTTTCTTTCCTCTTTCAATCTTCTTCTTAAGTTGAGGTAACAAGCTTTGATGAGGTGTTTATGGAAAATATTAGGGCTAAGTGGGGGAATTCAAGCTTGAGTGCAAGCTTCATTGGAGTTTTGGTGAGAGAGAGGGAGAGAGAGGTAAGGGACGGCAAGGATGAAGATGAGTGTTTTCTTTTTTTTTTTTTTCTTTTCTTTTTCTTTTATTAGTTTATCCCTTAGGAAGACCAAAATTTAAATAAAATAAATTTTAATTATAATAATTATTGCATCATGCATGATGTCATCACTTTTTACTTTTCCTTTTTTTTTCTATTTATTTTTCCATTAGTTCTTTAATTTAATTTCCGATTCTAAAATTTTCTTTTCTCCGATTTTATTTGACAGCTAGGTTAGAAGTCAACTCTCGGGGTCAATTGACCAAATTGCCCCTCGTCGGTTCGATCCGGTTTGAAAATAATTCAATATTTCTTCCGGATCCCTGACCTAATTATTTGACTGGCTTAATAATTCTTTTTCGTGATTTTCTCTTTTCCACTGTGTTCGCACTAGTCCTTAGGACAGTAGCGTCACATTTTACGATTCGAAATTCGAGTTTAAATCGACCTCGCAGTCCTTCCCGAGAAGGTCACCAATTGCTATGACTCTCGGCTCATTTAACTTTTTGTGTTCTGTTTTTCTTATTTATACTTAACTAATTGACAATTACTAATTATTTGTGTTCAAGGCTTATCTAGTTGTCTTAAGTGTGGTTCTAATCCCCTCAATTATCCAGATCGACACTGATCACCGGAACAGTGAAATGTACCAGGCTATGTAAATAGGAGTGTTACATAAATTATATCAGTGCATATAATCTTTAGACCTGAGATAGCATAGTTATCTTGTATATAGGTAGTTTGAGTTTGATACTGCTTTCATACTTGTACTGTGTATGAGTATATGGGCATGTGTTGGCTCCTACCAATTATATATGGAGATAGGTGTTGATCAAGATGGAATTTGTTACCCTAAGTAAATAGGGATAAAATTCTATGTTCATTTAATTATTCTTGATGTTTCAAGTTCCTGGCCAGGACAGATAGATTTAATAAGAAAAGAGTTTCTGATGAGAAAATCTTTTTAATTAAGAACTGGAATTAAAAGAGAACATAATATTCATAGCAAATGGGGTTTGACATAAACCATGACTCCAGCTCGAATTGGGATTTTGTAACAGAGAGATTCTAGTGCATGATATGATTATAAGTTCATTTAAGGTATTCCTTATTACTGATTGGGTGGCCATAACATGCTATGCTAGGTGTTAACCATGGTCTATGAGGTGCCTAAAATGATTTAGAGAAATCGTTTATGGTAAGAAAGAGTTCTAATGATATTAAGAGTTAATATCATATCTCATTGCTAATTAGTGATGAGCCTAGTGAGTCACACACATACACAAGTAATCACCAAGTTAAATGTGATTTAATTGATTAATTAAAGAGTTTAATTGATTAATTAAATAGGTTTGATTTGCAATAAGATTGCAAAGTTCCTAGCATGGCTTGAAACCAAATCTAGGTTATTGGATGTATAGTATAAGTTAAATTTATATTTAAAGTGTTTAAATATGAATTTAATTACGAGCAATTAATTAATAGAGATTAATTAATTAATTAATTTATATTTGATATAAATTGATTAGAAGAGGAGAAATAATTATTTTGGATTGAGAACTCAAAATTACAACACAAAGGTAATTTGGTCATTTCACAGGATAACATGTGGCACCATGAGATGGTGACACATGGCATCATGATTTTTCATTTGTCTTCCTATCATGCAAGATGATCAAAGTCAAGATTAAGTCTAACTTTGACACTTGGCTTAATGTGATCAGGTCAATTAAAATTAAGATGCAATCAGGTGATGATATGTGACAAGGGTTTTAAGTGATGACATAATTATATAAAGTGATGTTATGAGAAATAAAAATCAGCCACTCTTCTTATTTTCTCTCAAGTATGCCACCACCCATAGCTCTCCTTCCTCTTTTCATCTTCTCTCATCAATTCAAAGAGAATTACCCCAATTCCTTTGAATTAAAATTGCTACAAATTATTTCTAGTGTCCTATACACATCTACAACCTCTCTAAAGGCAAATCCCTAATTTCTAATTGATTGGCAAGGCTTGAGAAGCTAGTTTAGGGGCTGCCCATTGGTAATCTTAGTGTGAACAAGCTAGAGGGACAACTCTTGGGTTCCTAGGTGCTTCACAAAGGTACCAATTACATCTACAGTGCATCAAAAGGTTAGTGCACATATTATTCTTTTAATCTAGGGTTCTAATGAATTAATTTGTTAATTCAAAAATCTTAAATGGAGAATATAGATCCTAATACATATTAAAAGTGTTTTAATATGCAATTGAACATTGAAATCAATTAGGCACATAATGAATGTGGCATGATGCATGAGACCCTAAAAGAAAATTTTTGAATTCAATGTTCTAATCTAACAATTTTCATACTTCCACTCCTTCAAGAAGACATAGGAAGAGGGTGTGAAAAACCAAAAGGAGTGTGAGTGTGCATCAAGGAAAATCTTGCTTTTCCAACCCAACAAAAGTTTGGGGGAAATGAGAGACACACAAAAAAAAAAAAAGAAAGAGAGAAAAAAGAAGAAAAGGGTATGTTTAGCACTATAAAGAACCCCCTTGTCCCATACAAAATTAGCAGAATAAAGTTGGTATACTTAGAATTTTCTGCATAAAAGCTACCCTCATATTTTCGTTCCTTAAGACCCTTCATTGGTAGTCAAATCATTACCCCTTAACCCCAATACAACTTCTCTAAAGACCTTTTGATCTTTTGAAAGTGTGTGCTACATTATTAGAGATAGGGAATTGAGATGTGCTTATGGAGCTAGAATTGAGCACTTCATAACAATTATCCATAATAGAGGCAAATTTGGGAGAGTCAGTATTTCTCAAATCTATTATGATAAGACAAGTTATTTGTGACTTATTAATAGCCTTGCATAAAGGAATAACTAGTTGAAACACCATGAAGGGGGGTGAAATTCTAAGCAGGCAGCTATTAGAACCCTTATGCCTTGAAAGAGGGCAATTAGTATGAAGGATTGGAGGAGTTCAATTATGTGCACATCGAATTGTTGGTTGTGTTCCTCAGTTATCCCCTAAAATCTGTTTTAGAACAAAGTTTTTATTTGCTTGAGGACAAGTAAAAGTTTGAGTTTGGGGGTATTTGATATACTTATATTATATAGATGTTTTTAAGGACATTTGTATATTATTTCATAGCATTTAGATAAGTAATCTCATGCATAATCATTACTTTCATCAGCTTTTATAAATTCCATTGTCAAACTCTAAATTCTATGTTTTCTGCATCATTTTAGGTGTTTGGATAAAGTTCTAAGGCATAGGACACGGGTCGTGTAATCAAAGCCACAGACCCATGTAACATAGTGCCAGGGGAAAGCTAAAAGAGCCAAAGAAGAAACACAGTACACAGGCCGTGTACACAGACCCGTGTAAACCATGGAGACCCGTGTAAGTCTCCGCCTGGCCAAGATTGAGGAACACTCTATAAACCAAAAGAACACGGGTCGTGTTCTTGGACTCGTGTAACCAGTAATGCCCTGTGTAATCTTCTGTGCCAATACGAGATGCAGCCTTCAAAGCTCCAGTAAGTTACATGGCCTTGGGCCTTATAGTGACACACGGGCTGTGTATCAGTCGATAACCAGTTTCTTGATTTGGCTCCAGCTCTAGTTTTTGACAGAAAGAAGAGACTTTTTATGCTTTTGGGAGTCTGAAAACCTAACCCTAGGCACTGAATATAAATAGAAGCAGCAGAAAGCAGAAAAGGGGGATCCAGAGCCGAACAACAACACCTTCATCATTTTCTCACAGCTGCCTAGAAGAGTAGTGTATCAGTATCAAGGAGGAGCCTTCAGCTAAAGTTCTACAAGATCAAAGCTGCAAATTCTTTTCGGTTCTTTTATTCTATTTCTTTAAGCGAACTTTTATTGTTCTTTTATTTTATTTTTATTATGTTTGTTGAACTCACTATGAGTGAGTAATTTCCATATTCTGGAATTAGGAGAGTAACGGTTGTAATCATTATTATGGATAAATATTGAGTTTTATTTATTGGATTTGAGATTTGTTCTTTGATTTAATTTCTTGCGATCTTAATGCATGCTATGTATTGGTACCCACTTAGTATTGATTATAGATATTAATTAAAGAACTGAAAGGTGAAGATTAATATTAGAAAATCAAGATTTTGAACCTAGGAAATCTGACCTAGAGATAGGCTGATAACCTTTGTGGAGTTCCATAATTAATCATAAGTTTTAAAGGGTTTTTATTATAGCTGATCACCTACAAAAGTAGGGTTTAGCTCTAATTGAGATACACCTTAGGCGCCTTAAGAGAGGACCTAGGATACTTTAGGATTAATTTCCATCAAGGGAAATGATTCTCAATCCAATGAATAGACAAGATTACATCCATAATAAGGTTAAAGTGTGAAATCTTAATTCTGGAATTATTTCAAAATAGATTATTTCATTTTAAATTCATTACCCTTTTTATTCCCAGTATTCAAAATAGACAAATTTGACACCCCCATTTTATTTGGTAGCCTAGACAGCCAAAATCACTGTGTAGGCTGATACTTATTATTTCAATTCCTCGTGGGATGATACTCTACTCACTACTTTATTACTTGTTCGCGATTCATGCACTTGCAGGGTTGAAAAACCAGCAAACAACTCTTCAGGAAAAATGTCAGAAAAGTCACATACTGTAAGGATATTCTTCAAATCTGGACTCCTTACTTGGGTGTCTATCACATGAGCCAAATAAGCTTCATACCCCTTCCAAATCATTCTCCTAGCAGGTGCAGCTGAAATGAGATTTGATGGCAATAACTGCCTCTCCCCATATATCACTACATCTGCATACGTGGGAAAGTCAAAAGTGACTGTCTTTAGTCTACAGTCAATCATAGCATGATGCCTGCTTAGCCAATCCATGCCCAAGATAATATCATAATCTCTGAAGGGCATTTCAATAAGATCAGATAGGAATGTATGTCCTTGGATTACCAACGAACAATCCTTATACATTATATTCACCCTAACCTCTTGTCCTAAAAGACTAGTCACTAGCACCTTAAAATCCATTTTCAAGTAAGGAACAGTAGCAAACAAGTAATATTAGTTCCAACATAAGAATGTGTAGAACCAGGATCAAACAATACATAAACCTCTTGCTCAAAAATGGAGAATAGACTAGCTACTATATCAAAATTCTCGGCCTCTTCCCTTTAGTGCATGGTGTACAACCTGGCTGGTGCACCACTCTGCTCTGGTTGATTTATGGTGCCTTGACTGCCAAAAGTACTGCCCTTGCCTCTGCCTCTGCCTCTGCTGGCTGACTATGAACCTCTAGTGGTAAAACCATGAACTGATCCTTCAGTAGTGGTAGGTGGCCCAAATTTGCAAGCACTGGTGCAATCTTTAGCAAAGTGTCCCATTCCACTAGAATTATAGCAGGCACCTATGGCCTTGTAGCATACCCCTCCATGTGTCTTGCCACATGTCTCATAGAGACTAATAGGAAAGGAACTCTTGGGTATCTGCTGATTGGATCCAGGTGGCCTCTGTCCTGAGGATCTCCCTCTACTAGATTTATGAGAACTAGATCCCTCAAAATGTTTTTTTTTTCTCGAACCACCACTTGAAGCTTGACCCAAAGTCTTTCCACTTTTTTCCTTTTCTCCAATTCCCTTCTCAGCTACCCCTTCCAATACTATTCTTTCCAATTCAAGGGCCTGAGAGATTAGCTCTAAGAAGTTTTCATGTCTGAAACCAACCACCTGCAGCCTCAGACTGGGTCTCAATCTAGCTTTTAATGTTTACATCTATCTCTGCTGGTGGTCAGCAAACTCCCAGCATAATGGCTCAGACAGGAAAAATCTCTCTCATTTTTAGCCACTGACCTATCCCCTTGCTTTAACCCCAGAAACTCTTAAAGCTTTATGTCTACATAGGTATCGAGGACATATTTTTATCTGAATTTCCTAAGGAAGTCATCCCATGTCAACACTGGAGGTTATAGTAAACTATTGGGGATGGTCTTCCACCATTCATATGCATCACCATGCAGCAGAGAAACTGAATACTCAAACTTCAATTCATCTGCGCAGCATAGTTTCTTGAAGACCCTCTCCATTCTCTTAAGCCACTGCTATGCTTCTAGTGGGTCTACTGTACCCTTAAATTCTATTGCCTTATACTTTATTAACTTATTACACTATCGTGCTGGGGGTTGGGGTTGCACCGGAGGTGCTTGTATTGGAGCTTGGACTGGTACATTGCTCTCCATTTTTTTGAAATAACGCAGCCATCTATTGAGCAAACTGAGTAACAAACTGCAGAGGGGGGATTGGTGTAGCTGACCCACTGGAATTCTGAGGAGCTGGGGCTTCCCCCTGTGCCTCAGCTACAACCGACTGCTCTACTGAACAATCCCCTTCTTCCATTTCCAATCACAAAGTTTCTACTTCCTGAATAACCAACAAAAAGGAGATTTCTCCTAATTAGTCTATATTCAACATGTAAATATACTATATGTATCAATTAATGACATTTGAGCAGTTGTACTAATAAAAAATTAATTCAAATTCACAGTTCAAAACTCATTTTAAAAATATGCTCTAATACCACTAAAACATGTTACACCTTATCCCTCTGTAAGCTATAACATGATCCCGTAGTATACCTAATAAATTACCGAACTTCACCTACCAATAACCCAGTAAATATACTACAAGGGATTTTAAAACAATTCCATTTTAATTTTAAGTGTAAAATGTTGATAAAAGAATTATTAAAGGGTCTTTGGATTGGATTTGTGCCATAAAATTTATTTGGGAATAAATTGGCATTTTTAAATTTTTACCAAAATTTTGCGTGGTGACGGCTAAAACTTAGTAAATTCAGTTTTTCAAACCTGTTGGAAATCAATTCATAAAAATATATTATACACAGTTTGAACTCAATAAATCTCAAATCATCTCATTTCATTCAACCAACACCAAGCAAATATGCTCATCTTATATACCAATAAAAAATAAATATTCTTATACAAAGGTACAAACCAAAAGATATTAAAATATTATTACAATTTCATTTATACAACTACTCATTTGTCTTTATGTACATATAGGCTAATTTACATCAAAATGAATTTATAGTGGGTATACATATTATACCCAAAGATAATCCAAAACAGCTCCCAAAATACAGCTACAAGCAGCTTACTCTGCTGCCTTGCATTTCTCTTTACCTGCGATAGCATAAAGAAGCTATCGCTGAGTATTTCACTCAGTGGTGTACAACTAAATTTTAAACACAATGTAAGACATATTTTATCAAATCATAACAAGGAATTTGAAATATAGCCAAATTTACCACAACTCATAAAATTGAAATAACAAATTTCAATAATTGTAAATCATTTTTTCAATCACATTTTATCCAAAAATATTCACAATTTAAGGGTCTTGCCAACAATTCACACAATTAGGAACATGACACAAAATTTCCAATCAATGCTGGGTTGTAGACCACGACAAAGCCAATACGTCCCAATAACCAAAGGCTTAAAGGGAAATACAAAGGCTAGCTAGCATATATGAGTAATCATCCAATACGTCCTCATCTGGTAAACCAGAGAGGGAAAATCCAACCCCACAAGTGAGGGAGATCACATCCAATACGTCTCACTAGGCAAGCTAATGAGGAACACAAATCACATTGCCATGTTAACTATAGCTTCAAAACAAACTCAAATTATTTCTATTCAAAGAGTCACATTGCAAATCAAGCAAATACATTTCATTCATCAAATTCCCCTTATAGGGTTGGAAACATAAAATTTCTCAAAATACTTCTAAAAGCATTCAAAACTCGCTCACCCCCTTGGTATAATGAATCATGTAGCCAACATCCGCCTTTTTCCATAATCATAATTCATTTCACAATTCAAGATTCTCAAATCAATATATAAAATTCTCAAATACAAAGGAAAAGCATAATTGACTTATTTAAGCTCCGTTCAATTTCATTTCCAAATTTAAAACAAAAGAATAGTTTAGTTGTGCACAAACCTTCAATGGATTTCCTTTTTCTTGATTTACTTTTTCTTGCCTTTCAAGGCCTCTTTTTCTACTGAAAACACAAAATTAAATTGTCTCAATACTCATCCCAATTATTTCCAATAGCTAATCAAATAAATGCCTAATGCATCCCTAAGTAAATTTTGAAGTTTCAATGTACTCTGTATTTAGGGCAGTTTTGGATCCTGTCTTTGCAACCCCATTTCAACCTAGTTTTAGTTATAATTTGGAAAGGTAATCTTAATGAAAGTTGTTCCTCTATGTATTTTAATTTCCAATTTGAATCACTTAATTTGGAGTTCTGGATCTCAAGTTATGCCCAAATTGATAAACACTATTCTGGGTGCCATATCCTAAAATTCTAGGTTTTCCAGATTGTATCTTAACCTTTCATTCTATATCTGAATACCTTAAGCTCAGAATCTGGTTTAGGTTCCTAAAACAATATTTTAGGCCTTTGTCTTAGGATTACAAATCATTTTGAATCACTTTAATTGGAGTTTTGTAGAGGAAGTTATGACCTGATAATTATTCGGAGGTCATAGGGCAAATTAGCAAAGGTGCAGGAATTCCATATTTGTAATTCTTGAATTATCCCTACAATTCCCCTAACTTGCCCTATGAACTGGGTTCTGGTCGAAACATAAAGTCTTTAGTTCTATGTCTCATGAGCATTTTGGCTATGGAATTATTACATTGGCAGTTTTGTAGCCCAAGTTATGGCAATTTTGCCAAAACTGGTCGGATAGCTTATTGTTCAGGATTTTTAGGTTAGTCTAGAATCAGAGCAGATTTGTTAGACTAAATTTGTCTAGAAATTTGATTAACTTAGGGTCATAATTTGACGTCATAATCTTCATAAGAGTTATTCTCCTATATCTCAAGTTTCCAAGGTTCAAGAATCACTTAAATTGGAGTTTTCTAGAGTGAGTTATGCCTAAATGAATAAGTATTGTTCATATGGTCAATTTTTCCAGGTCCAGAATTGGTAACTCGGATTCAAGCCTCATTTAGGGTAGCTTATGATCATTTTCTAGGCAGAGTGTCTCCATAAAAATCCTAGCATTATATCTTAGGTTTCTTTTCCAATTAGTTTCACACCAATTGGAGTTGTGTAGCTCAATTTATAGACTGCTAAGCACACTAGACTCAAGTGTCCAGATTCCAGCAATTCAACACATTACCATGCCATTGATTCCTTTCATCAATTCACATCAATTCTCAACCCAAGCATACCAATTGACCATAATTTGCTCTTATAAACATCAATTGCATAACATACCATAGAAGCCCTAATTTCCCATAAACCCTAATCTTCCATCTCCGAATTCATGAAAATTCATGCCATTTCAACACACCAAAAATGCATACTACTTCATTTAAGCTAGAATTCATCATCAATTCAATCAAAACACATCAAACTCGACTTGTACTTAAGCTGACTGAAATTCATACCCTTTCTTTCATGTATGATTTTATCCTTTTCCAAGTTATTTCCCATAAATAACCCTAATTCTATTTATATATAATAATTTGAGCTTGTGGATATGCATACCTCTAATGGAGCCTTTTGCAAACTTCAAATTTCTTCAAGTTTCCTTGAGTTTCTTTCTCCCAATCTTCAATTGGAGGTCGAATTTGAAATTTTCTAACAATTTGGTGGAAATTTTTTGGAAGGATTGGAAGGTTCAAAAGCTTGGAATAATGAAAATGTAGGATGGAAATAAGAGAGAGGGAGCTGGCCAAGCTTATGGGAAGAAGATGACTTTTTATTTCATTTTAATTGCTTTTGACCTCTTATAAATATGTAGATAAATATCAAATTTTAAGTTATTTAAATTATAATTTTAATGGTGCCAAAATGGAGTCATGCTTATGTCATAATAGTAATTAAAATTTAAAATTTTCTTTTCTCTTCTTTTCTTTTCCATACACTTTTTCATATTTTTAATTCCTTTTCAATATTTTAATCTCACACATTTCAGTGGACATTTAAGTCAAAAGTCATCTCTTGGAATGAATTGATCAAAATGCCTCTCATCGGGTTATAGTCCATATTTTTCCATAATACTTGATGAGTCCTTAGGTTTTGATTCATTTATTTGTGCTTCTCTCCTTTTTATTTCTTTAGCTTTCAAATTTTCAATAATTTCACAATTGACCCTTAGTTAAGGATTTCATGGGGTTCTCCACAAATCTAGGATAGCAATTAAGCTCGCAGTCGCTTTCCTGGTCGGTCACCCATCATCAAAACTCAAGCTCATTTAACCTATTTGTGCTTCATTTATTTTGTTCTCTTCCCACTTTAATTAATATTTATCAATTTTATTCATAACTTTTTTATGGGTTTTAAATATTGTTCTAGACATTCTAACTGTCCGATCAGACATTTGTCATCGAAATAGTAGAATGCACAGGACTTTTTAGCATGAGGGTGTTACAATTCTCCCCTCTTTAAAATAAAATTTCATCCTAAAATTTTACCTGGTGTCAATCTCTGAAGAGTTGTGGGTGCTGTTTTCTCATGTCCTCCTCGCATTCCCATGCAGCCTTCTGGCTCGAATGATGGTTCCACGGTACTTTAAGTAATAGCATCTACTTATTCCTCAACTGTTTCACCTCATGTGCCAAGATTCTTATGGGTTATTCATCATATGTCAGGTCAGGATTCACTTCAATCTCCTCTTTTGGCAAAATGTGTGATGGGTCTGATCTATACCTCCTTAACATGGAGGCATGGAAGACATTGTGGATCTTTTCTAACTCCGGAGGCAATGCAAGTTTGTATGCTAATGGAGCCACTCTTTCTAGAACTTCATATGACCCAATGAAGCGAGGACTTAGTTTCCCCTTTCTATAAATCTCATGATTTTCTTCCAAGGGGAAACCTTTAAGAATACTTTATCACCCACATTATATTCAATGTCTCTTCTCTTCATATCTATATAGGACTTCTGAAGATCTGATGCAGCCTTAATTCTGTCGCGAATGAGCTTAATTTTTCCTCCGTCTACTGTAAAATTTCTGTGCTAATCAACTTTCTCACTTCATCCTAACACAAGGGAGTTCTACATTTTCTGCCATAGAGTGCTTTATATGGAGGCATCCCAATGCTTGACTGATAGCTATTATTGTAAGCAAATTCAATCAAAGGCAAGTGTGTATCCTAACTTCCTTCAAATTCAATCACACAAGCCCGAAGCATATCTTCCAAAATATAGATGATTCTCTCAGACTAGCCATCTGTCTGTGGATGGAATGCTGCGCTAAAGTTCAATCTAGTTCCTAGGGCTTTTTGGAGACTACCCCATAATCTAGAAGTGAACCTCGGATCTCTATCTAATACAATGGACACTGGCACTCCATGCAACCTCACAACTTCATCAATATATAATTTAGCCAATTTGTCTAGACTATAGTCCATCCTTACTAGCAAAATGTGTGCAGACTTAGTTAATCTATCCACAATGACCCAAACTGCATCATGATTCTTCTGTGTACCTAGAAGTCCCATCACAAAATCCATAGTAATTCTCTCTATTTGCACTCAGGAATTAGCAATAGCTGTAGCAACCCTACTGGCACTTAGTGTTTTGCCTTCACTTGCTGACAAGTTAGGCATTGGGCCACATATTCTGCAATATCTTTCTTTATACTCATCCACCAATAATGTTCTTTCATGGTTTTGTACATTTTAGTTCCACTGGGGTGTATAGCAATTGGTGAATCATGTGCTTCTTTTAAGATGATTTGCCTCAGTTCAACATCATTAAGAACACACATTGTGCCCTGGTATAGCAACAAGCCCTTATCATTCACTGAAAATTTTGGTTTCTTGCCATCCTGAGCCTCTTCTACTAACTTCACATATTGATCATCATTCTGAACTGCCATTTTAATTTTAATCAATCAACACTGGCTTTATTTGCCAAGTAGCTACCATCTGTCTCTCATAATCTATCTCCAATTTTGCATGTAATGCCCTCAAGTCATGCACCATGGACAGAGGTGAAGCTCTTAAACTAGCCATGGTCTTGCAATTTAAGGTATCTGCTACCACATTTGCTTTCCCAGGCTAGTAATCTATTAAAAAGTTATAGTCTTTTATTAACTCCAGCCATCTCCTCTGCCTCAAATTCAACTCCTTCTATGTGCCCAAATACTTTAAACTTTTGTGATCTGTATATATGTAGCATTTCTGCCCATACAGGTAGTGTCTCCAAATTTTTAAAGAAATGATTATTGCCGCTAGCTCTAAGTCATGTGTAGGATAATTCCTCTCATGTGGTTTTAAGCTGGCGTGAAGCATAGGCAATGACGTTTTTATCTTGCATCAACACACACAGCCTAAACCATTATGAGAAGCATCGCTATATATGGCGTAGTCTTTACCCGGAGTAGGTAAAGTCAAGACTGGAGCTTCAGTTAAACACTTCTTCAACTCATCAAAACTTTTCTGGCACTTATCAGTCCACTAAAATTTCACATCCTTTCTAAGTAACTTGGTCAGTGGAGATGCTAACATAGAGAATCCCTTCACAAACCTGCAATAATAACCAGCCA
Source organism: Hevea brasiliensis (assembly GCF_030052815.1). Classification (NCBI taxonomy): domain Eukaryota; kingdom Viridiplantae; phylum Streptophyta; class Magnoliopsida; order Malpighiales; family Euphorbiaceae; genus Hevea; species Hevea brasiliensis. The sequence goes on along the minus strand of NC_079509.1, from coordinate 39,943,964 downwards.
ACCTGAGGAAACTTCAAACTTCAGTGATATTTCTGGGCAGCTTCCAATTAAGAATAGCTTTTACTTTGCTGGGATCCACCTTAATACCCTTTGCTGATACTATATGCCCCAAAAATGTAATTTCCTTTAGCCAAAACTCACATTTTGACAATTCGACATACAACTGTTTCTCCCTCAAAGTCTGCAGCATAATTCTCAGGTGCCTATCATGCTTTGCTGCATTTTTCGAATACATTAGGATATCATTAATGAATACTACTACAAACTGATCCAAATATGGCCTAAAGATAGTGTTCATCAGGTCCATAAAAGTAGCTGGAGTATTAGTAAACCCGAATGGCATTACTAAGAACTCATAGTGGCCAAACCGAGTCCTGAAGGCAGTTTTAAGAATACTCTACTCCTGCACCCTCAACTGATAATATCTCGATCCCAAATCTGTTAGTAGTATGCCCTAGAGCATATCATTTAGTATGTATCTTGTACATATTTTTATTAATAAAAGGCATTTCCACTTTTCCGTTTACATAATATATTTATGTGTAATAGAAAAGGTCCATTGATATTTTGTTAGAAATATTATTCTTAAGTTGTTAAGAATATGAGTGACAATATTTCTAGCACAAAGTATCATAAATAGGTTCACAATCGAGGATACTTCATAATAAGGACATAATTTATCCAGAAAGATTGTATTCATGTTTGTTACCAAGTTATTTATATGAGATATAAATAAGATGGAATGGCGAGTCTCATGCCATATGACAAACATGATAGGCACTTATAAATGATAATTAGGCCGAACCAGTGACACTTATGTCAAGCACATGGAGTTTACTCTTGTCAATGTTTTGTCATAAATCATATCAGTGCATATAATCTTTAGACCTGAGATAACACAGTTATCTTGTATATAGGTAGTTTGAGTTTGATACTGCTTTCATACTTGTACTATGTATGGGTATATGGGCATGTGTTGGCTCCTACTAGTTATATATGGAGGTAGGTGTTGATCAAGATGGAATCTGTTCCTCTAAGTAAATAGAGATAAAATCCGATGTTCATTTAATTGTTCTTGATGTTTCAAGTTCCTGGCCAGGACAGATAGATTTATTCAGAAAAGAGTTTCTGATGAGAAAATCTTTTTAATCAAGAACTGGAATTAAAAGAGAACATAATATTCATAGCAAATGGAGTTTGACATAAACCATGACTCCAGCTTGAGTTGGGATTTTGTAACAGAGAGATTCTAGTGCATGGTAACATATGATTACAGGTTCATTTAAGGTAAACCTTATTACTAATTGGGTGGCCATGGCATGCTATGCTAGGTGTTAACCATGGTCTATGAGGTTCATAAAATGATTTAGAGAAATCATTTATGGTAAGAAAGAGTTCTGATGATATTAAGAGTTTATATTATGTCTCATTGCCAATTAGTGATGAGCCTAGTAAGTCACACACATACACAAGTTATCACCTATTTAAATATAATTTAATTAATTAATTAAAGAGTTTAATTGATTAATTAAATAGGTTTGGTTTGCAATTAAATTACAAAGTCCCTAGCATGACTTGAAACCAAATCTAGATTATTGGATGTATAATATAAGTTAAATTTATATTTAAAGTGTTTAAATATGAATTTAATTAATGAGAAATTAATTAATAGAGATTAATTAATTAATTTATATTTGATATAAATTAATTAGAATAAGAGAAATAATTATTTTAGGTTGAGAACTCAAAATTAAGACACAGGGGCATTTTGGTCATTTCATAGTATGACACGTGGCACCATGAGATGGTGACACATGGGATTACACATAAGCTTGCCAAATGTTTTTTAATCATGTAAGATGATTAAAATCAAGATTAAATATAGGTTTGACACTTGGCACAATGTGATTGGGTCACTTAAACCTAGAGCTAATCAAAGGGTGACATGTCGCAAGGGTTTAATGTGTTAACCTAGCTATTTAAGTGTTGTTATGAAAAAGAAAAGCAACCAGCAGCCACTCCTCTCCTTTCTCACTCCACTTTGAGGCTTTTCATCTATTCTTCTTCATCTCTCATCAATTCAAAGAGATTAGCCATCAATCTCTTGAATTAAGAACACTAGAAATTGTTTCTAGTGTCCTGTTTACATCTCTAATCTCTTAAAAGGCAGAACTTGAATTTCTAATTAATAGAAAAAGCTTTAGAAGCTGTTCAAGGGCTGCCATAGGTGTTCTTGGTGTGGACAAGATAGAGGGACAATATCTGGTGTCCTGAAGACGAATCTCAAAGGCGCAGACACGCTGCAGTGCATCAAGAGGTTAGTGTAATCGATCTTGATTTAATCTAGGGTTCTAAAATTAATCAGATTAATTTTAAAATCTTAAATGGCAAATACAGATCAAAAAACATATTAAAAAAGTTTTAATATGTTGTTTATCATTGAAATCAAATAGATAAAAATAAATCTTGCATGATGCATGTGACCCTAGGTGAAAATTTTTGAATTCAATGGTATAAACTTGTGTTTTTCACGCTTCTGTTCCTTCAAAATCAATTTTGGAGAACACAGCTATGTCTTTCAACTGATTAAACAAATCATCTATTCTTAGCAAAGGATATCTATTCTTTATTATCACCTTGTTCAATTGTCTATAATCAATGCACATATGAAGAGTACCATCCTTCTTCTTAACAAACAATACTGGTGCTCCCCAAGGTGCTTATCAAGTAATTCTTGTAACTGCACCTTTAACTCTTTTAACTCAGTAGGTGCCATCCTATAAGGAGTAATAGAAACAGCACCACACCAGGCATAACCTCAATTTCAAACTGAACCTCTCTTTCTAGACGTAATCATGACAACTCTTTAGGAAAAACATCTGAAAAGTTACAAACTATAGGGATATTCTTCAAATCTAGACTCCTTACTTGGGTGTCTATCACATGAGCCAAATAAGCTTCACGCTCATTCCTAATCATTCTCCTAGCAAGTGCAGCTAAAAAGAGATTTGATGGCAATAACTGCCTCTCCCCATGTATTACTACATCTGTATATATGGGAAGGCCAAAAGTGACGGTCTTTGGTCTACAGTCAATCATAGCATGATGCTTGGCTAGTCAATCCATGCCCAAGATGATATCATAGTCACTGAAGGGCATTTCAATCAGATCAGACAAGAATGTATGTCTTTGGATTACCAACGGACAATCCTCATACATTTTATTCACCCTAACCTCTTGTCCTAAAGGACTAGTCACTAGCACCTCAAAATCCATTTTCAAGTAAGGAATAGCAGCAAAACAAGTAATACTAGCACTAACATAAGAATGTGTAGAACCAGGATCAAATAGCACATAAACCTCTTGCTCAAAGATGGACAATGTACCAGTTACTATATCAGAAGTCTCGGCCTCTTTCCTTTGGCGTATGGTGTACACCTTGGCTAGTGCACTACTCTGCTCTAGTTGATTTACAGTGCCTTGACTGGCAGAAGTATTGCCGCTGCTTCTGCCTCTGCCTCTGCCTCTGCCTTTGCTGGCTAACTATGAACCTTTAGTGGCAGAACCTTGAACTGATCCTTCAGTGGTGGTAGGTGGCCCATATTTGCAGGCACTAGTGCAATCTTTAGCAAAGTTTCCTGTTCCACCATAATTATAGCAAGCACCTATGGCCTTGTAGCATACCCTTCCATGTGTCTTGCCACACGTCTCATAGAGATGAATAGGAAAGGAACTCCTGGGTGTCTGCTGATTGGATCTAAGTGGCCTCTATCCTGAGGATCTCCCTCTAGCAGATTTATGAGAACTAGATCCCTCAAAATGTTTTCTTTTTCCCAAACCACCACCTGAAGCTTGACTCGATGTCTTTCCACTCTTTTCCTTTTCTCCAATTCCCTTCTCAGCTACCCCTTCTAATTCTATTCTTTCCAATTCAAGGGTCGGAGAAATCAGCTTTGAGAAGTTTTCATGTCTGAAACTAACCACCTACAGCCTCAGACTGGGTCTCAATTGAGCTTCAAACTGTTTACATCTATCTCTGCTGGTGGTGAGCAAACTCTCAGTATAATGGCTCAGGCGGGAAAAATCTCTCTCATATTTAGCCACTGACCTATCCCCTTGCTTTAACCCCAGAAACTCTTGAAGATTCATGTCTACATAGGTATCTAGGATGTATTTTTGTCTGAATTCCCAAAGGAAGTTATCCCATGTCAACACTAGAGGTTATAGTAAACTATTGGGGATGGTCTTCCACCATTCATATGCATCCCCATGCAGCAGAGAAACTGAATACTCAAACTTCAATTCATCTATGCAGTGCAGTCTCTTAAAATTTATGCCATAAAATTTATTTGAGAATAAATTGGCATTTTTAAATTTTTACATAAATTTTGAGTGGTGACGGCTAGAACTAAGTAAAACAGTTCTTCAAACCTATTGGAAATCAATTCATAAAAATATATTATACACAATTTGAACTCAATCAATATCAAATCATCTCATTTCATTCAACCAACACTAAGCAAATATGCTCATCTTATATACAAATCAAAATTAACATTCTTATACAAAGGTACAAACCAAAAGATATTAAAATATTATTACAATTTCATTTATACAATTGCTCATTTGTCTTTATGTACATACAAGCTCATTTAGATCAAAATGAATTTACAGTGGGTATACCTATTATACCCAAAGATAATCCAAAATAGCTCCCAAAATACAGCTACAAGCAGCTTACTCTGCTGCCTTGCCTTTATCTTTACCCGCGACAACATAAAGAAGCTATCGCTGAGTATTTCACTCAGTGATGTACAACTAAATTTTAAACATAATGTAAGAGATATTTTATCAAATCATAACAAGGAATTTGAAATATATCTAAATTTACCACAATTCATAAAATTGAAAGCACAAATTTCAATAATTGTAAATTATTTATTTCAATCATATTTTATCCAAAAATATTCACACTTTAAGGGTGATGCCAACAATTCACACAGCTAGGTACATGACACAAAATTTCCAATCAATGCCGGGTTGTACACCACGACAAACCCAATATGTTCTAAAAGCTAAAAGCTCAAGGGGAATACAAAGGTAGCTAGCATATATGAGTACTCATCCAATACGTCCTCAACTGGTAAACCAGAGAGGGAAAACTCAACCCCATAAGTGAGGGAGATCACATCCAATACGTCTCACTAGGCAAGCTAATCAGGAACTGTTTGCTGCTTTATTACAACCTCGCACGTGCATAGATAGCTAACAAGTAATAAAGTGATAAGTAGAGTATCATTCCCATGAGGACTTTGTTTAGCAAGTACCAATCTACATGGTAATATTGACTTTTTAGGCTATCGAATAATTAGGGAATGAAGTTTGTAATTGTAAACACTAGGATGGTAAACTTAAAACGAAATAATCTATTTTGGAACAATTCTGAAATTAGGATTTTACACTTGAATCTTACTAGGGATGTTATCTAGTTTATTTATTGGATTGAGGGTTATTTTCCTTGATGGAAATCAGTCCTGAGTTATCCTAAATCCTCTCTCAAGGCATCAAGGGTGTATTCTAATTAACTCAAACCCTACTTTCGTGGTGATTAAATTAATTAAAATCCTTTAAGATTTTTGACCAATTTTGAAGTTCCAAAAAGGTATCAACCTATGTCTAGGTCAGAATTCCTAGGTTCAAGATCTTGATTTTCTAATGTTAATCTTCACCTTTCGGTCCTTCAATTTGTAACACCCTCACTGTAGCAATTCCGTACATTCTACTGTTCCGGTGATCGGTGTCGGTCTGGACAGCTAGAACGCCAGGAAAAAATATTTAAACTAAAGTGAGGAACTATAATTAACTCAAATATTAATAAGAAAAATTTTAGAAATAAAATACAACCAAGTTAAATAAGTCGATGCCCTAGCGATGGGTAACCCAGTGGGAAGTTGCGGTCTTCGCAACTAGAAGCCCTAAACCCGTGAGAAAATTCTTAAAATAATTTTTGAGACTCCAGAGAAGAGTCATTAAGGTTTCTATGGCATTAGAATGCCAAGAAAAGGTTTAGAAAAATTTTTCATTCGGTACAGACAAATTTAGTCTATTAAGCCAAACGGAGGGCATTTTAGTCATTTTGTCTTCAGAGGTGATTTTTGGCTGACTTGTCCAGTTAAGTAAATAATTATTATGATCTAAAATATGAATAAATATTGCTAAAAATTAAATTGGAAATAAGTGGAGAAGGGAAGAAAAGAAAATGAAAGAAAATGCTAATTATGACAGCATACGATGTCATTTAAATTTCCTCCACCAATCACAATTTATTAAACTCATTAAAAGGGATAAGGAAGACCAAAAATTGACAAACAATCTGCATCTTCAACCTTTGGGGCAGCCAAAAACGTAGAGAGAGAGAGAGAGAGAGAGAGGAAGGAAAACTCCATGGAAGCTTGATCAAGCTTGAGCTAACCCACCCAAATCACCCCAAAACCCTAGCTTCCCTTCACAAATATTTACCCTTACACCTAAAGCAAGTCTTGGGCAGCAAAAAGAAAGAAAAAAAACAAGAGTTCTCAAGCTTTGGAAATTAGCTAAATCAAGGTTAGTGCCTATACTCAATTCCATATCTTTTAATCTTTGTTAGGAAGACAAGTTAAATGAGAATTTGTTGTAAAATTGAACAAAACAATTATATTGAAGTATGTATGAAAATATGCAGCCATGGTAGAAGGATGAGATTTGTTGATTTGTATGACTTGAATTGTTTAGAAGTGGTTTGTGATCAAATAACTTGAGTTAGATGTTGAACTATGTGTGTTGGATGTGTTAGATGACATGAAAAGCATGAAATGGACACTTGGGAATTAGGGTTTGTGAAAAAATTGGAGTTTTGCTTATGAAATGGTATATTAACCTTGTAATGTTCAATTAGTGACCATTTGAATGTGTGTGAGGAGGAATTGAAGTGAGTAAGGATAATGGAGTTGAGTTTAGGCATGCTGCGCTTGGTGACCTGCAGGACTGGTTGTGAGTCCATCAGGTTTGGGCAGCTATAAATGGAGTTATATAGGTTCAATTGGTGCAAAGCCAATTGGACATGAAACTAGACACATAATGGCACAACTTTGGTGAAGAAACCCTGCCCAGAAAACCAAACCAAGTTGACCTAAAAATTACCCTAATCCGGGTGACTTACATTCTGCCTGGGTAAAATGACTAAATGAACAATGTTTTTTTATTTAGTCATAACTCATTGTAGAAAGACCCAATTTACTGAAATTTTACCCACACAAAGATGAGACATAGCTCTACAACTTTCATGAGTAACACAATTCCAAATTCTAAACATAACCTAGTCAAATTGCCAACCAAACATAGGTTACCAAATCTGGTAGAACCTAATTGCCTAGAAATTCTGGGTACAGGTTAATCCGGCCAATTATGGTAAAATGACCATAACTTGAGCTACAAAACTCTAAATAGAGTGATTAAAAAAAGAAATGTAACTAGACACAATAAGGAACAACTTTCATGCAGATAATTTTATCAAATTTCTATTGTACAAATGACCAATAGAACAGTAAACCTAGGGTATGAAATCTGAAAATTTTGAATAACATAAGATAAGCTTTGAAATGGTATTGGAAATCAATACCAACAAAAATAAAATGCAAAATGTGGTATCTTAGTGAACTTAGGTTCAATAAATTTATTATGTATTAAGAAGTCAACAATTTGAGTGAATAGTAATACAAAGACACAAAGTGTAAGAACTAAATTGGTAGAGGAAATTAAGGTATGAAATTTGGAATCCATGAAATGTTCATGGATTACTTGGAATAGAAATAGTAATTTACCTAAATGGCTTAATGAACATTTAAGTTATGTGAATATATAATTAAGATTTGTATTCCCAATACTAATAGGTCTAATAAAACATGAGTGATACCACTTGAATATGAAATGAAATTTACCTAGATGGATTGTTGAGACTTATACTCCTAACACCAATGGAGTTCATAATATATTAGTAATACAACTTGAAGTATGAAATGTACTTTACATGAATAGATTGTTGAATGAATAAATGAACCATATTAATGTATGAATGAGACATTAGTTCTCATTATTGTAGAAAGGAAAAATACTTTGAGTACAATGATATAAAAGGATAATTGATGTGAATTGCGATCATATATATGATCAAATGAATGTATACATTATAATTGAAAATTATTATTAAATAATGAAGCCATAAAACACAATATATTAATATTTAATGATATTATGTGCCCTTGTATTGCCTAGACATGTGTGTCAGATTGGATAGTTTGGCATGCGAATAGGGTATTGTTGTAGCAGTACTGCGAAAGGCTTTATGCCTGTATTCATGGCTTTATGCCCATATTCATGGCTTTATGCCCGCACTCATGGCTTAATGCTCGATTATGTGATATCATGGCTTTTTAGCCATACTGACTACATACATGGTTGACGTTCTGCATCCCATGGTATGACGGCCCGAGGCACCGCGGTGTCCAGTGCCAATGACCCATTATCCAGTTTAGTCAGCCTATCGTAGGTTACTTGGGCAGTCTGATTTTTTAAAATAAGTTATGAATATTAGCAATTAAAAATGCTAGAAAGTAAATAAATGAGAAGAAGTTCTGAAATAAATTAGATTAACTCTAAAAATTTGTTCCTTAGAATGATTTGAAGTAAATTAAACTAGTTATAAAAATTTTAAATATTGCGAAATGATTGTAAACAACTTAGAAAGTATCAAGGAAGTGATAAAAAGACTAGTGGAAGAATTATAATTTAAATAACATTACAAATGTGATTTTCATAAGAATATAAGTATAGATTCTAGATTTATTTATACATTATATAAATGATTATTTTAAACTTATGAAAAAGGTGATTCTAGAGAGCAACATAAATGGCGAAAGATATATTGTATAGAAAATTTCATATGAACCCAGTAAAATTCTTGAGTATAAAAAATATGCTCCAATTATTTTTACTTGTTATATTATTTCCTTGTTATATTATTGCACCACTAAGCAGTAATGCTTAGCGCGATGGATTTGTTTCCTCTCGCAGGTACTGAAGTTAAAGCCCACCGAATACCAAATAGAGATTTTGGAGTTCTGATTTGCCGAGTGTTCAAGGTTGTCACCTCCTCATCAATGCATGTAGATAGGGCCTATATAGATCATATTATGTATTTTGTACATTATAATTAGTTATTATTTATAATGTAAACTATGAATTGTATGTTGAAATATATATTATGGAACTATAATTAATTTGTAGATCATGTAAATTATGAATTTATGTAATCAGTCTGTAAATCATGTAAATTAATGAAGCTTGAGAACTTATATATATAAATTGTGCATGAATGGAAATGCTTGGAAATGAATGTGAAATTAAGATATATGAATGAGATGTGAATAATGAGAATAATTGATGAGATTTTTATTTTAAAATATTAATGAAATTTTCAAATAGGTAAATAGTGAAACACGTCAAACGATAATAAAATAGAGGAAATTGCGTTAGTTTCTTCGTCGAAAAATAATTGATATTAAATTATAATGAGAAAAAATTATTAAAAGAATAAAGTAAGATAAGATAGGGTGCTCCGGCACCAAGTGTGACATGCCTTGCTCGGCTATACTGTAGACGGGTGAGGGGAGTTACATTTAGTGGTATCAGAGCACGGTTTAGGCATTTCTGGACCAAGATAGACTGCATAACATGCATTTCATTCATAAGAGTCGAGGTGACACTATTGCAGATTTGTATTTCCCATTTATTTTAGGTTAAGGTATGGAATAAGAGAGTGAAGAGACAATGAGATAACGAATGAAGATGAGAAAGAGACTGTATTTAAGATGAAAAAGGATGAGTACAGAACTGTTTGAGGATAGGATTGAAACTAAGGAGAAAGTGAAGTATCATAACACGGAAAGGTGTAGAAGTAAGGAGGTAGCAGTTCGTCGATTGCTTATGTCAGGTAAATTTCGAGGACGAAATTTTTGTTAGAGTAGAAGAATTGTAACACCCTCACTGTAGCAATTCTGCACATTCTACTGTTCCGGCGACCGGTGTCAGTCTGGATAGCTAGAACGCCTGGAAAAAATATTTAAACTAAAGTGAGGAACTATAATTAACTCAAATATTAATAAGAAAAATTTAGAAAAAATTTTAGAAATAAAATACAACCAAGTTAAATGAGCCGGTGCTCTAGCGATGGGTAACCTAGTGGGAAGTTGCGGTCTTCGCAACCAGAAGCCCTAAACCTGTGAGAAAATTCATGAAATAATTTTTGAGATTCCAGAGAAGAGTCATTGAGGCTTCTATGGCATTAGAATGCCAAGAAAAGGTTTAGAAAAATTTTCATTCGGTATAGACAAATTTAGTATGTTAAGCCAAACAGAGGGCATTTTGGTCATTTCGTCTTCAGAGATGATTTTTAGCCGACTTGTCCAATTAAGTAAATAATTATTATGATCTGAAATATGAATAAATATTACTAAAAATTAAATTGGAAATGAGTAGAGAAGAGAAGAAAAGAAAATGAAAGAAAATGCTAATTATGACATCATATGATGTCATTTAAATTTTCTCCACCAATCACAATTTATTAAACTCATTAAAAGGGATAAGGAAGACCAAAAATTGACAAACAATCTACATCTTCAACCTTTGGGGCAGCCAAAAACACAGAGAGAGAGAGAGAGAGAGGAAGGAAAACTCCATGGAAGCTTGATCAAGCTTGAGCTAACCCACCCAAATCACCCCAAAACCCTAGCTTCCCTTTACAAATATTTACCCTTACACCTAGAGCAAGTCTTGAGCAGCAAAAAGAAAGAAAAAAAGAAGAGTTCTCAAGCTTTGGAATTTAGCTAAATCAAGGTTAGTGCCTATACTCACTTCCATATTTTTTAATCTTTGTTAGGAAGATAAGTTAAATGAGAATTTGTTGTAAAATTGAACAAAACAATTATATTGAAGCGTGTATGAAAATATGCAGCCATGGGAGAAGGATGAGATTTGTTGATTTGTATGACTTGAATTGTTTAGAAGTGGTTTGTGATAAGATAACTTGAGTTAGATGTTGAACTATGTGTGTTGGATGTGTTAGATGACAAGAAAAGCATGAAAAGAACACTTGGGAATTAGGGTTTGTGAAAAAATTGGAGTTTTGCTTATGAAATGGTATATTAACCTTGTAATGGTCAATTAGTGACCATTTGAATGTGTGTGAGGAGGAATTGAAGTGAGTAAGGATAATGAGTTGAGTTTAGGCATTCTGCCCTTGGTGACCTGCAGGACTGGTTGTGAGTCTTGCAGGTTTGGGCAGCTATAAATGGAGATATATAGGTTCAATTGGTGCAAGCCAATTGGACAAGAAATTAGACACATAATGACACAACTTTGGTGAAGAAACCCTGCCCAGAAAACCAAACCAAGTTAACCTAAAAATTACCCTAATCTGGGTGACTTACATTCTGTCTAGGTAAAATGACCAAATGAATAGTATTTATTCATTTGGTCGTAACTCATTGTAGAAAGATTCAATTGACCTAAACTTTTATCAGAACAAAAATGAGACATAGCCCTACAACTTTCATGAAGAACACAAATCCAAATTCTGACCATAACCTAGTAAAATTGCCAACCAAACATAGGTCACCAAATCTAGTTAAACCAAATTGCCCATAAATTCTGGGTACAGGTCAATCCGGCCAGTTATGGTAAGATGACCATAACATGAGATACAAAACTCCAAATGGAGTGAATCTAAAAACGAAATGTAACTAGACACAATAAGGAATAACTTTCATGAAGACAATTTTGTCAAATTCCTACTGTACAAATGACCAATGGAATAGTAAACCTAAGCTTTGAAATGGTATTGGAAATCAATACCAACAAAAATAAAATGCAAAATGTGGTATCTTGGTGAACTTAGGTTCAATAAATTTATTATGTACTAAAAAATCAACAATTTGAGTGATTAGTAATGTGAATAGTAATACAAAGACACAAAGTATAAGAACTAAATTGGTAGAGGAAATTAAGGTATGAAATTTGGAATCCATGAAATGTTCATGGATTACATGGAATAGAAATAGTAATTTACCTAAATGGCTTAATGAACATTTAAGTTATGTGAATATATAATTAAGATTTGTATTCCCAATACTAATAGGTCTAATAAAACATGAGTGATACCACTTGAATATGAAATGAAATTTACCTAGATGGATTGATGAGACTTATACTCCCAACACCAATGGAGTTCATAATATATTAGCAATACAACTTGAAGTATGAAATGTACTTTTCATGAATAGATTGTTGAATGAATAAATGAACCATATTAATGTATGAATGAGATATTAGTTCTCATTATTGTAGAAAGGAAAAGTACTTTGAGTACAATGATAAAAGGATAATTGATGTGAATTGTGGTCATATATATGATCAAATGAATGTATACATTATAATTGAAAATTATTATTAAATAATGAAGTCATAAAATACAATATATTAATATTTAATGATATTATATGCCCTTGTATTGCCTAGACATGTGTGTCAGATTGGATAGTTTGGCATGCCAATAGGGTATTGTTGTAGCAATACTGCGTACGGCTTTATGCCTGTATTCATGGCTTTATTCCCGTACTCATGGCTTTATGCCCGCACTCATGGCTTAATGCCCGATTATGTGATATCATGGCTTTTTAGCCATACTGACTACATACATGGTTGACGTTCTGCGTCCCATGGTATGACGGCCCGAGGCACCACGGTGTCCAGTGCCAACGACCAGTTATCCAGTTTAGTCAGCCTGTCGTAGGTTACTTGGGCAATCTAATTTATTAAAATAAGTTATGAATATTAGCAATTAAAAATGCTAGAAAGTAAATAAATGAGAAGAAGTTCTGAAATAAATTAGATTAGCTCCAAAAATTTGTTCCTTAGAATGATTTGAAGTAAATTAAACTAGTTCTAAAAATTTTAAATATTACGAAATGATTGTAAACAACTTAGAAAGTATCAACGAAGTGATAAAAAGACTAGTAGAAGAATTATAACTTAAATAACATTACAAATGTGATTTTCATAAGAATATAAGTATAAGTATAAATTCTAGATTTATTTATACATTATATAAATGATTATTGTAAACTTATGAAAGAAGTGATTCTAGAGAGCAACATAAATGATGAAAGATATATTGTATGAAAAATTTCATATGAACCCAGTAAAATTCTTGAGTATAGAAAATATGCTCCAATTATTTTTACTTGTTATATTATTTTCTTGTTATATTATTGCACCACTAAGCAGCAATGCTTAGCGCGATGGATTTGTTTCCTCGCGCAGGTACTGAAGTTAAAGCCCAGCGAATACCAAACAGAGATTTTGGAGTTCTGATCTGCAGAGTGTTCAAGGTTGTCACCTCCTTAGCAATGCATGTAGATAGGACTCATATAGATCATATTATATATTTTGTACATTATAATTAGTTATTATTTATAATGTAAACTATGAATTGTATGTTGAAATATAGATTATGGAACTATAATTAATTTATAGATCGTGTAAATTATGAATTTATGTAATCAGTCTGTAAATCATGTAAATTAATGAAACTTGAGAACTTATATATATAAATTGTGCATGAATGGAAATGCATGGAAATGAATGTGAAATTAAGATATATGAATGAGATGTGAATAATGAGAATAATTGGTGAGATTTTTATTTTAAAATATTATTGAAATTTTCAAACAGTTGAATAGTAAAACATGTCAAACGATAATAAAATAGGGGAAACTACGTTAGTTTCTCCGTCGAAAAATAATTGATATTAAATTGTAACTAGAAAAAAAATTATTAAAAGAATAAAGTAAGATAAGATAGGGATAAGATAGGGTGCTCTAGCACCGAGTGTGACATGCCTCGCTCAGCTACACTGTAGACGGGTGAGGGGTGTTGCACAATTAACATCTACAATCATGGCTAAGTGGGTAGCAGCACATAGCATGCATTACTATCACAAGAAATTAAATCAAGAAACGAATCTCAAATCTAATAAATAAAACTTAGTGTTTATTCATAATAATAATTACAAGAGCTATTCTCCCAAATCCAGAATAAGAAAACTACTCACTCATGGTGAGTTCAGTAAACATCATGATAAAAGGTAAAGACAGTAAAAAGAGAATTATGCAGAAGAAATGAAATAATAAAAATCTGTCTATGGAGATGAAACGAATGAACCAAAGAGAGTTGCAGCTTTTCTCTTGTGGAGCTTTAGCTGAAAAACTTCTTTTGGTACTAATGTAGAGCTCGACAGTGGCAATCTTCAGTGAGTCTTCAAAGAATCCCCATTACAGTGGCACGACGACAGTCAATCCCCCCCCCCCTCTTTTCCTAATGTTTTCTTTTCTATTTATATTAGTTACTCTAGGGTTAGGTCATTTTGAGTCCAAAAGGCTTTAGGAGTCTCGTTTGAATCAGAAAACAGGAGGAGAATTCGAGTTACAAAACTAGTTGCAGCACAGTACATGGCCCGTGTGTCACTACGCAAGTCCCGTAATGTAGGGTCGTGTAACTTGCTGGAGGAGAATCGCATAATCTTGTTTTGGCACAAAAGGTTGCACGAGTCTACGCCAAGTACACGAGCCTGGTTACTCGGGCCGTGTACTGTTGTTCCCATAAGGTTCTTCAAGCTTGCGCCAGCAGAGACTTACACGGGTCCCTGTAAATTGCACAGGTCTACTTACACGACCCGTGTACTTGTGTTTCTCATTGATTCTCTTGGCTTTCTTCTGGCAGAGAGTTACACGGGTCTGGGGCTTAGTTTACATGACCCGTGTACTTTGTATCGTAGTAATTCTCTGTCTCTTGACTCCTCCAAGCTTTCCTTTGCACTCCTATACTTTTGGGGCTTCACCCAAACACCTGAAATGCTGCAGAAAGCATGAAATTAAGGGCTTTACAATAAAAATTACTAAAACTAATGAAATCAACTATTATGCATGAAAACACTTGCCTAAATGCTATGAAATAGTATGCGAATACGCTTAAAAACATCTATATAATTCAAGTGTATCAAATACCCCCAAACTCAAACTTTTGCTTATCCTCAAGCAAAACAAAACTCTGTTTTAAAACACATTTCAGTGGATACTTAAGAATATAACCATCAAATTAATAAGCATAGAATTGAACTCCCTCAACCTTCATTCCAAATTTCCCTCTTTCAAGGTATAAGGGTTTTAATAGCTACCTGTTTAGAGCTTCACCTCCTTTCATGGTGTTCCGATTAATTATTTCTCTATACAAGACCATTAATAAGCCATAAATGACCTATTTTATCGGGATAGATTTGAGAAACACTAACTCCCCCAAATTTGCCTCTTTTGTGAGTAATCGTGATGAAGTAATTCAATTCCAACCCCATAAGCATATCTTAATTTTTCTATCTCCACTAATATAGCATGTACTTTTCAAAAGATCAAAAGGTCTTTAAAAGGGTTGTAATGGGGCTAAGGGAATAATGACTTGGTTGCCAATGAAAGGTTTTTAGGGAATGCAAATATGAGGATAGCATGTATGCACAAAATACTAATTTTGTGTGGAGAGGAAGGGCTTTTGGCTTTTTACAGTGCCAAGCATGCTTCCATAGTGCTTATCTTGGGACTTCTTTTCTTTTCTCTTTTTTTTTTTTCTTTTTATGTCCCTTTTGTCCTCTCCCCCAAACTCATTGCTTTTGCTGGTTTGGAAAGGCAAGTTTTTCTTTGATTTCAATTGCACACTTGCACTCTTTCTTGAGTTCTACATCCTCTCTTCATTATCCTTATGCATATTACTTCCTCAAAAGGGTATGGTAGGTGTTTAGGCTAGGGGCTAGGTAAATAACATGGGTAATCAATAAATTCTAAGGGATAAACATAGGCTTTAGGTTGGCTACAAAGGATATACATTTTAATTAGGGGTGGCTAAGGCTTAGTGAGGCTTTATCAAAGAATGCCTTAATCATCTCTTCATCAAGCATATGCTAGGATTTCACCTTGATAGGTCTAAGAGATATGTTCTAAAGCTAGTGAGGCATTTTTACGTTTGCTTGTATTACAAAAATGTTCTCCTCGTTTTACAAGTTCAATGTGATAAATTAATAGTTATGAAGAGGTTTAACAAGTCCAGTTCCATTAGAGAGATTAGTTCCATTAGAGAGATTAGTTTCTTCACAAACAACATGTTAGAATCCCTTTTTGCCTATCTAGGTACGTTCATTCCTCTATCCTGTGGAGTCCAATTATTAACCTACTAGAATTCGGTTATGGTGCTAAGTTTTACAATTTAAAGTTCAAAATTTGTCAAGAATTTTCAAGAATTTTGATACACAAGAATAATGTAGCTGAATTTAAACAATGTAATGATGTGCAAATGTAATGATATGCAAATGCAATTATATCCCCCCCAAACTCAAACTAGACATTGTCCGCAATGTTAACATAATATGCAAAATCAGAGGAAATGTATAAAGATTATAATGAAGCATATTATTTATTAAGCATGGAAATTTTTTGGACATAGAGCAAATAAAAGAGACCTATGATTATAACTTAGGACTAAGGCATGTAAGATATTACAATAAAGATCCTATCCTATAGTCCTAGTTCTAAAAGGCCTCTGATGATGATGATGTTGATGCTGGTGATCCTGGCTGCTCTTCCTCCTCATCTAGCTTGTCCATTAGCATGTCCAACTTGTTGTGGGCTTCCTGGAGGCTGTCTTCTATTGCTCACATTCTATCGTATATTGTCGTCTCCATGTGCTGCAGGCATGCAAGGACTGGATCTGTCGGTGGTGGTGTGTATGGAGGCACTCGAACGGGGGACTCTTCAAACATCCGCCCTTGCCCTTCTTCTTGAGGCTGCAAAGTTTCGCCAGGTCCTTCTCTTGCTTCGTCCCTCCGAGGGATGGCGTTTCCTTCTGCATCCACCAAGTAGCATGTGTTGCCCACCTTTTTACATATCCCCATGGATATGCAGATAGTTTGATCAATTCTCAATGTTCCAGTGACAAAACACAATCTGTGGTGTCTTGGAACGAAGCTGAAGTGGAGGGCAATAGTTGTGACAAGGCCACCAAGCATGATGTGCCCGATAAACTGTTGACAAAGCCATCAGAGATGGTTGCATAGGAAGAAGCCGGTGCTACAGCACTGTCCAGTTACCATGTACCATAAGAAAAATAGCTCACTGGCGTTGACAATGCCAAGGCTGTCGCCACGGCCCATGATGGTGTGGCGACAAATCGGTGCATATAACACAATGCTGGACTAGTGATGCCTGTTGATTTGGATTTGCTGGAGGTGTACGGTGCTGAGTTTGGGGCAATGGAATCCCAGAAGTTGATGTTGTTATACAGCATGCGGTTCTTTAGAATCTCTTAGTGACCAACACTGTTAAAG
This sequence comes from Hevea brasiliensis, assembly GCF_030052815.1. Classification (NCBI taxonomy): domain Eukaryota; kingdom Viridiplantae; phylum Streptophyta; class Magnoliopsida; order Malpighiales; family Euphorbiaceae; genus Hevea; species Hevea brasiliensis. The sequence goes on along the minus strand of NC_079509.1, from coordinate 39,926,449 downwards.
CCAAAGATGGCATTGAACTCATCCATGTTCATTACCCCGTCGATACCAAGGAGGCGAAACTCAATCCTGCCCTTGTCCTCCCTATCAATAGGCCATAGGTTGGCCTTGAAGCTACCTAAAAATTCCAGCGTGGTGTCCTTGTATGCTGGGAATTGGAGTTGTGCGAACCTTGTTTACCCAATGCTGTCAAGTAGCCCATTGATTTCATTTTGCAGCCCTATTTGCTCCAAAAGTGGAAAATCCATGTACTTAGTGGGGGATATTTTTCGTGAGTGAAGTCTGGTGCACATTGCTTTATGGTTATCCTCACGAAATCCTCAAGGAATGGAGATTTCGGGTTGTTGAGCAGGTTATGGCTATGGTTGTGGTTGAGGCTGGGCTTGTTGAGATGTTTGGGGAGTGGTTACCCTCATTCTTGGATGTTGGGTTAGAGGCTGGGGTGGAGAAGGTGAGGATTCTCCTCTTTGCCTTGAAGAAGAGCCGATCCTTCTTGCAGATCTCTTCGCAGGAACCATGGATGGGTTTTTAGGAAGGAGAAGAGTAGGACTTTGATGAAGGGAGATGAGATTCGAGAGGTTTTTATAAGCTAGGAAGGGAGGAGATGAAGGGTTTTGTGTTTATGAAGGGTTTTAATGCTAGGGGTGGATTTAAAGAGCCATTAGGACTCTTCGTTTCACGCATTTCATGCCCCAGGAGTCGTGTCTGTGACGAAATACACAGGTCGTGTATCACTACTCGGGTCCCAACATGTAGGGCCGTGTAAATATCTGCCTGAAATTTTTCAAAATCTATCGTAGCACACGGCCCATGTAAATGAGCTCTGGGACCTGTGTAACTTTTTGTCTTTCAAGTTTTTTTATTGGATATGTTACACGGCCTATGCCAAATACAAGGAGGCCTGTGTAACTTTCTGGTCTTAAGCTATTCTGCTAGAGACATTACATGGCCCATGTAAATTAGGCTATGGACACATGTAACTTTCTGTCTCTTAAAGAGTTAAAAATGCAAGAAATTTACGGACTTTCAAAAAGTTACACAGGGTGTGTAAAACTAATACACGACCCGTGTAATTTTCTGATTTTTCAAATTTTTGGCAAATGAAAAATTTTATCATCACAACACATGAAATGGATGTAAAGTTTAGCAATAGAGCTACTTCCCTGGTTTTCTCCAATTTTCCCTTTGGTGGTTTTGACTTGGTGATTCCTTTCCTCTCTTGATCTCTATCCCCTTTCCAAGAATCCTTCAAAATGAAATGCTAATGAATATGAAACAAAAATCAATAAGAAAAAGAAAAAGATGAAAAGAAAAGAAAAAGTTCAGAAAGACTTTTGGGTTGCCTCCCAAAAAGCGCTTGTTTACAGTCTTTAGCTAGACTTTGCTTATTTATGGTCTGTCAGTAGGAGGATCGAGAGTGCAATTGACTCCCGTTTCTATGGGTGAGGAGGAATTGAAGTGTGTGAGGATAATGAGTTGAGTTTAGGCATTCTGCCCTTGGTGACCTGCAGGACTGGTTGTGAGTCTTGCAGGTTTGGGCAGCTATAAATGGAGATATATAGGTTCAATTGGTGCAAGCCAATTGGACAAGAAATTAGACACATAATGACACAACTTTGGTGAAGAAACCCTGCCCAGAAAACCAAACCAAGTTAACCTAAAAATTACCCTAATCTGGGTGACTTACATTCTGTCTAGGTAAAATGACCAAATGAATAGTATTTATTCATTTGGTCGTAACTCATTGTAGAAAGATTCAATTGACCTAAACTTTTATCAGAACAAAAATGAGACATAGCCCTACAACTTTCATGAAGAACACAAATCCAAATTCTGACCATAACCTAGTAAAATTGCCAACCAAACATAGGTCACCAAATCTAGTTAAACCAAATTGCCCATAAATTCTGGGTACAGGTCAATCCGGCCAGTTATGGTAAGATGACCATAACATGAGATACAAAACTCCAAATGGAGTGATTCTAAAAACGAAATGTAACTAGACACAATAAGGAATAACTTTCATGAAGACAATTTTGTCAAATTCCTACTGTACAAATGACCAATGGAATAGTAAACCTAAGCTTTGAAATGGTATTGGAAATCAATACCAACAAAAATAAAATGCAAAATGTGGTATCTTGGTGAACTTAGGTTCAATAAATTTATTATGTACTAAAAAATCAACAATTTGAGTGATTAGTAATGTGAATAGTAATACAAAGACACAAAGTATAAGAACTAAATTGGTAGAGGAAATTAAGGTATGAAATTTGGAATCCATGAAATGTTCATGGATTACATGGAATAGAAATAGTAATTTACCTAAATGGCTTAATGAACATTTAAGTTATGTGAATATATAATTAAGATTTGTATTCCCAATACTAATAGGTCTAATAAAACATGAGTGATACCACTTGAATATGAAATGAAATTTACCTAGATGGATTGATGAGACTTATACTCCCAACACCAATGGAGTTCATAATATATTAGCAATACAACTTGAAGTATGAAATGTACTTTTCATGAATAGATTGTTGAATGAATAAATGAACCATATTAATGTATGAATGAGATATTAGTTCTCATTATTGTAGAAAGGAAAAGTACTTTGAGTACAATGATAAAAGGATAATTGATGTGAATTGTGGTCATATATATGATCAAATGAATGTATACATTATAATTGAAAATTATTATTAAATAATGAAGTCATAAAATACAATATATTAATATTTAATGATATTATATGCCCTTGTATTGCCTAGACATGTGTGTCAGATTGGATAGTTTGGCATGCCAATAGGGTATTGTTGTAGCAATACTGCGTACGGCTTTATGCCTGTATTCATGGCTTTATTCCCGTACTCATGGCTTTATGCCCGCACTCATGGCTTAATGCCCGATTATGTGATATCATGGCTTTTTAGCCATACTGACTACATACATGGTTGACGTTCTGCGTCCCATGGTATGACGGCCCGAGGCACCACGGTGTCGAGTACAACGACGATTATCCAGATTTAGTCGACTGTCAGAGGTTACTTGGGCAATCTAATTTATTAAAATAAGTTATGAATATTAGCAATTAAAAATGCTAGAAAGTAAATAAATGAGAAGAAGTTCTGAAATAAATTAGATTAGCTCCAAAAATTTGTTCCTTAGAATGATTTGAAGTAAATTAAACAAGTTCTAAAAATTTTAAATATTACGAAATGATTGTAAACAACTTAGAAAGTATCAACGAAGTGATAAAAAGACTAGTAGTAGAATTATAACTTAAATAACATTACAAATGTGATTTTCATAAGAATATAAGTATAAGTATAAATTCTAGATTTATTTATACATTATATAAATGATTATTGTAAACTTATGAAAGAAGTGATTCTAGAGAGCAACATAAATGATGAAAGATATATTGTATGAAAAATTTCATATGAACCCAGTAAAATTCTTGAGTATAGAAAATATGCTCCAATTATTTTTACTTGTTATATTATTTTCTTGTTATATTATTGCACCACTAAGCAGCAATGCTTAGCGCGATGGATTTGTTTCCTCACGTAGGTACTGAAGTTAAAGCCCAGCGAATACCAAACAGAGATTTTGGAGTTCTGATTTGCCGAGTGTTCAAGGTTGTCACCTCCTTAGCAATGCATGTAGATAGGACTCATATAGATCATATTATATATTTTGTACATTATAATTAGTTATTATTTATAATGTAAACTATGAATTGTATGTTGAAATATAGATTATGGAACTATAATTAATTTATAGATCGTGTAAATTATGAATTTATGTAATCAGTCTGTAAATCATGTAAATTAATGAAACTTGAGAACTTATATATATAAATTGTGCATGAATGGAAATGCATGGAAATGAATGTGAAATTAAGATATATGAATGAGATGTGAATAATGAGAATAATTGGTGAGATTTTTATTTTAAAATATTATTGAAATTTTCAAACAGTTGAATAGTAAAACATGTCAAACGATAATAAAATAGGGGAAACTACGTTAGTTTCTCCGTCGAAAAATAATTGATATTAAATTGTAACTAGAAAAAAAATTATTAAAAGAATAAAGTAAGATAAGATAGGGTGCTCTAGCACCGAGTGTGACATGCCTCGCTCAGCTACACTGTAGACGGGTGAGGGGTGTTGCACAATTAACATCTACAATCATGGCTAAGTGGGTAGCAGCACATAGCATGCATTACTATCACAAGAAATTAAATCAAGAAACGAATCTCAAATCTAATAAATAAAACTTAGTGTTTATTCATAATAATAATTACAAGAGCTATTCTCCCAAATCCAGAATAAGAAAACTACTCACTCATGGTGAGTTCAGTAAACATCATGATAAAAGGTAAAGACAGTAAAAAGAGAATTATGCAGAAGAAATGAAATAATAAAAATCTGTCTATGGAGATGAAACGAATGAACCAAAGAGAGTTGCAGCTTTTCTCTTGTGGAGCTTTAGCTGAAAAACTTCTTTTGGTACTAATGTAGAGCTCGACAGTGGCAATCTTCAGCAGTAGTCTTCAGCAACAGTCCCCATGACAGGTGACGACGACGACAGTCAATCCCCCCCCCCCTCTTTTCCTAATGTTTTCTTTTCTATTTATATTAGTTACTCTAGGGTTAGGTCATTTTGAGTCCAAAAGGCTTTAGGAGTCTCGTTTGAATCAGAAAACAGGAGGAGAATTCGAGTTACAAAACTAGTTGCAGCACAGTACATGGCCCGTGTGTCACTACGCAAGTCCCGTAATGTAGGGTCGTGTAACTTGCTGGAGGAGAATCGCATAATCTTGTTTTGGCACAAAAGGTTGCACGAGTCTACGCCAAGTACACGAGCCTGGTTACTCGGGCCGTGTACTGTTGTTCCCATAAGGTTCTTCATGCTTGCGCCAGCAGAGACTTACACGTCCTCAGAATTGCACAGTCTACTTACACGAATTGTACTTGTGTTTCTCATTGATTCTCTTGGCTTTCTTCTGGCAGAGAGTTACACGGGTCTGGGGCTTAGTTTACATGACCCGTGTACTTTGTATCGCAGTAATTCTCTGTCTCTTGACTCCTCCAAGCTTTCCTTTGCACTCCTATACTTTTGGGGCTTCACCCAAACACCTGAAATGCTGCAGAAAGCATGAAATTAAGGGCTTTACAATAAAAATTACTAAAACTAATGAAATCAACTATTATGCATGAAAACACTTGCCTAAATGCTATGAAATAGTATGCGAATGCGCTTAAAAACATCTATATAATTCAAGTGTATCAAATACCCCCAAACTCAAACTTTTGCTTATCCTCAAGCAAAACAAAACTCTGTTTTAAGTCGCAAGACTATGGTAAGTCTCAAAGTTTCTCCTTTATTCATGGTACATGAGTTGAAAGCACAGCATACCAGTTTGGAGATTGATGATGAGGGACAGACAGTAGTTGCATGGCATGTACAGCCAGTGTTGATTGATAAGATTAGAATGGCTACTCAGAGTGATGAAAAATATCAAAAGCTACTGAAAGAAGTCCAACAGGGCAAGAAACCTGAATTTTCTGTGAGAGACGATGGTTTCTTACTACATCAGGCTAGAATGTGCGTTCCTAATGATGTTGACTTGAGACAGATTATTATGAAGGAAGCACATGAGTCTCCTTTTGCTATACACCCTGTTGGAACTAAAATTTACAAAGGGCTGAAAGAGCATTACTGGTGGATGGGTATAAAGAGGGATATACCTGAATTTGTTTCCAAATGCCTAACTTGTCAGCAAGTAAAGGCAAAACATCAAGTTCCAGCTGGTTTGTTACATCCTTTGCCAGTACCAGAGTGGAAATGGGAACGGATAACTATGGATTTTGTTACGGGACTTTCGAGGACACAGAATAGTCATGATGCAGTATTGGTTATAGTTGATAAACTGACCAAGTCTGCTCACTTTTTACCAGTCTGGATGGACTATAGCCTGGAGAGATTGGCCAGATTGTACATAAATGAGATTATAAGACTGTATGGAGTGCCAGTATCGATTCTAAAACATGTCACACCCTACCCCTCTGTAAGGCATAACATGATCCCGTAGTATACCTAATGAATTACCAACTCCGTATACTGATAACCCATTAAATATACTATAAGGGATTTTAAAAACTTTTCTTACATCTTTTACAGTGGTGAGCACTATTTACAGGTGTTAAAAACCTTTGTGAACTGAAGTGATAGAACTAACACATTTGAATTATTTAGAATTTCTGTAAAAATTTTGGCAGAGTGCCATCTGTATTTTGGATAAAACAGTTCTTCAGAAAACCTGTAAAAAGCACTTCAATATATATTTCCAAATCTCAACTCCAACATGTTTCTCAACACAACATATTTCTCAACTGAAATCCATAGTAATTTTTCAAAGACTGAGATATAAAAAATATAATACAATTTTTACAAGCCAAAATAACTCATAATTTACTTTACAACTTCAATGTACAATTTTGATTTACAACTGCTCAAAACCAAAAACACTATGTACATACAGTGGTCATACATTACAGTACAAAATGCAAAATGTGGTATACTCATTATACCCGATAATCTCTCGCTGGATGTACTAGCAAATTTAGTTCACTACCGTCTGTCATCTGTCTACTTGTGACAGCAATAAAAAGCTATCGCTGAGACAATGTCTCAGTGGTGCACAACATTAACCAAATACAACTTTAAATCACAATTCATAAGTTAAATAAATAATGGATACTTAAAACCATAGATAAATTCAAGACAATAGTGTCATAAGGAATTTAACACAATATCACAACAAATCTCAGTAATCAAAACATAGTTAAATTCAAAAGACAGTGAATGTCAATAAGAATTTAAACTCCATTTCACAATTTCACAATACATATCAATAAATCACACACAGCTTGAAATCATGTTCCAAAGTTCAATTCATCCCAAAAGCTGATGGCTAATGAGGTATTCAATTCGTCCCAAAAGTCAATGACTAATGAGGAATAACATAGCTAGCTAGCAAAAATATGAGTACTCATTCTATTCGTCCTCAACAGGCACACACCTCAACACTTCAGCCAGAGAGGGAATTCAATTCATCCCACTAGACAAGCTAGGGAGGAATACAATCAATGTACATGATAGTAGTTGTTTCAAACCATTTACAGTGCTTTTCAATCAATAAGTATCCATCAAATATCATTCAAACAATTTTTCACAGTTTCACAATTTAAAACAATAATATACAAATAGTCATAATTTATTTCAATTGAAAATAATTCAAAAGAAATAGCTGTTGTGTACAAACCTCTGATAACTGTCTCCTGGTCTTGACTCAGTGTTTCCTTTCCTTTTCCTGAGTCTTTGCTAACTGAGAAACACAATTTGAAGTGTTTCAGTACTCATTTAAACTGTCTCTAATGATAATGCTTGATAAGTAATTCACTGAATTCTAATATTTGCTTAGTCAACTTAATATGTCGACCCTTGATGCATTCTAGGTAAATTAGGTTTTAATGTTATTAATATGTCACATTCGATAGTATTTTAGGGTTGGTACATGTTACCAAGTTCATTTTCGTGTATACTATATTTTCTTGCAATTTGCTAGATTCCGGGATACTAGTTTGACCTAGCCGGACGACCTAGTTTCCTCGGTTTTTGGGTTTTGGTCAAAACTACAAACTTGTAGATCTATGTCTAATGGAACGCAAGGAAAAATTTCAGGTTATTCTGAGTTATGTAGACCAAGTTATGGTCATTTTACTATTGCTGGTCAAATTGCATCAAAATTGGTCACTTTAGGTCACTTTAGGTTAATTTTGGTTCGGCCAGTTTTTGGACCCGAATATGTGTAAGCTGTTTGACTTGCTTATGGTCATTTCTGGGCTTTGGTATCTTCATAAAACTTGTAGATATGGGTCTTAACTATTCATGGTTAAAATTTCAGGTCAATTGGACCTGTTTTGAGTGAGTTATGGCCTAAAAACTAACTGCTGCCCAAATGGTCAATTTTCAGGCCTTATTTGCACTTAATCCGGATTTGGTCATTTTTCAAGCTTTCTTGCAAGCAGAATTTTGGCAAGCTTCTTTCATGAAAGTTGGCACATTTTGTGCTTAGTTTTACCTCCAATTGGTCTCATACCAATTGGAGCCACACACTTAAAGTTATAGGCCTAAAACATAAACTGCCTTATTGAAATTCTTGCATACACATTAAGCATCACTTTTAACACTCACCAAACTTAACATTCAAGCCAATTCTGGTTGTACCATGACCTAAACATAATTTACAACATATTATAGGTCATTTTGGCAGCTTACAATTACATTCAATGTGCACCAACAAGTGCAGAATTTGTCCAACTCAATTTACAACAATTCAATGACCAATTCATGCTCGTTTACATGTCCAACTTCACACCATCATACATGCACTCAAACTGTCATAACAACCAACACATTTTAACATCATTATTCCATAAACCAAGCATGAATTCTAGCATTCTTCAAGAGTTAACAAACTGCCACAATGGTACATTTACATTCCATTAATTTCCAAGCTTTAAATTTCATTTCACATTTACATACACTAAGTATACATCACCCAAACAATTTCTTACACAATATACATTTAATCAATCATTTAATTCACCATTTACAAACACAAATAAACTGCCTTCAAGGTTTTTCCATGGCTGCCAAAAGTACACATTCCCATTCAACATCAAACCTCAAAAATTTCTCCATAAATCAAACACCCATAACATCCTTACAAACTTTAACAAAGCAACAATCAAAAACTCAAACTTACCTATGGATGAGACTTCTTAAATCTTCACCAAAACTTCTTGAAATTGCTATCAAACTCTTCCTTGTGATGTGGGGATAAACTTTAATGAAGCAACCTAGGTGTTTGGAGGTGAAATGAAGAGGATGATGAAGCTCCTTCAAATTTCGGCAATGGAGGTTTCTAAAGCTTTCTTTTCGGCAATGGTGGTCTTCAAAGGTTGAAGATGAAGTTTTAGTGGAGTAATCTGCCCACTAAATACATATGATAATCCTTAGTGGTCAACTTACACAAAATCAATTATATTTTATGTTTAAATGTGATAATTAGTCAATTTACCCTCCATTTTTACTATTTACATTAGGTACCCCTAAATTAATTTTTCATTATATTTTCCAAGTATAATATTATTTATTTTTAATGGACATTTAGGTCAAAAGACAATTCGGGATGTCAAATGTCCACAATGCCCCTGTTCGGGTTGCATTCTCGATTTTTCGATAACACCGGGTTTTATCCGTTTTTCGATTTCCCACTTTTCTTTGTACTAATTATTTAATTTTTATTTAATATTTCTAATGATATTTATACTTCAATAGGGGTCTATTTAAGTTCTAAAAATATTTTGCAGGGTTCCCCGCAGTCCAGGGTTAGTCAACGGTCCACGCAGTGACTTCCCGGTGCGGTCACCCATCGCTAGGGTTCTCGGCTCGCTTAACTTGGTTGCATTTCTTTACTATTATTTTTCCTTTGTTTTTCTTGTATTTTCTTTTCTTGTATTTCATTATTTTATGTCTCCTCACTCATATCGAAGTGTAATTCTAGGCATCCTAGCTGTCCGGACAACACTGGTCACTGGAACAGTAGAACGCACTACCGAACATAGGGGTGTTACAATTCTCCCCCCCCCCCCTTTAATAAATTTCATCTCAAAATTTTACCTGCCATTAGTCTCTGAACAGCTGTTGGTGCTGTCTCCTCATATCCTCTTCACGTTCCCAAGTAGCTTCCTGGCCTAAATGATGGTTCCACAGCACTTTAACCAGGTGTATCTTTTTATTCCTCAGCTGCTTCACCTCATATGCCAGTGTGTATCCCAACTACCTTCAAACTCAATCACACAAGCCCGTAGCATATCCTCCAATATCTGAATTACCCTTTAGATCGCCATCCATGCTGGGGTGGAATGTTTGTATAAAGTTCAATCTAGTTCCTAAGGCTCTCTGAAGACTACCCCAGAATCTAGAAGTGAACCTAGGATCTCTGTCAGACACAATTGATACTGGCACTCCATGTAGTTTTACAATCTCATATATGTACAATCTGGCCAATCATTCTAGGCTATAGTCCATCCGCACTGGCAAAAAGTGAGCAGACTTGGTCAATCTGTCAACTATAACCCATACTGCATCATGATTACTCTGTGTTCTTGGAAGTCCTGTAACAAAATCCATAGTTATTTGTTCCCATTTCCACTCTGGTACTGATAAAGGATGTAACAAACCAGCTGGAACTTGATGTTCTGCCTTTACTTGCTGACAAGTTAGGCATTTGGAAACAAATTCAGCTATATCTCTCTTCATACCCATCCACCAGTAATGCTCTTTTAGCCCTCTGTACATTTTAGTTGCACCAGGGTGCATAGCAAAAGGAGACTCATGTGCTTCCTTCATAATGATCTGTCTCAATTCCATATAACTAGGAACGCACATTCTACCCTGATGTAGCAATAAACCATCATCTTTCACAGAAAATTTAGGTTTCTTGCCCTGCTGGACTTCTTTCAGTAGCTTCTGATATTTATCATCATTCTGAGCAGCCATTCTGATCTGATCAATCAACACTGGCTGTATATGCCATGCAACTACTGTCTGTCCCTCATCATCAATCTCTAAACTGGCATGCTGTGCTTTCAATTCATATACCATGGACGAAAGAGAAACTCTGAGACTTGCCATAGTTTTGCGACTTAAGGCGTCATCCACTACATTTGCCTTTCCTGGCTGATAGTCTATTAAGCAATCATAGTCTTTAATATGTTCTAACCATCTCCTCTGCCTCAAATTTAATTCCTTCTAGATGCCTAAGTACTTCAAGCTCTTGTGATCTGTGTAAATGTAGCATTTCTCCCCATACAAATAGTGTCTCCAGATCTTCAGAGCAAAAACAATAGCTGCTAGCTCCAGATCATGTGCTGGGTAGTTCCTCTCATGCGGTTTCAGCTGGTGTGATGCATAAGCAATGACATTCCGATCTTACATCAGTACATAGCCTAACCCATTGTGAGAAGCATCACTATAAACTGTGTATTCTTTACCCGGAGTAGGTAAAGTGAGGACTGGAGCTTTAGTCAAACACCTCTTTAACTCATCAAAACTCTGTTGGCATTTATCAGTCCACTGAAATTTTACATCTTTCCGAAGCAGTTTGGTCAGTGGAGAAGATAACATAGAAAATCCCTTCACAAACCGACGGTAATATCCAGCTAAACCTAGAAAACTGCGAATTTCTGTGATATTCCTAAGCGACTTCCAATTAAGGATAGCTTCTACCTTGCTAGAATCTACCTTGATCCCTTCAGCTGACACAATATGTCCCAAAAAGGAGATTTTTTTTAGCCAAAATTCACATTTCGACAATTTGGCGTATAACTGTTTCTCCCTTAAAGTCTGCAGTACAATCTGCAGATGTCTGTCATGCTCCTCTACATTCCTCGAATATATCAAAATGTCATCAATAAACACCACCACAAATTGATCGAGATATGGTCTGAAGATAGTGTTCATCAGATCCATAAAAGCAGCTGGAGCATTTCTTAACCCGAATGGCATTACTAGAAACTCATAGTGGCCATACCGAGTTTTGAAAGCAGTTTTTGGAATACTCTGCTCTTGCACCTTCAACTGATAATAACCAGATCGCAAATCAATTTTGGAAAATACAGCTGCACCCTTCAATTGATCAAACAGATCATCAATGCGAGGCAATGGATATTTGTTCTTTATTGTCACCTTATTCAACTGCCGGTGATCTATACACAAGTGGAGAGTACCATCCTTCTTCTTAACAAACAACACTGGTGCTCCCCAAGGTGACACACTAGGGCGGATGAAGCCCTTTTCAAGTAGTTCTTGCAATTATATCTTCAACTCCTTCAACTCCGCTGGTGCCATTCTATATGGTGTTATGGAGATTGGATCCACACCAGGCATAACATTAATTTCAAACTGCACTTCTCTTTACGGAGGTAATCCTGGCAATTCATCAGGAAACACATCTGGAAAGTCATATACTGTAGGGATGTCCTTCAATGCTGGACTCCCCACTTGGGTGTCTACCACATGTGCCAAGTATGCTTCACACCCCTTTCTGATCATTTTTCTGGCTAGTGCAGCCGAAATGATGTTTGATGGTAATAACTGCCCCTCCCCATGTATTACCACATCACTGTACTGAGGGAGACCAAAAGTGACTGTCTTTAGCCTACAGTCAATCATGGCATGATGCCTAGCTAACCAATCCATGCCCAAGATGATATCATAATCTCTGAAGGGCATTTCAATGAAATCAGACAGGAAAGTGTGTCCTTGGATCACCAAAGGACAATCTCTATACATTCTATTAACCCTGACCTCCTGTCCTAGCGGACTTGTTACTAGCACCTCAAAGTCCATTTTTGTACATGGAACAACAATGCAATCAATGATGCTAGCACTCACATAAAAATGGGTAGAACCTGGATCAAATAACACAGACACATCTTGGTTAAAAGTTGAGAAGGTACGAGCCACAACATCAGATGTCTCGGCCTCTTCCCTCTGTCTCATTGCATAGACTCTGACCGGAGCACTGTCTTGCTCTGAATGTTTCACTGTGCCTTGGCTGCCTGCTGGGCTACCTCTACCCCTGCCTCTACCTCTACTGGGTGGTTGTGAACTTCTGGTGATAGGGCTCTGAACTGACCCTTCTGCAGTAGTAGGAGGTGGTCCAACTCTGCGACTACTGGTGCAGTCCTTGGCAAAATGTCCTGTGCCTCCACAGTTATAACAGGCTCCAATAGCCTTATAGCATATCCCACCATGATTTTTTCGACAAGTTTCACAGTGGCAGGGAGGGTAGGAACTTCTAGAACTCTGCTAACCAGATAGTGGAGGTTTCTATCCTGAATATCTTCCCCTACCAGACTTCTTGCCACCTCTGCCATGTCCCCCATGGTTCTTCCTCTTTCTAGTAGGACCACTGGAACTCTGTTTTACTGATTTTCCCTCTTTCTCTGTCTTCTCTAATTTCTTTTTCTCAGGAGCAGCTTCAAACTCAATTCTTTCCAACTCTAGGGCTTGAGAAACAAGTTCAGAGAAGTTAGTGTGTTTGAATCCGACCACTTGTAATATGATATTGGGCTTCAAGCCAGTTTCAAACCTCTTGCATCTCCCCCTGCTGGTAGCAAGTAAACTTACTGTATAATGGCTCAGGCGGGAAAATTCTCTTTCATACTCAGCCACTGATCTGCTCCCCTATTTCAGACTTAGGAACTCTTGTAGCTTCTGGTCTACATAAGCATAGGGGACATACTTTTGTCTGAATTCCCTGAGAAAGTCATTCCATGTTAGCACTGCAGGTTTTATCAGACTGTGGGGAATGGTTTTCCACCAGTCATAAGCATCCCCCTGTAGCAAAGATACTGAGTATTCAAATCTAAGCTCCTTTGTACAATGTAGCTTCTTGAACACCCTATCCATCCTCTCTAACCACTGTTCAGCCTCTAGAGGATCTGCTGTCCCCTTGAACTCTGTAGCCCCATATTTCATCAATTTGTCATATTGTCGAGCTGGAGACTGTGGTTGTACCACTGGTGTCTGTATTGGGACTTGAGTAGGCACATTACCAGCCATTTATTGGAACATTGCAGCCATCTCACGAGCGAATCGAGCAGAAATCGTGGTAATCAGAGGGGCCTTCTTGAACCACTGACATTGTGTAGGCCTGGGGCATCCCCTTGCACCTCAGCCTCAATAGATTGATCAACTGAACAATCACCCTCTTCCATAGTCAATGCGAGGATTTTAGATCTCCTGAACAAATAACACAAGGAGATTTCCTCCCGTTAGTGCATATTTATAATGTAATGTACTGTATGTATCAAACAATGATATTGAGCAGTTGTACTATAAAGAAAGAATATTCAAGTAACATGTGAAAACAAAATTTAAAAACTTTGCTCTGATACCACTAAAATATGTCACACCTTACCCCTCTGTAAGGCATAACATGATCCCGTAGTATACCTAATGAATTACCAACTCCGTCTACTGATGACCCATTAAATACACTACAAGGGATTTTAAAAACTTTTCTTACTTCTTTTACAGTGGTGAGCACTATTTACAGGTGTTAAAAACCTTTGTGAACTGAAGTGATAGAACTAACACATTTGAATTATTTGGAATTTCTATAAAAATTTTGGCAGAGTGCCATCTGTATTTTGGATAAAACAGTTCTTCAGAAAACCTATAAAAAGCACTTCAATATATATTTCCAAATCTCAACTCCAACATGTTTCTCAACACAACATATTTCTCAACTCAAATCCATAGTAATTTTTCAAAGACTGAGATATAAGAAATATAATACAATTTTTACAAGCCAAAATAACTCATAATTTACTTTACAACTTCAATGTACAATTTTGATTTGTAACTGCTCAAAACCAAAAACACTATGTACATACAGTGGTCATACATTACAGTACAAAACGCAAAATGTGGTATACTCATTATACCCGATAATCTCTCGCTGGATGTACTAGTAGCCTAGTCTGCTGCCCTGTCCATCTGTCTACCTGCGACAGCAATAAAAAGCTATCGCTGAGACAATGTCTCAGTGGTGGACAACATTAACCAAATACAACTTTAAATCACAATTCATAAGTTAAATAAATAATGGATACTTAAAACCATAGATAAATTCAAGACAATAATGTCATAAGGAATTTAACACAATATCACAACAAATCTCAGTAATCAAAACATAGTTAAATTCAAAAGACAGTGAATGTCAATAAGAATTTAAACTCCATTTCACAATTTCACAATACATATCAATAAATCACACACAGCTTGAAATCATGTTCCAAAGTTCAATTCATCCCAAAAGCCGATGGCTAATGAGGTATTCAATTCGTCCCAAAAGTCAATGACTAATGAGGAATAACATAGCTAGCTAGCAAAAATATGAGTACTCATTCTATTCGTCCTCAACAGGCACACACCTCAACACTTCAGCCAGAGAGGGAATTCAATTCATCCCACTAGACAAGCTAGTGAGGAATACAATCAATATACATGATAGTTGTGGTTTCAAACCATTTACAGTGCTTTTCAATCAATAAGTATCTATCAAATATCATTCAAATAATTTTTCACAGTTTCACAATTTAAAACAATAATATACAAATAGTCATAATTTATTTCAATTGAAAATAATTCAAAAGAAATAGCTGTTGTGCACAAACCTTTGATAACTGTCTCCTGGTCTTGACTCAGTGTTTCCTTCCCTTTTCCCGAGTCTTTGCTAACTGAGAAACACAATTTGAAGTGTTTCAGTACTCATTTAAACTATCTCCAACGATAATGCTTGATAAGTAATTCACTGAATTCTAATATTTGCTTAGTCAACCTAATATGTCGACCCTCGATGCATTCTAGGTAAATTAGGTTTTAATGTTATTAATATGTCACATTCGATAGTATTTTAGGGTTGGTACATGTTACCAAGTTCATTTCCGTGTACACTGCATTTTCTTGCAATTTGCTGGATTCCGGGATACTAGTTTGACCTAGCCGGACGACCTAGTTCCCTTGGTTTTCGGGTTTCAGTCAAAACTACAAACTTGTAGATCTATGTCTTATAGAACTCGGGGTAAAATTTCAGGTCATTCTGAGTTATGTAGACCAAGTTATGGTCATTTTACTATTGCTGGTCAAATTGCATCAAAATTAGTCACTTTAGGTCACTTTAGGTTAAGTTTGGTTCGGCCAGTTTTTGGACCCGAACTTGTGCAAGCTGTTTGACTTGCTTATGGTCATTTCTGGGCTTTGGTGCCTTCATAAGACTTGTATATATGGGTCTTAACTATTCATGGTTAAAATTTCAGGTCAATTGGACTGTTTTGAGTGAGTTATGGCCTAAAAACTAACTGCTGCCCAAATGGTCAATTTTCAGGCCTTATTTGCACTTAATCAGGATTTGGTCATTTTTCAAGCTATCTTGCAAGCAGAATTTTGGCAAGCTTCCTCCATGAAAGTTGGCACATTTTGTGCCTAGTTTCACCTCCAATTGGTCTCATACCAATTGGAGCCACACACTTAAAGTTATAGGCCTAAAACACAAACTGCCTTATTGAAATTCTTGCATACACATCAAGCATCACTTTTAACACTCACCAAACCTAACATTCAAGCCAATTCTGGTTGTACCATGACCTAAACATAATTTACAACATATTATAGGTCATTTTGGTAGCTTACAATTACATTCAATGTGCACCAACAAGTGCAAAATTTGTCCAACTCAATTTACAACAACTCAATCACCAATTCATGGTCATTTACATGTCCAACTTCACACCATCATACATGCACTCAAACTGCCATAAAAACCAACACATTTTAACATCATTATTCCATAAACCAAGCATGAATTCCAGCATTCTTCAAGAGTTAACAAACTGCCACAATGGTACATTTACATTCCATTAATTTCAAAGCTTTAAATTTCATTTCACATTTACATATACTAAGTATACATCACCCAAACAATTTCCTACACAATATACATTTAATCAATCATTTAATTCACCATTTACAAACACAAATAAACTGCCTTCAAGGTGTTTCCATGGCTGCCAAAAGTACACATTCCCATTCAACATCAAACCTAAAAAATTTCTCCATAAATCAAACACCCATAACATCCTTACAAACTTTAACAAAGCAACAATCAAAAAATCAAACTTACCTATGGATGAGACTTCTTAAATCTTCACCAAAACTTCTTGAAATTGCTATCAAACTCTTCCTTGTGATGTGGGGATAAACTTTAATGAAGCAACCTAGGTGTTTGGAGGTGAAATGAAGAGGATGATGAAGCTCCTTCAAATTTCGGCAATGGAGGTTTCTAAAGCTTTCTTTTCGGCAATGGTGGTCTTCAAAGGTTGAAGATGAAGTTTTAGTGGAGTAATCTGCCCACTAAATACATATGATAATCCTTAGTGGTCCACTTACACAAAATCAATTATATTTTATGTTTAAATGTGATAATTAGTCAATTTACCCTCCATTTTTACTATTTACATTAGGTACCCCTAAATTAATTTTTCATTATATTTTCCAAGTATAATATTATTTATTTTTAATGAAAATTTAGGTCAAAAGACAATTAGGGATGTCAAATGACCACAATGCCCCTGTTGGGGTTGCATTCCCGATTTTTTGGTAACACCGGGTTTTGTCCGTTTTTCGATTTTTCACTTTCTTTGTACTAATTTTTAATTTTTATTTAATATTTCTAATGATATTTATACTTCAATAGGGGTCTATTTAAGTCCTAAAAATATTTTCCAGGGTTCCCCGCAGTCCAGGGTTAGTCAACGGTCCACGCCGTGACTTCCCGGTGCGGTCACCCATCGCTAGGGTTCTCGGCTCGCTTAACTTGGTTGCATTTCTTTACTATTATTTTTCCTTTGTTTTTCTTGTATTTTATTATTTTATGTCTCCTCACTCATATCGAAGTATAATTCTAGGCATCCTAGCTGTCCGAACAACACTGGTCACTGGAACAGTAGAACGCACTACCGAACATAGGGGTGTTACAGTATCTGACAGAGATCCTAGGTTCACTTCTAGATTCTGGGGTAGTCTATAGAGAGCCCTAGGAACTAGATTGAACTTCAGCACAACATTCCACCCACAGGCAGATGGCCAGTCTAAAAGGGTAATTCAGATATTGGAGGATATGCTACGGGCTTGTGTGATTGAGTTTGAAGGTAGTTGGGATACACACTTGCCTTTGATTGAGTTTGCTTATAACAACAGCTACCATTCAAGCATTGGGATGCCTCCATATGAAGCTTTGTATGGCAGAAAGTGCAGAACTCCCCTATGTTGGGATGAAGTTGGTGAAAGAAAGATGATTGGGCCAGAAATTGCTCAGCAGACAGAGGAAAAGATCAGATTGATCAAAAATATACTAAAGGCTACATCAGACTGTTAGAAGTCCTATGTTGATCTGAAGAGAAGAGATATTGAATATGCAGTGGGTGATAAAGTATTCTTCAAAGTTTCTCCTTGGAAGAGGATTATGATATTTGGCAGAAAGGGGAAACTGAGTTCTCATTTTATCGGACCATATGAGGTTCTGGAAAGAGTGGGTCCTTTGGCATATCGGATAGCATTACCTCCAGAGCTAGAAAGGATACACAGTGTCTTCCATGTGTCCATGTTAAGGAGGTACAGATCTGACCCATCTCATATACTATCAGTTGAAGAGATTGAGGTAAATCCAGACCTCTCATATGATGAAGAACCCATAGAAATTCTGGCATATGAGGTGAAGCAGCTGAGGAACAAAAAGATACACCTGGTTAAAGTGCTGTGGAACCATCATTTAGGCCAGGAAGCTACTTGGGAACGTGAAGAGGATATGAGGAGACAGCACCCACAACTATTTAGAGACTGATGCCAGGTAAAATTTTGAGACGGAATTTATTTTAAGGGGGGGAGAATTGTAACACCCCTATGTTCGGTAGTGCGTTCTACTGTTCCAGTGACCAGTGTTGTCCAGACAGCTAGGATGCCTAGAACTACACTTAGATATGAGTGAGGAGACATAAAATAATGAAATACAAGAAAAGAAAATACAAGAAAAACAAAAGAAAAATAATAGCAATGAAATGTAACCAAGTTAAACAAGCTGAGAACCCTAGCGATGGGTGACCACACCGGGAAGTTGCGGCGTGGACCGTTGACTAGCCCTGGACTGCGGGGAACCCTGAAAAATATTTTTAAGACTTAAATAAACATCTATTGAAGTATAAATATTATTAGAAATATCAAAGAAAAATTAAATAATTACTACAAAGAAAAACAAAAAATCAAGAAAATGATAAAACTCGGTGTTATAGAAAAATTATAAATGCAACCCGAACAGGGGCATTGTGGTCATTTGACACCTCGAGTTGTGTTTTGACATAAATGTCCATTAAAAATAAATGATGTTACACTTGAAAAATGTCATGAAAAATTAAATTGGTGGTACATAGTTTAAATAGAAAAAGATAGGAGTTAAATGTGGAATTTAGAAATTTTAGAATAAAACAAATATTAAATCTTTACTTAGTGCTCCACTCACTCCATTAAGTGGACCATTACACATCATATGACAATAGATTACTCACCTTCTTCAACCTCCCAAAACCAGCCAAAATCTCCCAAAGAAGTTCCTCCATGGCCGCATTTTACAAGCTCCATGCAAGCTTCATTCTTCCATGATCCAAGCCAATTTTCTTGCATTTTCCTTCACTAAAATTGTTCTACACAACTTGGGCAGTAGATAGGCAGCAAAAAAATCAAGTTTTGGTGAGGTTTTGAAGAATTTCAACAGTGGTAAGTATGTATTTTTTTATTATTGTTTCATTAAACTTTGAATGGGTGTTCTGGGTAGTTGAATTGTGGAAGAATTTTTGAAGTTTGATGAGTTAAGGGAGAGGTACATTTTTAGTAGCCATGGAACTTCAATAAGAGCAGTTTATCTTTGCATGTAAATGGTAGATTAAAGTGTTGATGTAAGTGTTTTTATGTGTAGGAATAAATTTGATAATGATACATACTAAATGTATGTGTGATAGTACACTTGATTTTGGAAGCTTGGAAACTAATTGAAGGAGATGTACAATCGGTGACTTTGAAGTGTAGATCAAAATGTGTTGTTTCATGGTTTGGTTTATGGAATTATATTGTTGAATTATGGTGCTTGTTATGGCAGCATGTATATGTATATAAAAGTTTGAATATGGACATGTAAATGAGCTATGTCATGTGGTTAAATTGTTTCTAATTGGACTTGGAAAATTTTGTACTATAATGTGCATATTGAGAATGGTTATAAGCTGCCAAAATGACCAAAAATGAGTTACTAAATGTGTTTATGTTATGGTACAAACTAGAATTGGCATGAAAGAAATAACTTGGTAAGCATAGGATGTGTAAATTGGTAAAGGGTGAACAATGTACAATAGGGCAGTGTATGTTTTAGCTTAGAACCTTAAGCGTGTGGCTCCAATTGGTATGAGACCAATTGGAGGTGAAACTAGGCACAAAATGTGCCAACTTTCATGAAGGAAGCTTACCAAAACTCTGCTTGGAAGGTGACTTGAAAAAAGACCAAATCTGGATTAGTACATTGAAAGCCTGAAAATTGACCATTTGGGCAGCAGTTGATGTTTTGGCCATAACTCACTCAAAAAATGTCCAATTGACCTGAAATTTTTACCATGAATATTTTAGACATATATCTACAATTCTTATGAAGACACTAAAGCCCAAAAATGGCCAGAACGAAGCCAAATAGCTTGTACAAGTTTGGGTCCAAAAACTAGCCGAACCAAAAATGACCTAAACCTACTATTCTGTCCAGCATTGGTAAATTGACCATAACTTGGTCTACACAACTCAGAATGACCTAAAATTTTGTCCCACATGCAATAAGACATAGATCTACAAGTTTGTAGTTTTGACCAAAACCCAAAAACCAATGGAACTAGTTCATCCGGTTAGGTCAAATTAGTATACCGAAATCCGACAAATTGCAATAAAATGCAACATACTTGGAAATGAATTTAGTAACA
This sequence comes from Hevea brasiliensis, assembly GCF_030052815.1. Lineage (NCBI taxonomy): Eukaryota > Viridiplantae > Streptophyta > Magnoliopsida > Malpighiales > Euphorbiaceae > Hevea > Hevea brasiliensis. Next base: position 39,905,730 of record NC_079509.1, on the reverse strand, counting down.
TGTACCAATACTAAAAGGCTACAAATGTGACATATTGGTAATATTAAAACCTTATTCACCTGGACTGCATCAAGGGTCAACATCTTAGGTTGACTAAGAAAATAATAGAATTCAATAAATAAATATTAAGCCTTATTGTTAGAGACGGATTAAATGAGTACTGAGACACTTCAAATTGTGTGTTTCAGTTAGCAAAGACTCAGGGAAGGGGAAGGAAACACTGAGTCAGAGCCAAGAGACAGTTATCAAAGGTTTGTGCACAATAGTTATTTCTTTCAAATTTTTCAATTGAAATAAATTATGACTATTTGAATTTTATTGATTTAAATTGTGAAAAATTGTTTGAATGATATTTGATGGATACTTATTGATTGAAAAACATTGTAAATGGTTTGAAACCACAGCTATCATGTATATTGATTGAATTCCTCGCTAGCTTGTCAAGTGGGATGAATTGAATTCCCTCTCTGGCTGAAGTGTTGAGGTGTGTGCCTGTTGAGGACGAATAGAATGAGTACTTATATTATTTGTAACACCCCTATTTGTATAGCTAGGTATATTTCACTGTTCTGGTGACCGGAGTCGGTCCGGACAATTAAGGGGATTAGGACCACACTTAAGACATCTAGAGAAACCATAAACAAAAATAATTAGTAATGTTCAATTAGTTAAGTATAAATAAGAAAAACAGAACATAAGAAGTTAAATGAGCCGAGAGTCACAGCGATGGGTGACCTCCTCAGGAACGACTGCGAAGTCATTTTAAACTCAAATTTCAAACCGTAAAAAGTGACGCTGCGGTCCTTAGGACACTTATAAACACAGTGGAAAAGAGAAAATCATGAAAAAGAACTGTTAAGCCAGTCAAAAAATTAGGTCAGGGAGCCGAAAGAAATATGGAATTAATTGTAAACCGGGATGAACCGGCGAGGGACAATTTGGTCAATTGACCCCGAGAGCTGACTCCTGACATAACTATCAAATAAAATTGGACAAAAGAAAATTTTGGAATCGAGAATTAAATTAAAGAACTAATAAAAAAAAAGGAAATGGAAAAATGGAAAAGTCAAAAGGTGATGACATCATGCATGACCTCATGCATGATGCCATAAAGAATATAATTAATTTATTTATTTATTTACATTTTTGGTCTTCCATAAGACTTAAAAATTCATAAAAAAAAAAAAGAAAATCATTTCTTCTTCTTCAAAAAACGTTTTTATCTCTCTCTCACTTTTCTCTCCCAAGGTTCCTCCATTAACAAGCTTTTAAAGCTTGAAAAACTTAGTTCTTCCCCATAAATTTCAACCCTAAACCCTAAAAAGCTTCCAATCTACACTAGAAAAAAAGATTGAGGGAGAAGAAGAAAGAAGAAAGTGAAAGAATTGTTGGATTGTAAATCAAAGAATTAAGGTTAGTGTTCTTCTTCATTTTCTCTTTGAATCTATGTTTAAGTAGTTAAGTTATGCTTGTAAATAAACTTAAAATGGAAAGAAAATTTGTTGAGGGATTATATAAAATTTTGGACAGCTAGGGTTTGGTTGGACAAAGTATAAATTTGTTTGAGCTAAACATGTTGGAAGCTTAATTGAGTTAAGGGAGTATGTTTATAAGTGTTTAATTAGCTAAATGCAACAAATGACATGAATTAGGGTTTTGAACTTAGGGTTTGTGAACCAAAAATGCAAGAAATGAGTAAATGGCATGTTTGACCTATTGTGAACTGAAAAATGGTCAATTGTGACCAAATAAGTGTTAGTAGTATGCCCTAGAGCATATCGTTTAGTATGTATCTTGTACATAATTTTATTAATAAAAGGCATTTCCACTTTTACGTTTACATAATATATTTATGTGTAATAGAAAATGTCCATTGATATTTTGTTAGAAATATTATTCTTAAGTTGTTAAGAATATGAGTGACAATATTTCTAGCACGAAGTATCATAAATAGGTTCACAATCGAGGATACTTCATAATAAGGACATGACTTATCCAGAAAGATTGTATTCATGTTTGTTCCCAAGTTATTTATATGAGATATAAATAAGATGGAATGGTGAGTCTCATGCCATATAACAAACATGATAGGCACTTATAAATGATAAGTAGGCCGAACTAGTGACACTTATGACAAGCACATGGAGTTTACTCTTGTCAATGTTTTGTCATAAATCATATCAGTGCATATAATCTTTAGACCTGAGATAGCACAGTTATCTTGTATATAGGTAGTTTGAGTTTGATACTGCTTTCATACTTGTACTATGTATGGGTATATGGGCATGTGTTGGCTCCTGCTAGTTATATATGGAGGTAGGTGTTGATCAAGATGGAATCTGTTCCTCTAAGTAAATAGAGATAAAATCCTGTGTTCATTTAATTGTTCTTGATGTTTCAAGTTCCTAGCCAGGACAGATAGATTTATTCGTAAAAGAGTTTCGATGAGAAAAATTTTTAATCAAGAACTGGAATTAAAAGAGAACATAATATTCATAGCAAATGGAGTTTGACATAAACCATGACTCGGCTTGAGTTGGGATTTTGTAATGTAGAGATTCTAGTGCATGGTAACATATGATTATAGGTTCATTTAAGGTAAATCTTATTACTAATTGGGTGGCCATGGCATGCTATGCTAGGTGTTAACCATGGTCTATGAGGTTCATAAAATGATTTAGAGAAATCATTTATGGTAAGAAAGAGTTCTGATGATATTAAGAGTTGATATCATGTCTCATTGCCAATTAGTGATGAGCCTAGTAAGTCACACACATACACAAGTTATCACCTATTTAAATATGATTTAATTAATTAATTAAAGAGTTTAATTGATTAATTAAATAGGTTTGGTTTGCAATTAAATTGCAAAGTCCCTAGCATGACTTGAAACCAAATCTAGATTATTGGATGTGTAGTATTAATTAAATTTATATTTAAAGTGTTTAAATATGAATTTAATTGATGAGAAATTAATAAATAGAGATTAATTAATTAATTTATATTTGATATAAATTAATTAGAAGAAGAAAATAATTATTTTGGGTTAAGAACTCAAAATTAAGACACAGGGGCATATTGGTCATTTCATTAGTGACACGTGGCACCATGAGATGGTGACACATGGGATTACACATAAGCTTGCCAAATGTTTTTTTTTAATCATGTAAGATGATTAAAATCAAGATTAAATATAGGTTTGACACTTGGCACAATGTGATTGGGTCACTTAAACCTAGAGCTAATCAAAAGGTGACATGTGGCTAGGGTTTAATGTGTTAACCTAGCTATTTAAGTGTGGTTATGAAAAGAAAAAATAACCAGCAGCCTCTCCTCTCATTTGTCACGCCACTTTGAGCCTCTCCAGCTATTTCTCTTCATCTCTCATCAATTCAAAGAGATTAGCCATCAATCTCTTGAATTAAGAACACTAGAAATTGTTTCTATTGTCCTGTTTACATCTCTAATCTCTTAAAAGGCAGAACTTGATTTTCTAATTAATAGAAAAAGCTTTAGAAGCTATTCAAGGGCTGCCATAGGTGTTCTTGGTGTGGACAAGCTAGAGGGACAACATCTGGTGTCCTGAAGACAAATCTCAAAGGCGCAGACACGCTGCAGTGCATCAAGAGGTTAGTGTAATCGTTTTTGATTTAATCTAGGGTTCTAAAATTAATCTGATTAATTTTAAAATCTTAAATGGCAAATACAGATCCAAAAACATATTAAAAGAGTTTTAATATGTTGTTTATCATTGAAATCAAATAGATGAAAATAAATCTTGCATGGTGCATGTGACCCTAGGTGAAAATTTTTGAATTCAATGGTATAAACTTGTGTTTTTCACGCTTCCGTTCCTTCAATAAGTTGTGTTTGAATTATTAGAAGTGAAGCCAAATTCGGAGGTTGTATGGTCATGCTGCTGGCAGCATGACCAAGTCAACTTTGAAGGACCAAAACTGAAATTTTACAAGTCCAATTGATATGCCACCAATTGGGGATGAAAATAGACATAAAATGACACAATTTTCATTTAGGAACCATGCCCAAAAACTGACCAAAACCTAGTGAACAAATTGACCAAAGTTGAATAAGAGCGATCACATCAAGATAAATCGACCAAATGAACAGTAATTGTTCATTTGGTCATAACTCGAGCTGGGTAGGTCAAAATGACCTGAAATTTTACCAGTAAATAGTAAGATATAGATCTAAAACTTTCATGAAGAATACCAACCCAAATTATGCCATTAACCTAATCAAATTATTGAGCAAAGTTGAGTTACTGAACCTGCAAAACTGCAGATTTCCATTTGAACAATAAAGTTCCAATGGCTATAACTCTCTCTAGAAAACTCCGATTTAGGCGATTCTTGAACCGATGGAAACCTAAGACATAGTAGAACATTTTTTATGAAGGAAATTAGACCAAATTATGGACTTAACTTGATCAAATTCATCGAACGGTTAGATAAAAATCGCTAGAACCAAAATAGCAGATGAACGATTGCACGTGAACAGTAACTGTATTTTGGCTATAACTTGAGCTACAAAACTCCAATTGGGGTGATCCAAAAATGAGAATACACTTAGGACAATAAGGAACATTTTCTATGAAGGAAGTTTTGTCAAATTCCAACAGTAAAGTGACCAATGGAACAGTACAACCTAAGGCACCAAAACTAAAAATTTGTAACTTTGCCTAAATGACTTAAGTTTTGAGAAAATGACCAAAACCAACAAGTTTGGTGACCAAAATGTGGTATGTGGGTGAAGTTGGAATTTCCATACCTATTAAGCCTTAGAAAGTCAACAATTTGACTTGAATAGTGTAGTGAATAGTAACCCCGAAATGAAAATTTCTAAGAACGTTAGTTTAAGCATATTTGGGCTAGAATTAAGTATTTATGAATTAATTATTGGATTTATGGTAAGTTATGATACTGAAACACTGTGAAACTGTGTGTTTCAGTGGAAAAGAACACCGGGAAAGGACCCGAGGAATCGAGTCAAGGCCGATAGGCGACTCGCATCAGGTTTGTGCACAAAAATTTATAAATTATAGTTTTTACAATGAAAATTGATTTGTTATACATTGTGAATATGCTTATTTTATTATGAATTTCGAGAATGTTGTGCTACCTATTTTACAATGGAGATTTGAAATGAAGCTTGTTTAATTTTCTGCATTGTGAAATTTTTGTGTTAATTATGGGTTTTAAGTACTACGGTGTTGCCACCTGTGAATGAAAATTTGACTTTAGAAATTGATTGTGTTTCACATAAAATATTTGAATAACTTGATTTAAATTGTTTTAATTCACACTTGGCATGGCAATATTAATATGTTCCTCATCCACTTGTGGGGTGAGTTTGATATTTGATCAGTTTCCTCCCTCTCTGACTTCCCAGTCTGAGGGGTGAGTTTGGATGAGTACTCACTAGCTAGCTAGCCACCTCCCTCATTGATTTCGATTAGTGGGGGTGTTTGCCTTGTCGTGATGTACACACGGCATGTTCGGAAATTTTGTGTCATGGCCTAAGTTGTGTTATTGTTTGGCAACACTATGTTTATTAAATTGTTTGATCAAGTTGTGCTATATTAAGCTTGAAATTATGATTTGTTATAAATGCGATTATGAGATTTTTGAATGATGATTTGTTCATAAATGTCTTATATTATACATTTTATTCTTTATTGTGCACCACTGAGTATTTATATACTCAGCGATAGCTTTAACTTGCTGTCGCAGATAGAGAAAATGACATAGCAAAGAGAGTGAGTCACACAATGTAGAGGAGCACGGTTGAAGAATTTTTGTACGGGTATTGTCTATACCCTGGTAGTTTAGTTGATGTAAATATGATGGTATGCATATGTATCTCTGTAGTTTAAGTAGTTGTACAGATAAAATTATAATAATATTATTCTTGAGATTTTGTGTTTGTAAATTTAATAGTGAATGTAAATTAAATATTTAAAATGCAATGTGCATGAGTTTATGAAATGTTTTGAGTTATTAATTTTTTATTTGAAATTTGGATTTTGAGTTGAAGTGTTGCCATTGTTGTTGATTTGAAATTTGGTGGTTGCAAATGAAGTTGTGATTGAGAAAAATATTGGGAATGTTTTTATTTTCAGGTTTTGAAGAACTGTTTTCTCAAAATACAGACGGCACTCTGCTGAAATTTTTGTAAAAATTGCGAAAATCTTAAATATCCAAAAATTTGATTTATGTTTGGACTTTAAATAAAGGTTTTTAATATTTGAAAAAAATTTTACCCACCAATTCCAAAATGAACGAAAATTGTTTTAAAATCCCTTGTAGTGCATTTAATGGGTTACCGGTAGGTGAAGTATGGTAATTCATTAGGTGTACTACGGGAACATGTTACATCTTACGAGGAGTAGGGTGTGACATGTTTAGTGGTATCAGAGCAAAGGTTTTAAAATAAATTTTGAACTGTGAATTTAAAATATTTTGTCGGTAAATACAACTGCTCAAATGTTGATATATATGACATATTTACATCATGAATATGCGCTAATGGAGGTCAACCTCCTTGTGTTTGTTATCAGAGAGTAGAAAATTTCTGGAAAACGGAATGGAAGAGGGAGATCATTCCGTAGAGCAATCTGTTGAGGCTGAGGCCCAAGGAGAAGTCCCAGTACTGCAGAATGTGAGGGGGTCAACCACTCTAGCTCCTCCTCAAGCACCACAGTTCCCTGCTCAGTTTGCACAGCAGATGGCTGTGTTCTTTCAACAAATGGAGGGGAATGTGTCGCCTCAAACACAGACACAAGCATCGGTTGCACAACCACAGTCACTGGCTCGGCAATATGAGAAGTTAATGAAATTTGGGGCTATAGAATTCAAAGGAACAGTGGATCCACTGGAAGTAGAACAGTGGTTAGAGAGGATGGAACGGGTTTTGTAACACCCCTCACCCGTCTACAGTGTAGCCGAGCAAGGCGTGCTACAATCGATGCAGAAGCACCCTAATTTATCTTACTTTATTTTTTTAATAATTTTGAATTCGTTAAATTTGACATCAATTATTTTTTTCGACGGAGAAACTAGCGGAGTTTCTCCTATTTTATTATCATTTGACATATTTCAATATTCACCTGTTTGAAATTCAATAATATTTCCAAAATAAAATCTTATCCATGCTAATCATAATTATCTCATATTTCAAATCTCATCCATACATTTCAATTTCATAATCATTTCCATACATTTCCATTCATACTCAATTCATATGTAAACATTCTCAAATTTCATGAGCAAAATTTTCAAATTTCCTTAATTTACATAATTTACAAAGTAATTACAAAATTTCATAATTTACATGATATACAAATTAATTACAATTTGCTAATTTATATTACAATATAAGAAATAAATAACATACACAAAATACATGATATGCTTAAGGTGAGCCCTATCTACATGCATTGCTGAGGAGGTGACAACCTTGAACGCTCTGCAGATCAAAACTCCAAAATCTCTGTTTAGTATTCATTGGCTTTAATCTCAAGACTGCGAGGAAACAATTCCATCGCGCTAAGCATTGCTGCTTAGTGGTGCAATAATATAACAAGGAAATAATATATAAATAAATATAGAAACAAAATTCAGATAATTAAGATTTATTTATACTTCACATGCAGTTTCTAAAATTTAATATGTTTTATCCTAATTTAGTCTTCTTTGGAAGTGTTTATTTCGCCAATGTACAGTAATAATGTACAAAGAAAAAAAATGATCTAAAAATAATAAATATATGCTTATTTTATCGTGTAAGTCACATTTGCAATATTTATGTGTGTTATAATTTTTAGCATTTTCTCAATACTTTCTAGGTTGTCTCAGATTATTTCATAATAAGTAAATTTTGATATCGGTCTAGTTCATTTCGATTTATTTCTAATAAATAATTATTCCAATTTATTTTAGGTCATCCTACTCATTTACTTAATTTCTAATATTTATAATTACTAATATTCTTAACTTATTTCAATAAATTTCACTGCCCAAGTAACCTATGACAGGTTGACTAAACTGGATAACGGGTCGTTGGCACTGGACACCGCGGTGTCTCGGGCCGTCATACCATGGGACGCAGAACATCAACCACGTATGCAGTTAGTATGGCTAAGAAACCATGATATTACCTAATCGGGCATTAAGCCATGAGTGCAGGCATAAAGCCATAAATACAGGCATAAAGCCTTTCGCAGTACTGCTAAAACAATACCCTATTGGCATGCCAAACTATCCAATCTGACGCACATGTCTAGGTAATACAAGGGCACATAATATCATTAAATATTAATATATTGTGTTTTATGACTTTATTATTTCATGATAAATTTCAATTCTAATTCATACATTCATTTGATCACTTATATGATCACAATTCACATCAATTATCCTTTTATACCATTTTACTCAAAATACTCCTCCTCTCTACAGTAATGAGAACTAATGTCTCATTTATACATTAATATGGTTTATTTATTTATTCATTATGTTATTCATATTGATCACAATTCTAAACAATGGTTCACATGTACCATTGTATTCAAAACATTTTTCCTTTCTCATTTATACATTCAAGAATCTACTTATGTAATTACAAATTTTATGTTTCAAGTTGAGTTACTAATATTTTATGAATTCCATTTGTGATGGGCATATAAGCCCTAGCTATCTATTCACGTCAATTAGGTGACTTATTTTTCATGTTTCAAGTAATCCATGAATATTTCATGGATTTCAAATTTATGGCCTTAATTTCTTTTTAACAATTTTGACTAGGATGCATAGTCCACATTTGTCATACAATTCTAAGCATTTAAGCTTAGAATTGGTTCTAGGTCTTCATATTAGTTTGCTAATTATTTTGATTACTATTCACCTTACTAGTCAACCAAAATATTGACTTTTTAATACATAATAAATTTATTGAACCTAAGTTCTCCAAGATACTACATTTTGAGTTTTACATTTGCTAGTATTAATTGCCAATTGCAATTTAAAGTCTCCTATATGCATTTCTAATTTCAAATTTTGAATTTCAAGTTTTGGTGTCACTATTCACCTCATTGGTCAACAAAAATGTTGACTTTTGGATAGAAAATAGGTACATTGGTTTTAGCACCCCCAATGTACCACATTTTACATTTAAAACTTGTTGAAATTAACCACCAAATCCATTTCCAAACCTAAAACCAAGAGAGCAGAATTTTCAGTTTTTGTGACCCAAATTTACTGTTCCATTGGGTCCTGTTGCAGTGGGAATTTGAGGAAATAGTAAACATGCAAGTTTTTCCTTATTTTGTCTATTTGAATTTCTTTTTTTGAATCACTCCATTTGGAGTTTTGTAGCTCCAGATATGGTCCAAAAACCACAGCTAGCCGGATTTCAATTCTGCAGAATTTACCAAATCTATAGTACCATGAACAGTGACTGCCACTACCTTGTTGAATGGGTTCTGGCCATAATTTGGGGTAGGTTTCTTCATGAAAGTTGTTTGTCTATGTCTTATCTTATTGCTATAAAAATTTCAGGTCAATTTACCATATCTACAGTGAGTTATGGCTAAATGAACAGTTACTGTTCATTTGATCATTCTGCAGAATCAGTTTGCAGTGTATCCGGATTGGGGCCAACTTTTGGTCCTCTTGATTTGGTCTTTTGGGCATGGTTTCTTCAGAAAAAATGTGCCATTATAAGTCTAGTTTCATGTCCAATTGGCCAAACACCAATTGGACCTACACAGCCAAAGATATGGCAGTCCAAACAGGCTGGACTCACAGCCTCATTTCTGCTGTCTTAGGCAGCCTACCAAAACTCTTTGTAACCCTCTAATGCACTTCAAATTATGGCCAACTTACCTCAAATGGTCACTAATTGACCATTAAAATGTTCTTTCAACATCACATACACAAAGTCCAAATTTCTCTCTAAAACCCTAATTCTCAAATAACCATTAATGCACATACATCAATTCAACATACTTAATGATGTTTATGTCTCATACTCATGTTCAAGACCACCCATATACAACTTAAATTCATTCAACACTCATCAACACTTCCATCACTAAGGCTGCCAACAATTTTTAAGTGGTCCATACATGGATATGTTCTTTTGATTTCATGAATTTCTAACTAAATCCATATACCTAACTTCAAATTTAAAGAGAAAAATGGAGAGATATAGCACTAACCTTAGTGGCAGAATTTTCTCTTGTTAATTCTTCAATTTCTTTTGTTTTCTTGGCTGCCAAACACTTCTCCTTGGTGTGGGTATAATTTTTAGTGAAGGAAGGATAAGGTTTTGAGGTGAGGAAGCTTAGGAAAATCAACCTTAAAAAAAAAGTGGAGAGAAAGCTTTTTTGGCTATGGTGGACGTGAAATGAGGAAGGAGAATTCAGTTTTTCATTTCAATTTTCTGCCCATTTGACTCATTTTAAGTGGTTGATGGACATGTGTCACAATGTAATTGGGTTAGAGTGCTTAGTGACATAAGCATGAGGTCAAAATTGTAATTTTAATTCATTTTTTTTTCTTTTCTTTGCTACTCATTTTCAATTCAATTTTTAGCAATATTTATTCACATTTTATGTCATAGTAATTATTTACTTAACTGGACAAGTCGGCCAAAAATCACCTCTGAAGGCGAAATGACCAAAATGCCCTCCGTTTGGCTTAACGGGTCAAAATTGTTTGTACCGATTGAAAAATTTTTCTAAATATTTTCTTGGCATTCTAATGCCATAGGAACCTCAATGACCCTTCTCTGGAGTCCCAAAAATTATTTTATAAATTTTTCCCTGGGTCTAGGGCTCCTCGTTGCGAGAACCGCAACTTCCCTCTAGTTACCCATCGCTTGGGCACCAGCTCGTTTAACTTGGTTGTATTTTATTTCAAAAATTTTTCCTAAATTTTTCTTATTAATATTTGAGTTAATTATGGTTCCTGACTTCAGTTTAAATATTTTTTCGGACGTTTTAGCTGTCCGGACCGACACCGGTCACCGGAACAGTAGAATGTACGGAGTTGCTACCGAGAGGGTGTTACAGGTTTTCAGAAAACTACAGTGTGCTGAAGAGTTGAAGTTTGAATATTCAGTATCACTTCTGCACGGAGATGCATATGAGTGGTGGAAGACTGTCCCCTACAGTCTGGTAGAGCCACCAGTCCTTACATGGGCAGACTTTTTAAGGGAATTTCGACAAAAGTGGGTCCCCGATACTTATGTAGACATGAAGTTGCAAGAGTTTTTAAGTTTAAAGTGTCACGACCCAAAATTTTGAACCGTGACCGGCGCATAATTTAAGTATTCTTAAATCATGCAAGCCTTATCAGAGTATCTTGAACGAATATATAGTCAATTACTAATCCCAAAAATAGACAAAATCCAAATAAATAAAATGCTGAATAAACATCATAAATATCCCATAGGTAAACTGCGGAGTCTCTGCAGATTTCAAATAAAAACTTAAACTGTTCAATAAACTAAACTAATTATTAGCCCGAGAAAACATGAATTCAGGCATACCATGAGAACAAATCAAAGTCGTCCCTCTCCAGAAAATGGACTGAATATTTGGATCACCGCAATTCTCACGAAACAGATAATGCATGACGAGAAAACGTGGTTTGAGCTAGATGCTCAGTGAATGATAATTATAGCACACAACGGAATAGGAACAGGCAGATGCTTGATTAATTTCACAATAAATTTCTATTCAATAAAATCATGTTCATGCTGTGAAAAATCATTAATAAAATAACTTCATAAAAATATAAATATAAAAGAAATCATTCAATAAAAATTTTATGGTACAGTGCACCAGGGTGATGATACCCCACATCACCAAAGGCCAGATGGTAAGCGCGCTACCAGATATCAGATACCTTCCTCCTCCTTCACAGATATCAATGCATATGATACTAATGCAAGCCATAAACTGCAATGATGCATGACTCGATAATGCAACCTAATACCGTGATAGTCCACACGGCGGGGCCAGATAATAGAAACAGATACTGGGCACAGGTACCAATTCAAAACAAAAATCAATTTGTACAAATCAATCAAAATCAAATAAAATTTCAGATAGCAATTAATAACTGATAGTGCAATTCCAATAGTGTATTTCAATAGTTTCAGAGAGTCAATAAAATCAAATCACTCTCAAATCAAATCAATAAAATCAAATCAATCTCAAATCAAATCAATAAAATCAAATCAATCTCAAATCAGTTCAGTAGCACATCGGTAAATTTTATAGTCAAATATCAATCAATATAAATACATTAAAGGCCTGTTCCAGGAATCCTAATGGGTCTAATGCAGAGATAGTTGGCAAAATCAATTATTTAATCAAAATCGAGATAAAATTCAATAATAAAATAAAACTCTAGAAAATCACATATAAAATCATTGTAAAATATTGATTTAAAATTTCATTTAATAACAAACTTAATGCTAAGAAATTTTTAAAGGGACAAAAACGGTGCCATGTACTATAATTACCACTTACCTGGAACCTCCAAGACAATAGTTATTTCAATGGAAGAGAGACAATTTCAGCTGACAGAATGAATATTTGAATCTCCTACATACCCAAAATATAAAAGAAAAATATTAAATAATAATAAAATAAAATAATTTTAATATATATATATTGAGTGGACGGACGTGTACGAACAAGGATACAAGGTTTGTATGAACAGGGGATTCAAATGTTTATATATATATATATATGAAAACCTTGGACGGACGTGGACGTACGAACAGGGAATTCAAATGTTTATATATATATATTGGACGGACGTGGACGTACGAACAGGGAATTCAAATGTTTATATATATATATATATATATATATATATATATATATATATATATATATATATATATATATATATATATATATATATATATATAAATATATATATAATATAAATTGAAGGTTATTATTTCACAGTAATCATGATCAATCTAATTCAATACTAATGATCAAAGAAAAAAAAATAAATTTTTAGGGTAGTTGTAACAAATCAATGAAAGAAAATAAAATCAAATTCACCCATTATTGAAAAAGAATGAGAATTTTTACCTTGAAAACAGAATCGAATGTGATGAATAGAGAAGGAAAAATTTAGGGATTCTCTGTTGAGAATATTTGATAGAGGTGACAACCAGGTTTTGAGAGCAAAGTTTAGCAGAAGAGATGATTGGGGTATATATATATATTTCAAGAGTTCTATTAGGTGTAGAATGGGATAAGAGTTATTATTAAACTGGGTTGTTCAGATTGCAGATATATATTTAATTTCAAAAATAACATATATATATTTTTTATAAATATATTAAATTATTGTTAGCTTATTAAAATAAAATAATAATAAATAATAAATGTATATGGGTTTCCACATACTTCCCTCCTTAAAAAAAAATTCGGTCCCCGAATTTGAATAGACAAATTTCTAACCTGAAGAATCAAATAAGTGAGGATATTTGGCTCGCATTTCAGATTCTGCCTCCCATGTGGCCTCACTGCTTGAGTGATTATCCCATAAGACTTTGATCAAAGCTACTTCCTTAGACCGGAGTTTCCTAATTTGTCGATCTAAAATCTTTACTGGTTGCTTTTCATATGACATATCATCCCTAAATTGCATGGTTTGAGGTTGTAAAACATGAGATGGATCTGGTACATACTTCCTAAGCATAGAAATATGGAAAACTGGATGTACATGTGCAAAACCAGGTAGAAGGGCTAAACGGTAAGCAACTACTCCAATTCTCTCCAAAATTTCAAATGGACCAACAAAACGAGGGCTAAGCTTCCCTTTCTTGCCAAACCTCATGATTCCTTTCATAGGGGAAACTCTCAGAAATACATGATCACCAATCATAAATTCTACATCTTTGCGCTTAGGTCGGATAACTTCTCTGTCGACTTTGAGCAGTCAAAAGTCGATCACGAATTAGTCGAACCTTCTCTGAAGTTAATTGTATCAACTCTGGTCTAGTAAGCCTTCTTTCTCCAACTTCATCCCAACAAACCGGTGATCTACACTTTCGACCATATAATGCCTCATATGGAGCCATCTCTATACTTGCCTGATAACTGTTATTATAAGCAAACTCCACTAAAGGCAAATGATGATCCCAACAGCCACCAAAATCCATAACGCATGCATGAAGCATGTCCTCTAATGTCTGTATGGTCCTTTCTGACTGTCCATCAGTCTGAGGGTGAAAAGCAGTACTAAAGTCTATTCGTGTTCCTAAAGCTTCTTGGAATTTCTTCCAAAATCGAGAAGTAAACTGAGTACCACGATCAAAGACAATGGAAACTGGAACTCCATAAAGACTAACAATCTTGTTTATATACAACTGTGCAAGTTTAGCAAAGTCATATGTAGTCTTCACAGGAAGGAAACGAGCAGATTTTGTCAATCTGTCCACTATCACCCAAATTTCATTGTAACCACCTCGTGTACTAGGTAAACCCACAACAAAGTCCATGGAAATATACTCCCACTTCCACTCGGGAATAGGCAATGGCTGAAGTAACCCAGATGGTCTCTGATGTTCTGCCTTAACCTGCTGACAAGTCAAACATTTAGCAACAAATTCTGCAATATCCCTCTTCATGCCACCCCACCAATAATGCTCCCTTAAATCACGGTACATCTTAGTTGAACCTGGGTGTACTGTGTAAGCAGAATGGTGTGCCTCCTCCATGATTTCTCTTCTCAACTCATCAACATTGGGGACACAAAGTCTAGTGCCATAACGAAGAACTCCATCATCATTCAACATGAACCCTTGAGCTTGGTCTTGATGAATATTATCTATAATCTCACACAGTTGAGAATCCCTCTTTTGAGCAACCTTAATTCGATCAATTAAGATAGGCCTAACTCGAAAATGTGCTAATGATTTTAAACTTTACTCCCTGATCTAACAACTCATGTAATTCACCAATCAAAGGCCTCATCTTGGTAGATATATGGGCTAAACTACCAGAAGACTTCCTGCTTGGAGCATCAGCCACCACATTAGCCTTTCCAGGGTGATACTGTATGGTGCAATCATAATCCTTCAGCAATTCTACCCATCTCCTTTGCCTAAGATTAAGATCACGTTGGTCAAAGATGTATTTGAGACTTTTGTGGTCAGTGAAGATTTCACAAGTCTCACCATACAGATAGTGCCTCCAGATTTTCAAAGCAAAAATTACTGCAGCCATTTCCAAATCATGAGTTGGATAATTCTGCTCGTGCCTTTTCAACTGACGATAAGCATATGCAATAACCCGTCCATGCTGCATCAAAACACATCCTAAACCAATTCTAGAAGCATCACAATATACTACATAACCCCCTGATCCAGATGGAAGGGCTAACACTGGTGCTGTAGTTAAACGAGTCTTAAGCTCCTGAAAACTTTTTTCACAAGCCTCAGACCACTGAAATTTCACATTCTTCTGTGTCAACTTAGTTAAAGGTGCTGCAATACGAGAGAAATTTTGAACAAACCGTCTATAATACCCTGCTAAACCCAAGAAACTACGAATCTCTGACACAGTTGTGGGTCTAGGCCAATGAAGCACTGCTTCAACTTTTTTCTTATCAACGCACACCCCATCCTTAGATACTGTATGGCCTAGGAAAGCCACACTATCTAACCAAAACTCACATTTTGAGAACTTGGCATATAGCTTGTGTTCTCGTAAAGTCTGAAGGACAATTCTCAAATGCTGCTCATGCTCCTCCTTACTCTTTGAGTACACTAGAATGTCATCGATGAACACTATAACAAATTGATCTAAGAAAAGCTTGAAAACTCTATTCATGAGATCCATAAAAGCGGCCGGAGCATTGGTAAGACCAAAAGACATTACAAGAAATTCATAGTGTCCATACCTAGTCCTAAAGGCCGTCTTGAGTATGTCTTCTTTCTTGACCCTCAATTGATGATACCCAGATCGAAGATCAATCTTGGAAAAATACTTTGCACCTTGAAGTTGGTCAAACAGGTCATCTATGCGTGGAAGAGGATACTTATTACGCACAGTTACCTTATTCAATTGCCTATAATCAATGCACATTCTCAAAGACCCATCCTTCTTCTGTATAAATAACACGGGAGCACCCCATGGAGAAACACTAGGGCGAATAAACCCCTTATCTAGTAGGTCCTGTAGTTGCTCCTTCAACTCCTTAAGTTCTGCGGGTGCCATACGATAAGGTGGCATAGATATGGGCTCAGTTCCAGGAACTAAGTCTATACCAAACTCTACCTCTCGCTCCGAGGGTAAACCTGATAAATCTTCTGGAAACACATCAGGAAACTCTTTAACCACTGCAACATTCTCCAAACCTGCACCTTCTACCTAAAAATCTCTAACATAAGCTAGATACCCTTTACACCTCTTTCGCAATAATCGTCTAGCACTCACTACAGAGATAAGATTACTAGAGGCTATACTGCGATCTCCCTGAAATTGAAATTCTGCCTCCCCAGGAATTTTAAAGAGTACAACTTTATTATGACAATCCAATGAAACGTGATAAGTGGCTAACCAATCCATGCCTAAAATCACATCAAACTCAAACATATCCAAAGAAACAAGATCTGCAGCTAATTCCCTATCTCCAATGTGAACTATACATCCCCTATACACCATATCAGTGTCTATTGCATCCCCCATAGGTGTTGATACAGATAAAGGATACTCTAACAAAGTAGGTGGTGTACTAAATCTCATGGAAAAGTATGGAGAAACAAAGGAATGACTGGAACCAGGATCAAACAGTACTCTAGCATCAAATGAGCAAATAGGAAGTGTACCTGTCACTACTGCATTAGATGCCTGAGCATCCTGCTGAGTCAAAGCAAAAACTCTAGCTTGACCTCTACCACCAGATGTCTGTCCCTGAGTTTGAGCAAATCCTCTACCACCAGAACCTCTACCACCCTGTCCACGACCACCAAAACCCTGATTTCTACCACTATATTGTGAAACTGGTTGAACCTGAGAGGGAGCAGAATGTGTTGCTTGACCAGCACCCTGAGTTGTCTCACTAGTAGGACAGTCCTATCTACGGTGTCCCAACTGTCCACAACCAAAGCATGCTCCAGTGACCCAATGACAAGTGCCCTTATGTGGCTTACCACAATGATGACAAAGAGTGGTAATAGGCTCAGTGCTAATCTGGTTATACCGAGCATTCCCTGCATGTGTCCTCTGCTCACGTCCCTGACCAACTCCAGATTGATGTGCCCTATTGCCAACTGTAGACTGAGAACCCTGCTTATTATCCTGATAAGAACCTTGATGACTCTGTCCTCTGTTAAATTGATTACCTTGACTATCTTTCTTAAACCGCTTGCGCTACTCACGAGCCCAACGTTCATCATCATACATCTCCATCTATCTAGCCCGATCAACCACCTCCTCATATTTAGGTAGTCGTAAAAGAGCTACAGGATCAATTAGCCTGTCTCGTAAGCCCCTTTCAAACCTGCGAGCCTTCTTCTCCTCATTTGGAATCAAGTGTTTACCAAAACGGAATAATTTTGTAAACTTCATCTCATACTCTGTAACTGTCATTTTACCTTGCTTCAAGGTTTCAAACTCCAAAGCCTTAGCCTCTTGAACAAAAGGAGGGAGAAATCGCTCCAAGAAGAGAGAGTGAAATTCAGGCCAGAGGATAGAACCTTCAGGTCTCCCATTCTTCTTAGAGATATACCACTCACGAGCAACTCCCTTATGCTGATTTCCTGCCAACATCACCATCCTAGCACTACTACAACCCATAGTGTCATGACACCTCTCCATGTCATCTAGAAAATCTAAGGGATCAGCTAATGCATCCTCTCGAGTGAACTCCTTTGGTTTTAGCTTGAGAAAATCTGTAGAGTCAAGGAATCGAGCCCTATCCTGAGCCCTAGGGTGTTACAATCCACCCCCCTTATGGGACTCAGCGTCCTCGCTGAGGTTTGCCCCACCATCGTTCAAGGTTGCACGCGGAGCGGCTCTGATACCAGAAATGTAATGGCCCGGCCCACTAGTGATTTTGTCCGCTCTGGGCTGAAGCCCTCACGGTTTTAAAACGCGTCAATAGGGGTTAGGAACCTCCATCTTATAAAACCAGCATCTCTCCCGTGTTTTGTCGATGTGGGATTTGCCTAGGGTGTTACAATCCAACCCCCCTTATGGGACTCAGCGTCCTCGCTGAGGTTTGCCCCACCACCATTCAAGGTTGCACGCGGAGCCACTCTGATACCACAAATGTAATGGCCCGGCCCACTAGTGATATTGTCCACTCTAGGCTGAAGCCCTCACGATTTTAAAACGCGTCACTATGAGTTACGAACTGTCAACTTATGAACCCAGCATCTCTCCCATGTTTTGTCGATGTGGGATTTGCCTAGGGTGTTACAATCCACCCCCCTTATGGGACTCATCGTCCTCACTGAGGTTTGCCCCACCATCGTTCAAGGTTGCACGCGGAGCTGCTCTGATACCACAAATGTAATGGCCCGGCCCACTAGTGATTTTGTCCGCTCTGGACTGAAGCCCTCACGGTTTTAAAACGCGTCAATAGGGGTTAGGAACCTCCATCTTATAAACCCAGTATCTCTCCCGTGTTTTGTCGATGTGGGATTTGCCTAGGGTGTTACAATCCAACCCCCCTTATGGGACTTAGCGTCCTCGCTGAGGTTTGCCCCACCACCGTTCAAGGTTGCACGCGGAGCCGCTCTGATACCACAAATGTAATGGCCCGGCCCACTAGTGATATTGTCCGCTCTAGGCTGAAGCCCTCACGGCTTTAAAACGCGTCACTATGAGTTACGAACTGTCAACTTATGAACCCAGCATCTCTCCCGTGTTTTGTCGATGTGGGATTTGCCTAGGGTGTTACAATCCACCCCCCTTATGGGACTCAGCGTCCTCGCTGAGGTTTGCCCCACCATCGTTCAAGGTTGCACGCGGAGCGGCTCTGATGCCAACTTTGTCATGACCCAAAATTCTGAACCTTGACCGGCGCATAATTTAAGTATTCTTAAATCATGCAAGCCTTATCAGAGTATCTTGAACGAATATATAGTCAATTACTAATCCCAAAAATAGACAAAATCCAAATAAATAAAATGCTGAATAAACATCATAAATATCCCATAGGTAAACTGCGGAGTCTCTACAGATTTCAAATAAAAACTTAAACTGTTCAATAAACTAAACTAATTATTAGCCCGAGAAAACATGAATTCGGGCATACCATGAGAACAAATCAAAGTCATCTGTGACACCCCTTACCCGACTACAGTGTAGCCGAGCAAGTTATGCCACTCAGTGTGCCGAGCACTCTATTTTATCTTAATTCATTTTTATTCTTCCTTTTGAATATAACTTGTGAAATATAATTTATTTAAGCCATTTATCGAAATTATAATTTATTTGAGGTTCCGAGAATTTTATAGAAAATCTGGCAGAGTACCGGCTAAAAATAGAGAAAACAGTTCTTCGGAACCTGTGAAAAACACTTCCTATGATCATATTCAATCATCTCATCACTCTCAAACTTCAATATCAAAATCTCAACATTTTTCACCATTCATTTCTAAATCATTCATCTCATGTGATAATCATGTACAAGTCACAGTTATGTATTCACTTTTCCTTTCACAAACACAATTTTCTTAACAATTCCTCTATTTGTCATTCATTCATTTCACATCATCATTAGACTCAAATCATAAATAAATTCTCACATGTGATTTATAATCACAAATTACAAGTACTTACATTAATACAAAATTATATTACATTTGTTTCAAATACACATGATAAAATAAGAGTTTAATTACAAAATTTACAAAAATCTCAAAATATAAAATGGGACCTAGTGTCCTACCAATGCACTGTGGATGGTGAGGTGACACGGACACTATGCAGAACTGTGAACTGCCTTACCGAATCTGTGGTCTACTGGGCCCTCTGTCCAAATCTTCAGTACCTACGCGTTGCAAAAGCGACGCGCTAAGCATAAAGCTTAGTGGTGCCAATAATACAAGAAAATACAATATGCAAATAAAAATAATAATTTCCTTGCTATTGTATTCATAAGAAATGAATAATTACTAACTTATTGTTTAGTCGAGGGCTAATCATGTTTCATGATATTAACTTCTTCATGCATTTCGTTAATTATTTTCTTCATGATATTGAGCTTCTTTGTATTTTTGTAATCATTCCTGATACTTAATTTTTGTATTTTCTTTAATAATCAGTTCAATTACAGTTATACTTTTCCATGCCCAAGTAACCTATACAGGACAACTGGACTGGATAACGGGTCGTTGGCACTGGACACCGCGGTGCCTCGGGCCGTCATACCATGGGACGCAGAACGTCAACCACGTATGCAGTCAGTATGGCTAAAAAGCCATGATATCACATAATCGACATAAAAGCCATGAATACGGGCATAAAAGCCATGAATACGGGCATAAAGCCATGAATACAGGCATAAAGCCTTTCGCAGTACTGCTAAAACAATACCCTATTGGCATGCCAAACTATCCAAACCAATCTTGTTAGGTATACTAGGGCATTTGATACTTTAAAATTCTTCAATCTTTGAATTTCAACTTTTGGTGTCACTATTCATTTCATTGGTCAACAAAAAGTTGACTTTTGCATAGAAAATAGTTGCATTGGTTTTAACACTTCCAATGTACTACATTTTGCATTTAAAACTTGTTGGCATTAAGCATTAATACCATTTCTAAGCTTAAACCAAGAGAAGCAAAATTTTCAATTTTTGTAACCCAACTTTACTGTTCCATTGGGCACTGTTGCAATAAGAATTTGAGGAAATGGTAAACATGAAAGTTGTTCCTTATTTTGTCTAGTTGAATTTCTTTTTTCGAATCACTCCATTTGGAGTTTTTTAGCTCAAGTTATGGCCAAAATAAGTTTACTGTTCACGCAATCGCTCATGCCGAGATTTTGGTCCGCAGATTTTTGGTCCAATTTTGGTCAGTAATTTGATCAAGTTAAGTTCATAATTTGATCTAACTTTCTTCATATGAAATGTTCTACCATACCTTAGGTTTCCATCGGTTCAAGAATCGCCTAAATCCGAGTTTTCTAGAGAGAGTTATAGCCATCCAAACATTACTACTCAAATGAAAATCTGCAGAGTTGCAGGTTTGATAACTTAACTTTGCTCAATAATTTGAATGGGTTAATGGCATAATTTGGGGTAATGTTCTTCATGAAAGTTGTTTGTCTATATCCTATCTTTTGCTGTAAAAATTTCAGGTCAATTTGACCATTCTACAGTGAGTTATGGCCAAATGAACAGTTACTGTTCATTTGGTCATTTCACTGTGTCTGGTTGTGGTATCCTAATGGGGCCAACTTTTGGTCCACTTGCTTTGGTCTTTTGGGCATGGTTTCTTCAGAAAAAATGTGCCATTATAAGCCTAATTTCATGTCCAATTGGCCAAACACCAATTGGACCAACACAGCCCAAGATATGGCAGTCCAAGAGGACTGAAATTTCAGTCACTCTGCTGCTGTCCTAAGGCAGCCTACACATTCACTTTGCCATGCTACATTTCAGTCCAAATTGTGGTCAACTTACCTAAAATGGTCACTAATTGACCATTAAAATGTTCTTTAACAATTTCCTAAGCCAAGTCAAATTTTCACTTCTCAAAACCCTAATTTCCATTATGAATTTTCACAACTTACCTTAATTAACTACTAGTTCATTATCCTTATATTTATACACTTTAAACATGGTTTCTAGTTCACTCCAAGTCCATCACAAACACTCAATCCTATTCCTTCCTTAGGGCAGCCAAAATCCATGGCATACATACCCATAAGTTTCATTCATTTAATCCACAATTTCATACTCATTTTTAAGTCCTTAACATGGAACAAGAGATATACATGCATAATTAAGCACTAACCTCTTTGCTCAACTTATTGAGCTTGTGAAAACTCTAGAATTTCTCCTCTTTTTGGCTGCCTAGAGTTGCCTTGTGATGTGGGGACAAGTTTTAGTGAAGGTGACTTAGGGTTTAGTAGTGGAATTTCATGGGAAATGGAAGAAATTAAAGGAAACTTTCATGGAGGGTTATGGAAAAGGGGAGGTCACGTTTTGGCTGAAGAAGAAGAAGAAGATGACCAGAATTTTTGGTCTCCTTTGGTCTCTTTTATTAGTTAATTAAAGGGTTGTTTAATTGTGATTGGAGGAAGCTTTTTAAATGACATCACAATATGTCATATTTGGCATTTTATTGCATTTTCTTTTCTTTTCTTTTCTACTAACTTTCAATTAATTTTTCATCAATATTAATTCATATTTTATGTCATAATAATTATTTACTTAACTGGACAAGTCAGCCAAAAATCACCTCTGAAGGCGAAATGACCAAAATGCCCTCCATTTGGCTCAACGGGCCAAAATTGTCTGTACCGATTGAAAAATTTTTCTAAATATTTTCTTGGCATTCTAATGTCATAGGAACCTCAATGACCCTTCTCTGGAGTCCCAAAAATTATTTTATAATTTTTCCCCCGGGTTTAGGGCTCCTAGTTGCGAGAACCGCAACTTCCCTCTGGGTTACCCATCGCTAGGGCACCGGCTCGTTGAACTTGTTTGTATTTTATTTCTAAAATTTTTACTAAATTTTTCTTATTAATATTTGAGTTAATTATGGTTCCTCACTTTAGTTTAAATATTTTTCCAGAAGGTCTAGTCTGTCTGACCGACATCGTCACCGAATAAGATCGTGCGGAATTGCTACCGGGAGGATGTTACATCGTCCCTCTCCAGAAAATGGACTGAATATTTGGATCAGCTGCAGAATTCTTCTGATCTAAAACAGATAACAGACAGAGAAAACGTGGTTTGAGCTAGATGCTTAGTGAATGATAATTATAGCACACAACGGAATAGGAACAGGCAGATGCTTGATTAATTTCACAATAAATTTCTATTCAATAAAATCATGTTCATGCTGTCAAAAATCATTAATAAAATAACTTCATAAAAATATAAATATAAAAGAAATCATTCAATAAAAATTTTATGGTACAGTGCACCAGGGTGATGATACCCCACATCACCAAAGGCCAGATGGTAAGCGCGCTACCAGATATCAGATACCTTCCTCCTCCTTCACAGATATCAATGCATATGATACTAATGCAAGCCATAAACTGCAATGATGCATGACTTGATAATGCAACCTAATACCGTGATAGTCAATACGGCGAGGCCAGAAAACAGAAACAGATACTGGGCACAGGTACCAATTCAAAACAAAAATCAATTTGTACAAATCAATCAAAATCAAATAAAATTTCAGATAGCAATTAATAACTGATAGTGCAATTCCAATAGTGTATTTCAATAGTTTCAGAGAGTCAATAAAATCAAATCACTCTCAAATCAATTCAATAAAATCAAATCAATCTCAAATCAAATAAATAAAATCAAATCAATCTCAAATCAAATCAATAAAATCAAATCAATCTCAAATCAGTTCAGTAGCACATCGGTAAATTTTATAGTCAAATATCAATCAATATAAATACATTAAAGGCCTGTTCTCGGAATCCTAATGGGTCTAATGCAGAGATAGTTGGCAAAATTAATTATTTAATCAAAATCGAGATAAAATTCAATAATAAAATAAAACTCTAGAAAATCACATATAAAATCATTGTTAAAATATTGATTTAAAATTTCATTTAATAACAAACTTAATGCTAAGAAATTTTTAAAGGGACAAAAACGGTGCCATGTACTATAATTACCACTCACCTGGAACCTCCAAGACAATAGTTATTTCGATGGAAGAGAGACAATTTCAGCTGACAGAATGAATATTTGAATCTCCTACATACCCAAAATATAAAAGAAAAATATTAAATAATAATAAAATAAAATAATTTTAATATATATATATTGAGTGGACGGACGTGTACGAACAAGGATACAAGGTTTGCATGAACAGGGGATTCAAATGTTTATATATATATATATATATATATATATATATATATATATGTAAACCTTGGACGGACGTGGACGTACGAACAGGGAATTCAAATGTTTATATATATATATATATAAAATATAAATTGAAGGTTATTATTTCACAGTAATCATGATCAATCTAATTCAATACTAATGATCAAAGAAAAAAAAATAAATTTTTAGGGTAGTTGTAACAAATCAATGAAAGAAAATAAAATCAAATTCACCCATTATTGAAAAAGAATGAGAATTTTTACCTTGAAAACAGAATCGAATGTGATGAATAGAGAAGGAAAAATTTAGGGATTCTCTGTTGAGAATATTTGATAGAGGTGACAACCAGGTTTTGAGAGCAAAGTTTAGCAGAAGAGATGATTATGGTATATATATATATATTTCAAGAGTTCTATTAGGTGTAGAATGGGATAAGAGTTATTATTAAACTGGGTTGTTCAGATTGCAGATATATATTTAATTTCAAAAATAACATATATATATTTTTTATAAATATATTAAATTATTGTTAGCTTATTAAAATAAAATAATAATAAATAATAAATGTATATGGGTTTCCACATAAAGCAAGGGGATAGAACTGTAGCAGAATATGAGCGGGATTTTTCAAGGCTAAGCCATTATGCTGGAAGCTTAGTCACCGCCCCCAGAGACCGGTGTAAGAGATTTGAGGCTGGGTTGAGGCCTAGCTTGAGAATGCAAGTGGTGGGGTTCCGACACCAGAATTTTTCTGAATTGATTTCATAAACCCTGGAACTGGAAAGGATAGAATCAGAATGGGCAGTGAAAAAGAGTACACAAGAGAAAGAGAAAACTGAAAAGGTTACTGGCCAATCTACTGAGAGTGGCTCTGGGAAAAGAAAACATTTTGGAGGGTCTAGCTCGTGCAAATCAGGTAGAGGTGGATCTTCTGGACAGAAATCACCCCAATCCGATCAGCAAACTCAACAGACGCGCAGAAAAACGCTGTCGGATCGACTTTGTGAGACTTGTGGTAAACCACATAGTGGAGTATGTTATAGAGCTATAGGAGCATGTTTCAATTGTGGAGGGACTGGTCATTTTGCTAAGGATTGCGTAAGTCCACGCCGTTATGGATCATTTACCACGTCAAAAGGATCAGCTCAAGTTTCTACCCCAAAGAGTTCACCAGCAGTTGGTAGAGGCGGAGGCAGAGGTAGGGGTAGTATGCTTGGAAGTCAGAATATTGTAAATCAACCAAGACAAGGTAATGCTCCAGTGAGAGTATACACTATGCGACAGAGGAATGAGGATGAGACTTCTGACATGGTTGCTGGTATTTCCTCGATTCTTAACTAACATATGTATATGGGTTGAAAAAAAAAATCAATCAATTTTGATATATTAGTGACTAGTCTTTTTAAAATTAATTTTGGAAGAGTTTGCCAGTGAAAAGTATTTGCTAGTACACAATAATTTGTAAAGTTAATTAGTAAGCCTAATTAGGTAAGTTAAGAGAACCTAAAAGTAAGTTATAGTAATATAGCTACCTTAGATGCGGGTAAGGGTATTACTGCTGATAGATGTCAGTGGATACCATAATCAAAATAAGTTCAAGATATTAGTGAATTTAAAAGAAATAAGATATAGGGAAGTTTGTTCTATTGGGATGTATCGTAGTAACTATGCAATATTCTTGATGTTTGTCTTTGTAAGTCAGATTCTGATCTTGATTTGGGATTTATTGTATAGAGCTACGTACTACCCAATAGTACACAAGAATAAGAATAGTTGCAAACGGCATCTATTTTGTTACAGTTATGATAAGATAAAGTTTTCTTATTGGAAAGGAGTTTGAAAATCCTAACCTGGGATTTAAAACTCTAAAGTTAGAATATTGAAAGGTTATAGTTCAGTATAAAAGAAAATAATGACTACACATCAGTGCAAAATAAGCTATAGAATATCGATAGATAAAAATAAATAGAAACGAAGAAATGAGAAAAATACTAGATGAGGAATTGCCACCAAGGCAAGCAACTTACTTAAGACACGTAACGAAATCTCGAACTATTTTATCAAGAAAGAAATAAGTTAAACCAAAGCAAACAAGATAGTGCAAAATGGCACATAGGCCTTGGTCATAAATAGAGATAGTAAGATAATGGTTATGGACCTATGGCCAAGGAAGAAAAGACTACAAAAGAAAATAATTGCTAAAATAACAGCAAGAAAAGACTAAAATATTCTAAGCTAAACTGAAGGTTGCATCAAATGATCAAGAGATTTGATAAGAAAAGAGTAAAAATTTAGTTCTCACCCATAGGATCGTACGAGGTCCTAGAAAGAGTGGATCCACTAGCACACAGAAAAGATTTGCTTACCTCTAAAATTGAAATGAATTTGAATCTAGCTTATGACAAAGGCTCATAAGAAACTTGGCACACGAGGTGAGCAATCGATGAGTAAATAGCGTTGGTTAAAGTGTTATGGACCATTATTCCGATTATAAAGTTATGTAGAAATATGAGAAAAACATGAGAAAACAATATGAATGACTATTTGAGGACAGATAGTGGACACAATTTCGAGGGCAAAATTATTTTAAGGGGGGGGGGGGGGGGAGAATTGTAACACTCCTATTTGTATAGCTAGGTATATTTCACTGTTCCAGTGACCGGAGTCGGTCCGGACAATTCAGGGGATTAGGACCACACTTAAGACAACTAGAGAAACCATAAACACAAATAATTAGTAATGTTCAATTAGTTAAGTATAAATAAGAAAAACATAACATAAGAAGTTAAACGAGCCGAGAGTCACAACGATGGGTGACCTCCTCGGGAACGACTGCGAAGTCGTTTCAAACTCAAATTTCGAACCGTAAAAAGTGATGCTGTGGTCCTTAGGACCCTTATAAACACAGTGGAAAAGAGAAAATCATGAAAAAGAACTGTTAAGCCAGTCAAATAATTAGGTCAGGGAGCCAAAAGAAATATGGAATTAATTGCAAACCGGGATGAACCGGCGAGGGGCAATTTGGTCAATTGACCCCGAGAGCTGACTCCTGACCTAACTGTCAAATAAAATTGGACAAAAAAAAATTTCAGAATCGAGAATTAAATTAAAGAACTAATAAAAAAAAAGGAAATGGAAAAATGAAAAAGTCAAAAGGTGATGACATCATGCATGACCTCATGCACGATGCCATAAAGAATATAATTAATTAATTTATTTATTTACATTTTTGGTCTTCCATAAGACTTAAAAATTCATAAAAAAAAAAAGAAAATCATTTCTTCTTCTTCAAAAAACGTTTTTATCTCTCTCTCACTTTTCTCTCCCAAGGTTCCTCCATTAACAAGCTTTTAAAGCTTGGAAAACTTAGTTCTTCCCCATAAATTTCAACCCTAAACCCTAAAATGCTTCCAATCTACACTAGAAAAAAAGATTGAGGGAGAAGAAGAAAGAAGAAAGTGAAAGAATTGGTGGATTGTAAATCAAAGAATTAAGGTTAGTGTTCTTCTTCATTTTCTCTTTGAATCTATGTTAAAGTAGTTAAGTTATGCTTGTAAATAAACTTAAAATGGAAAGAAAATTTGTTGAGGGATTATATAGAATTTTGGACAGCTAGGGTTTGGTTGGACAAAGTATAAATTTGTTTGAGCTAAACATGTTGGAAGCTTAATTGAGTTAAGGGAGTATGCTTATAAGTGTTTAATTAGCTAAATGCAACAAATGACATGAATAAGGGTTTTGAACTTAGGGTTTGTGAACAAAAAATGCAAGAAATGAGTAAATGACATGTTTGACCTATTGTGAACTGAAAAATGGTCAATTGTGACCAAATAAGTTGTGTTTGAATTATTAGAAGTGAAGCCAAATTCGGAGGTTGTATGGTCATGCTGCTGGCAGCATGACCAAGTCAACTTTGAAAGACCAAAACTGAAATTTACAAGTCCAATTGATATGCCACCAATTGGGGTGAAAATAGACATAAAATGACACAATTTTCATTTAGGAACCATGCCCAAAAACTGACCAAAACCTAGTGAACAAATTGACCAAAGTTGAATAAGAGCGATGCCTTGCTGCACAAACTGACCAAATGAACAGTAATTAGTCATTTGGTCATAACTCGAGCTAGGTAGGTCAAAATGACCTGAAAGTTTACCAGTAATTAGATAAGATATAGATCTAAAACTTTCATGAAGAACACCAACCCAAATTATGCCATTAACCTAATCAAATTATTGAGCAAAGTTGAGTTACTGAACCTGCAAAACTGCAGATTTTCATTTGAACAGTAAAGTTCCAATGGCTATAACTCTCTCTAGAAAACTCCGATTTAGGCGATTCTTGAACCGATGGAAACCTAAGACATAGTAGAACATTTTTTATGAAGGAAATTAGACCAAATTATGGACTTAACTTGATCAAATTACTGAACGAAGTTGGATCAAAAATCTGCCAGAACCAAAATAGTAGTATGAACAGTGCACGTGAACAATAACTGTATTTTGGCTATAACTTGAGCTACAAAACTCCAATTGGGGTGATCCAAAAAATGAGAATACACTTAAGACAATAAGGACATTTTCTATGAAGGAAGTTTTATCAAATTCCAACAGTAAAGTGACCAATGGAACAGTACAACCTAAGGCACCAAAACTAAAAATTTGTAACTTTGCCTAAAGAACTTAAGTTTTGAGAAAATGACCAAAACCAACAAGTTTGGTGACCAAAATGTGGTATGTGGGTGAAGTTGGAATTCCCATACCTATTAAGCCTTAGAAAGTCAACAATTTGACTTGAATAGTGTAGTGAATAGTAACCCCGAAATGAAAATTTCTAAGAACGTTAGTTTAAGCATATTTGGGCTAGAATTAAGTATTTATGAATTAATTATTAGATTTATGGTAAGTTATGATACTGAAACACTGTGAAACTGTGTGTTTCAGTGGAAAAGAACATCGGGAAAGGACCCGAGGAATCGAGTCAAGGCCGATAGGCGACTCGCATCAGGTTTGTGCACAAAAATTTATAAATTATAGTTTTTACAATGAAAATTGATTTGTTATACATTGTGAATATGTTTATTTTATTATGAATTTCGAGAATATTGTGCTACCTATTTTACAATGGAGATTTGAAATGAAGCTTGTTTAATTTTCTGCATTGTGAAATTTTTGTGTTAATTATGGGTTTTAAGTACTACGGTGTTGCCACCTGTGAATGAAAATTTGACTTTAGAAATTGATTGTGTTTCGCATAAAATATTTGAATAACTTGATTTAAATTGTTTTAATTCACACTTGGCATGGCAATATTAATATGTTCCTCATCCACTTGTGGGGTGAGTTTGATATTTGATCAGTTTCCTCCCTCTCTGGCTTCCCAGTCTGAGGGGTGAGTTTGGATGAGTACTCATTAGCTAGCTAGCCACCTCCCTCATTGATTTCGATTAGTGGGGGTGTTTGCCTTGTCGTGATGTACACACGGCATGTTCGGAAATTTTGTGTCATGGCCTAAGTTATGTTATTGTTTGGCAACACTATGCTTATTAAATTGTTTGATCAAGTTGTGCTATATTAAGCTTGAAATTATGATTTGTTATAAATGCGATTATGAGATTTTTGAATGATGATTTGTTCATAAATGTCTTATATTATACATTTTATTCTTTATTGTGCACCACTGAGTATTTATATACTCAGCGATAGCTTTAACTTGCTGTCGCAGATAGAGAAAAGGACATAGCAGTAGAGTGAGCTGCTACAGTCAGAGAGGAGCACGGTTGAAGAATTTCTGTACGGGTATTGTCTATACCCTGGTAGTTTAGTTGATGTAAATATGATGGTATGCATATGTATCTCTGTATTTTGAGCAGTTGTACAGATAAAATTGTAATAATATTATTCTTGAGATTTTGTGTTTGTAAATTTAATAGTGAATGTAAATTAAATATTTAAAATGCAATGTACATGAGTTTATGAAATGTTTTGAGTTATTAATTTTTTATTTGAAATTTGGATTTTGAGTTGAAGTGTTGCCATTGTTGTTGATTTGAAATTTGGTGGTTGCAAATGAAGTTGTGATTGAGAAAAATATTGGGAGTGTTTTTATTTTCAGGTTTTGAAGAACTGTTTTCTCAAAATACAGACGGCACTCCGCCGAAATTTTTGTAAAAATTGCAGAAATCTTAAATATCCAAAAATTTGATTTATGTTTGGACTTTAAATAAAGGTTTTTAATATTTGAAAAAAATTTTACCCACGAATTCTAAAATGAACGAAAATTGTTTTAAAATCCCTTGTAGTATATTTAATGGGTTACCGGTAGGTGAAGTACGGTAATTCATTAGGTGAACTACGGAAATATGTTACATCTTACGAGGAGTAGGGTGTGACATTATTGCTAGCTAGCTATATTATTCCTCACTAGCCATCGGCTTTTGGGATGAATTGAATTCCTCATTAGCCATCGACTTTCGGGATGAATTAGACTTTGGAACATGATTAAGCTGTGTGTGTGACTTATTGGTATTTATTGTGATATTATGAAATTGAGTTTAAATTCTTATTGACATTCACTGTCTTTGAATTTAACTATGGTTTTAAGTATCCACTATTTATATGACTTATGATTTGTGATTTAAAGTTGTATTTGGTTAATGTTGTGCACCACTGAGACAATAGCTCAGCGATAGCTTTTCATTGCTGTCGCAGGTAGACAGATTGACAAGGCAGTAGACTAGGCTGCTAGTACTACACTGAGAGTTCATCAGGTATATTGAGTATACCATATTTTGCATTTTGTATTGTAATGTATGTTCACTATATGTATATAGTGTTCTTGGTTTTGAGCAGTTGTAAATTAAAATTGTACATTGAAGTTGTAAAATAAATTGTAAATTATTTTAGTTTGCAAATATTGTGATATATTTCTTTTATCTTAGCCTTTGAAAATACTGAAAAATTATTGTGAATTTGAGTTGAGAAACATATTGTGTTGATTAAATGTTGGAGTTTGAGATTGAGAAATATATTTGAAGTGCTTTTTACAGGTTTTTGAAGAACTATTTTATTCAAAATACATATGGCACTCCGCCAAAATCTTTATAGAAATTACTAATAATTCGAATGTGTCAGCTGTTTCACTTTAGTTCAAAAAATTTTTTAACACCTGTAAATAGTGCTCACCATGTAAAAAGAAGTAAGAAAAGTTTTAAAATCCCTTGTAGTGTATTTAATGGATTATCAATAGATGAAGTTGTAATTCATTAGGTATACTGCGGGATCATGTTATTCCTTACAGAGGGGTAGGGTGTGACATGGAAATCCATGTTAAAGTCAAGGTGTTCCAGCTACTCAATCAGTCGAATCATCTTGTGGACATGATCCCCAACATTCTATCCCTCAGACACCCTCATGCAGAACAGCTGTGTAACACCCCAGGCAAATCCCACATCAGCAAAACACGGGAGAGATGCTGGGTTTATAAGTTGGTGGTTCGTAACACATAGTGACGCGTTTTAAAACTGTGAGGGCTTCAGCCCAGAGCGGACAATATCACTAGTGGAGCGGGCCATTATGAACCCAGCATCTCTCCCGTGTTTTGCCGATGTGGGATTTGCCTAGGGTGTTACAATCCACCCCCCTTATGGGACTCAGCGTCCTCGCTGAGGTTTGCCCCACCATCGTTCAAGGTTGCACGCGGAGCGGCTCTGATACCAAATTGTAATAGCCCAATCCATCTCAAGTCAGTATTGTCTGCTTTGGCCTATGGGCCTCACGGATTTG
Organism: Hevea brasiliensis; assembly: GCF_030052815.1. Lineage (NCBI taxonomy): Eukaryota > Viridiplantae > Streptophyta > Magnoliopsida > Malpighiales > Euphorbiaceae > Hevea > Hevea brasiliensis. The sequence continues at coordinate 39,873,845 of NC_079509.1, read as the reverse complement.
TCCCTTGGGAGGTTTCATTCCCAAAAGCGCGCTGACCAGGTGAGGAAGGCTCCTACATATATGGCCCAAATCTTTTCTTCCCGTTTCCGATGTGAGACACGAAGTTTCCACCCCAGTGCGTAGCTGGTTGAACAAGCACGTCCCAATCCCATCCCTGGGTCGTGATAAGCCCACCAACTTCCACTTGGTGCGTCCTCGCACCACACACAGTACTAGAGGGAGACCAGCTCTGATACCACAAATGTAATGGCCCGGCCCACTAGTGATATTGTCCGCTCTGGGCAGAAGCCCTCACGGTTTTAAAACGCGTCAATAGGGGTTAGGAACCTCCATCTTATGAACCCAGCATCTCTCCCGTGTTTTGCCGATGTGGGATTTGCCTAGGGTGTTACAATCCACCCCCCTTATGGGACTCGGCGTCCTCGCTGAGGTTTGCCCCACCATCGTTCAAGGTTGCACGCGGAGCGGCTCTGATACCAAATTGTAATAGCCCAATCCATCTCAAGTCAGTATTGTCTGCTTTGGCCTATGGGCCTCACGGATTTGTCCCTTGGGAGGTTTCATTCCCAAAAGCGCGCTGACCAGGTGAGGAAGGCTCCTACATATATGGCCCAAATCTTTTCTTCCCGTTTCCGATGTGAGACACGAAGTTTCCACCCCAGTGCGTAGCTGGTTGAACAAGCACGTCCCAATCCCATCCCTGGGTCGTGACAAGCCCACCAACTTCCGCTTGGTGCGTCCTCGCACCACACACAGTACTAGAGGGAGACCAGCTCTGATACCACAAATGTAATGGCCCGGCCCACTAGTGATATTGTCCGCTCTGGGCAGAAGCCCTCACGGTTTTAAAACGCGTCAATAGGGGTTAGGAACCTCCATCTTATGAACCCAGCATCTCTCCCGTGTTTTGCCGATGTGGGATTTGCCTAGGGTGTTACAATCCACCCCCCTTATGGGACTCAGCGTCCTCACTGAGGTTTGCCCCACCATCATTCAAGGTTGCACGCGGAGCAGCTCTGATACCACAAATGTAATGGCTCGGCCCACTAGTGATATTGTCCGCTTTAGACCGAAGCCCTTACGGTTTTAAAACGCGTCAATAGGGGTTAGGAACCTCCATCTTATAAACCCAGCATCTCTCCCGTGTTTTATCGATGTGGGATTTGCCTAGGGTGTTACAAGCTGTCTAGATATCTCATACCTAGCATTCCTGCTATGCTCACCATACAACTCTTGTAGGTGAAGGAGGATCTCACTCGCACTCTGCATATTTTCATGCTGCTTCTGTAACTCATTACTCATAGAAGCGAGCATGTAACACTTAGCTCTCATATCATGTTACTCTTGAGTGGCCTCTGGAGGTAAGGGACCAGGAACATTTGAATATAGAACATATCCTATATGTTCAAGGTTCAGGACAAGTTTCAAATTTCTTAGCCAATCAGATAGATTAGGTCCTGTCAACCTATTTTGATAAAGTATGCTTGCAAGGATATTGGATGGTGGTAGTTGTTCTGTGCTCATTGTTTATCAGAAAATTAACTGCAAAAAATAACCAGATTAATTAGTAAATGTATCATGTATTTAACCAAAATGATTATGGTCTTTTAATCAAATTGGTCCTCCCACTAACTTAGCGAATCCTACACTTCCAAAGTAGAAAACGGAAATCCTAGTTGGATGGATTTCTAGTGGGTGATTGAATTCTTATAATTCTATTAATCATCCTCAAGTACATCCATTATTTGAATTACAATAAACTATAAGTGAGCAACTCCTTGCCCATCACATCTCATGTGAGGTTCAATCCTTTACCTAGCCACTAATGCTCAAAATCTGAGGTACATCCATTATTAACTTATCTTGCATCAGTTAAGTTGATCCCATTGAGCCAGTAATTATGCAAATAATTTCAATGTCCTCAGGTACATCAATATTGGCCACCAAACCATTTACATATTTACAACATCTAATGCTTAACAATTACTCTTAAGAAAATCTCTTAAATTAATTGTATCTTATGCAAGTATTTAAAATTTCTTAAAATAATTGCCTCAATGGAGGGCCCATGTTATAATTACTTTAATTATACCATTTCCAACTTAATCATTTGTTTAGAAGATTTTGTGGTCGTCCTAATTACTATTAAGGTCTCACTTTGCACATTATCCAATTGGCATGCATATATCATATACTTGCATACATTCCCATACATCTCATGCATTCATGGATAGTAAATATGGTATGATCATGGACTTTCTAAGGAATTCAATTCTAAGCCACCAAGAATTGAATCAGGGCATTCCTAGGTGCATTTCATTCATCCATATTACAAGAGTTCCTAAAGGAGTACATAATCAACACTTTATCTTGAATTCCTCCCACAGGTCCCACCAATGCTCTTGACCTCCTTGATCTTCTTGCAATCCAATTACATAGTAATCCTTGGCATAGCAAGGTGAATTTACAAGAACTAAATAAATGAAATTGCAACCCAAAAAAATTACAACCTTCATAATACATGCTCAAAATAAATTAAAATAAATTAATTAATTTACAATCCCAAAGAAATATAAAAGAAATAAATCTAATCACATTGGTCTTTTATAGTCCATGATCATCCATCATGCATATCACTATTTAACAATTAAACAAAACATACATACTTAAATTAAATTGAATATCTCATATTCAACTTAAAAATCCAGATTTGAATATGATTCAAACAAATTTAAAAATTCATATTTGAATCACATTCAAACAAATTTAAAAATTCAGATTTGAATCAAAATTTAATTGTGTGATTAAAACTCTAATTAAACAATTTAATTAGACATAAAATGAGCTTTTAGATCATACAACAATTGTAGATTCAAAAACCCAAACCTTGCGCACACCATTGGAGACCATAAAGTGTGCGCACCATTGGTGTTCTTCACCATGCCGCCACCTTTCCTTTGCAACCAGCAATGGATAAATCATCTCATGATCAAACCACACAATTAAATCATATAATCAACAATCTAATTGGCAAATATAGTGGCTCTGATACCAATTGAAGGAACGAAAGCATGAAAAACATAAGTTTAGATCAATGAATTAAAAATTTTTTCCATCTAAGGTCACATGCATGATGCAAGATTCATTTTTATCTATTTGATTTCCATGATAAACAACATATTAAAACTCTTTTAATATATATTTGGATCTACATTTATCATTTAAGATTTTAGAATTAATAGATTAATTCATTAGAACCCTAGATTAGATCAAGAACAAGTGCACTAACTTTTTTTATGCACTGCAGTGTGTTTGGCACCTTTGGGATGTGCCTAGAACACCAGATGTTGTCCCTCTAGCTTGTCCACACCAAGATCACCAATGGCAGCCCCTTGAATAGCTTCTAAAGCTTTTCAAATCAATCAGATTTGAAAACAAGACACTAGAAACGATTTCTAGTATTTTTAATTCAAGAGATTGTTGGCAAATCTCTTTGAATTGTTGAGAGATGAAGAAGAAGAGAGGAAGAGGCAGCCAAGGGTGGCGGCACCAAAGACAAAATGGGCAGCTTGTAATTTTTCTTTTCATCCTTTCTCTTATATAGCTAGGTCACCACTTAAAACCCTTGCCACATGTCACCTTCTGATTGGCTCTTAGTTTAATTGACCCAATCACATTGTGCCAAGTGTCAAACCAAGATTTAATCTTGACTTTGATCATCTTACATGATTAAAAGACATATGGCAAGCTTATGTATAGTGCCATGTGTCACCATCTCATAGTGCCACATGTCACCATGTGAAATGACCAAAATATCCCTGTGTCTTAATTTTGAGTTCTGAACCCAAAATAATTATTTTTCTTCTTCTAATCAATTTATATCAAATATAAATTAATTAATTAATCTCTATTAATTAATCTCTCATTAATTAAATTCATATTTAAACACTTTAAATATAAATTTAACTTATGTTATACATCCAATAACCTAGATTTGGTTTCAAGTCATGCTAGGGACTTTTGTAATCTAATTGCAAACCAAACCTATTTAATTAATCAATTAAACTCTTTAATTAATTAATTAAATCATATTTAATTTGGTGATTACTTGTGTATGTGTGTGATTTACTAGGTTCATCACTAATTGGCAATAAGACATGATATCAATTCTTAATATCATCAAAACTCTTTCTTACCATAAATGATTTCTCTAAATCATTTTATGCACCTCATAGACCATGGTTAACACCTAGCATAGCATGCCATGGCTACCCAATTAGTAATAAGGTTTACCTTAAATGAACCTATAATCATATGTTACCATGCACTAGAATCTCTCTATTACAAAATCCCAATTCGAGCTGGAGTCATGGTTTATGTCAAACCCCATTTGTTATGAATATTATGTTCTCTTTTAATTCTAGTTTTTTATTAAAAAGATTTTTCTCTTCTGAAACTCTTTTTTGATTAAATCTATCTGTCCTGGCGAGGAACTTGAAACATCAAGAACAATTAAATGAACATAGGATTTTATCCCTATTTACTTAAGGTAACAGATTCCATCTTGATCAACACTTATCTCCATATATAACTAGCAGGAGCCAACACATGCCCATATGCCCATACACAGTACAAATATGAAAGCAGTATCAAACTCAAACCACCTATATACAAGATAACTGTGCTATCTCAGGTCTAAAGATTATATGCACTGATATGATTTATGACAATGCATTGACAAGAGTAAACTCCATGTGCTTGTCATAAATGTCACTGGTTCGGCCTACTTATCATATATAAGATCTTATCATGTTTGTTATATGGCATGAGACTCACCATTCCATCTTATTTACATCTCATATAAATAACTTGTGAACAAACATGATTATAATCTTTCTAGATAAGTCATGTCCTTATTGTGAAGTATCCTCGATTGTGAACCAATTTATGATACTTTATGCTAGAAATACTGTCACTCATTTTCTTAACAACTTAAGAATAAAATTTCTAACAAAATATCAATGGACCTTTTCTATTACACATAAATATATTATGTAAACGAAAAAGTGAAAATGCCTTTTATTAATAAAAGATATACAAGATACATACTAAATGATATGCTCTAGGGCATACTACTAATAGGACTGGTGCATAAAGTTAAATGATGCACTATGGGCATACCGCACTGCTTATAAAACCCCGATTGGCATAACACCCTTCCGACTGGTTTATGGGAAATCATGCCATCTCCCTATTGAACTTGAGCATAAAGCTTATTGGGCAATTCAAGTACTAAACTTTGACCTCAAAGCTGCTGGTGAGAAAAAACTCCTACAACTTATTGAGTTGGAAGAAATCTGACAGGATGCATACGAAAACGCCAAAATTTTCAAGGATAAAACCAAGAGATGGCATGACAGGCGCATAGTAAGGTAAGAAATAAAAGAAGGAGATCTTGTCCTCTTATTCAACACTAGATTGAAACTCTTTCCAGGGAAGCTTAAATCAAGATGGTCCAGACCTTTCAAGGTCACCCAAGTCTTCCCACATGGAGCAGTAAAAGTGTGGAGTGAAACCTCAGGTGCATTCAAGGTCAATGGGCAGAGGCTGAAGCCTTACATTCAAGGAAAACTCATAGAAACAGGAGTAAATTGCACCCTTGACTATCCTATCGACAAACCATAAACAAGCAAAGTCCAGCTAAAGACTATAAATAAGCGCTTTTTGGGAGGCAACCCAAAAGTTTTTTTGAACTTTTTCTTTTCTTTTCTTCTTTTTCTTTTTCATATTGATTTTTGTTTTGTATTCATTAGCATTTCATTTTGAAGGATTCTTGGAAAGGAGATAGTGATCAAGAGAGGAAAGGAATTACCAAGTTAAAACCACAAAAGGGAAAATTGGAGAAAACTAGGGAAGTAGCTCTATTCCTAAACTTTACATCCATTTCATGTATTGTGATTTTTCATTTGCCAAAAATTTGAAAAATCAGAAAATTACACGAGTCGTGTATTAGTTTTACACGCCCCGTGTAACTTTCTGGAAGTCTGTAAATTTCTTGTATTTTCAACTCTTCGAGAGATAGAAAGTTACACGGGTCCCAGAGCTCATTTACATGGGCCGTGTATTACGACAGAATTTTAAATTTTTTGGGTAGAAATTTACATGGCCCTACATGTCAGGACCCGTGTAGTGATACATGACCCGTGTATTTCATCGCAGACGTGACTCCTGGGGTACGAAACGCACAAAACGAAGAGTCTTAACGGCTCTTTAAATGCACCCCTAGCATTAAAACCCTTCATAAACACAAAACCCTTCATCTCCTCCCTTCCTAGCCTATAAAATCCTCTCAAATCTCATCTCCCTTCACCAAAAATCCTACTCTTCTCCTTCCTAAAAACTCATCCATGGCTCCTCCGAAGAGATCTGCAAGAAGGATCGACTCTTCTTCAAGGCAAAGAGGAGAATCCTCACCTTCTCCACCCCAGCCTCCAACCCAACGTCTAAGAATGAGGGTAACCACTCCCCAACCATCTCCATATGCAGAGCCTCAACCATGCCCACAACCATAGCCATAACCCGATCAACAACCCAAAATCTCTATTCCTTAGGGATTTCGTGATGATGCCCACAAAGTAATGGGCACCAGACTTCACGCCCGAAAAATATCCTCCACCAAATGCATGGGTTTTCCGCTTTTAGAGCAAATAGGGTTGCAAGATGAAATCAATGGGCTACTTGACAGCATTGGGTGGATAAGATTTGCCCAACTCCAGTTCCCAGCATACAAGGACACCACGCTGGAATTTTCGGGTATCTTCAAAGCCACCTTATAGACTACCGACAAGGAGGACAGGGGCAGGATTAAGTTTCGTCTCCTTGGTGTCAATCTTGTAATGAACATGGACAAGTTCAATGCCATCTTTGGCTTTAATAGCGCCGGCCACCAAGAGATTCCAAGGAACCGCATGCTGTACAATAACATCAACTTCTAGAGTTCCATTGCCCTGAACTCAGAGCCATACAACTCCAGCAAATCTAAATTAACGGGCATCACTAGTCCAGCATTGTGCTATATGCACCGATTCGCCGCCCACACCATCATGGACTGTGGCAATAGTTTTGGCATTGTCAATGCTAGTGAGCTCTTCTTCTTATGGTGCATGGTCACCGGACAGTGGTACAGCACCGGCTTCTTCCTATGCAACGATCTCCGATGGCTCTGTCAATAGCCTACCAGGCATATCATGCTTGGTGGCCTTATCACAAATATTGCCCTCCACTTCGGCTTCGTTCTATGACATCACAGGCTGCTCTTCATCACTAGAACGTTGAGAATTGATCAAACTATCTGCATATCCATGGGGATATGAAAGAAGGTGGGTAACACATGCTACTTGGTGGATGCAGAAGGAAACACCATGCCTAGGAGGGAGGAAGCAAGAGAAGGACCTGGCAAGACTTCGCAGCCTCAAGAAGAGTCCCCCGTTCGAGTGCCTCCATACACACCATCATCGACAGATCTGGTCCTTGCATACCTGCAGCGCATAAAGACCACAATATACGACAGAATGCGAGCAATCAAAGACAGCCTCCAGGAAGCCCACAACAGGTTGGACATGCTAATGGACAAGCTAGATAAGGAGGAAGAGCAGCCAGGATCACCAGCATCACCATCATCATCATCAGAGGCCTTTTAGAGCTAGGACTATAGGATAGGATCTTTATTGTAATATCTTACATGCCTTAGTCCTAAGTTATAATCATAGGTCTCTTTTATTTGCTTTATGTCCAAAAATTTTCCATGCTTAATAAATAATATGCTTCATTATAATCTTTATACATTTCCTCTGATTTTGCATATTATGTTAATATTGAGGACAATGTTTGGTTTGAGTTTGGGGGGGGGGGGGGGGAGATACGATTACATTTGCATATCATTACATGCACATCATTGCATTGTTTAAATTTAGCTACATTATTCTTGTGTATTAAAATTTTTGAGAATTTTTGACAAATTTTGAACGTTAAATTATGAAACTTAGCACTATAACCAAATTCTAGTAGGCTAATAATTGGACTCCACAGGATAGAGGAATGAACGTATTTAGATAGGCAAAAAGGGATTCTAATATGTTGTTTGTGAAGAAACTAATCTCTTTAATGGAACTAGACTAGTTAAACCTCTTCATAACTATTAATTTATCACATTGAACTTGTTAAATTAGGAGAATAATTTTTGAAATATAAGCAAACCTAAAAATGCCTTACTAGCTCTAGAACATATCTCTTAGACCTATCAAGGCGAAATCCTAGCATATGCTTGATGAAGAAATGATTAAGGCATTCTTTGATATAGCCTCACTAAGCTTTAGCCACCCCTAATTAAAATGTATATCCCTTGTAGCCAACTTGAAGCGTATGTTTATCCCTCAGAATTTATTGATTACCCATGTTATTTACCTAGCCCCTAGCATAAACACCTACCATACCCTTTTGAGGAAGCAATATGCATAAGGAAAAATGAAGAGAGGATGTAGAACTCAAGAAAGAGTGCAAGTGTGCAATTAAAATCAAAGAAAAACTTGCCTTTCCAAACCAACAAAAGCAATAAGTTTGGGGGAGAGGACAAAAGGGACATAAAAAGAAAGAAAAAAAAGAGAAACGAAAAGAAGTCCCAAGATAAGCACCATGGAAGCATGCTTGGCACTGTAAAAGCCAAAAGCCCTTCCTCTCCATACAAAATCAGTATTTTATGCATACATGCTATCCTCATCTTTGCATTCCCTAAAAACCTTTCATTGGCAACCAAGTCATTATTCCCTTAGCCCCATTACAACCCTTTTAAAGACCTTTTGATCTTTTGAAAAGTGCATGCTATATTAGTGGAGATAGAAAAATTGAGATATGCCTATAGGGTTGGAATTGAATTACTTCATCACAATTACTCACAAAAGAGGCAAATTTGGGGGAGTTAGTGTTTCTCAAATCTTTTTTGATAAAACAGGTTATTTGTGGCTTATTAATGGTCTTGCAAAGAGAAATAATTAGTCGGAACACCATGAAAGGATGTGAAGTTCTAAACAGGCAGCTATTAGAACCCTTATGCCTTAAAATAGGGAAATTGGAATGAAGGTTAAGGGAGTTCAATTCTATGCTTATTAAATTATTGGTTATATTCCTAAGTATCCCCTAAAATGTGTTTTAAAACAGAGTTTTGCTTTGCTTGAGGATAAGCAAAAGTTTGAGTTTGGGGGTATTTGATACACTTGAATTGTATAAATGTTTTTAAGCATATTTATATACCGTTTCATAACATTTAGGCAAGTATTTTCATGCATAATAGTTAATTTCATGAGTTTTTGTAATTTTTATTATAAAGCCCTTAATTCCATGTTTTCTGCATCATTTCAGGTGTTTGGGTGAAGCCCTAGAAGTATAGGAGTACAAAGGAAAGCTTAGAGGAGTCAAGAGACAGAGAATTACTGCTGATACAAAGTACACGAGTCTTGTAAACCAAGCCCCAAACCCATGTAACTCTCTGCCAGAAGAAAGCCAAGAGAATCGATGAGAAGCACAAGTGCACGGGTCGTGTAAGTAGACCCCTGTAATTTGTAGGGACCCGTGTAAGTCTCTGCCGAGTACAAGGTTGAAGAACCTTACGGGAATAATAGTACACAGCCCGTGTAACCAGGCTCGTGTAGTTGGCGCAGACCCGTGCAACTTTCTGTGCCAATGTAAGATTTCGCAATTCTCCTCTAGCAAGTTACACGGCCCTACATTACGGGGCCCGTGTAGTGACACACAGGCCATGTACTGTGCTACAGCTAGTTTTATAACTCGAATTCTCCTCTTATTTTCTGATTCAAATGATACTCCTAAAGCCTTTTAGACTCAAAATGACCTAACCCTAGACTAACCAATATAAATAAAAAAGAAAACATCAGGAAGAGGGGGATTGACTATCGTCGTCGTCACCTGTCGTGGGGACTATTGCTAAAGACTACCACTGAAGACTGCCGCTGTCGAGCTCTACATCAGTACCAAAAGAAGTTTTCCAGCTGAAGCTCCACAAGAGAAAAGCTGCAACTCTCTTTGGTTCCTTCGTTTCATCTCCCTAGATAGATTTTTATTATTTTATTTCTTCTGCATAATTCTCTTTTTACTGTCTTTACCATTTATCATGATGTTTATTGAACTCACCATGAGTAAGTAGTTTTCTTATTCTGAATTTGGGAGAGTAGCTCTTGTAATTATTATTATGGATGAACACTAAGTTTTATTTATTGGATTTGAGATTCATTTCTTGATTTAATTTCTTGTGATCTTAATGCATGCTATGTGCTGGTACCCATTTAGCCATGATTGTATATGTTAATTGAAGGACCGAAAGGTGAAGATTAACATTAGAAAATCAAGATCTTAAACCTAGGAATTCTGACCTAGACATAGGCTGATACCTTTATGGAACTTCAAAATTGGTCAAAAATCTTAAAGGATTTTAATTAATTTAATTGCCATGAAAGTAGGGTTTGAGTTAATTAGAATGCACCTTAGGTTCCTTGAGAGAGGATTTAGGATAACTCTGGACTGATTTCCATCAAGGAAAATGACCCTTAATTCAGTAAATAAACTAGATAACATCCCTGGTAAGATTCAAGTGTGAAATCTTGATTCCAGAATTGTTCCAAAATAGATTATTTCGTTTTAAGTTTACCATCCTAGTGTTTAAAATTACAAACTCCATTCCCTAATTATTCGATAACCTAAACAGTCAAAATTACCGTGTAGATTGGTATTTACTAAACAAAGTCCTCGTGAGAATGATACTCTACTTATCACTTTATTACTTGTTAACGATTCGTGCACTTGCGGGGTTGTAAAAATAGCGAAACAATTGAGATAGAGGCAGCTTACAGTCTCTGAATATGAGCGAAAATTCATGAAACTTAGTGGATATACATTAGAGCTAATGCCCACAGAGGTTGATAAATGCAGGAGGTTTGAGGATGGACTGAATGATGACATCAGACTAATAGTCACATCTCACCACTTCATAAACTTCTCCCTGTTAGTAGCATCAGCTCTGGATGTGGAGAGAGTAAAAAATGAGGAGCAGTCCAGGAGAGACAGGCAACATAAGAGAGGTTTTGGATCTGGTCAGTCTGGTTCAGCAGCCACTGGCAGTAAGAAGCCCAATGAGTCTTAGGGTCAGACTCAGGGTCGAGGTAAGAGGCAAAAATCTCGGCTTGCTCCGAAGAGATGAGGACAGTCTGATGCATCAGTGGATAGTTTACTGGGTGCAGCTACACGGGGATCAGCCCTAATGCCAGCTTGTTCACATTGTGGGAGGAACCACAGAGGAGAGTGCAAACTGTTGACTGGGGGATGCTTTAGATGTGGGTTTACGGATCACTTCTTGAAGGATTGTCCACAGAGGAGTGCTAGTGTTCCCATTACTCCACCCCAGACAAAGAGGCCTAACCTAGCAGCACAGAGGGCTAGAAGACCTATAAGGCCTAATACAACTGGTACATCAGAGAGGCCTACTGCAGAGATAGTTCAAAGGTAAGAGACCAGAGTAGCACCCTGTGCTTATGATATGAGAGCTTGAGAGGAGCCAGAGCCAGCTAATGTCATAAGGGGTACTTTGTTTTTCCATGTTCTATCTGTTTGTGCATTAATTAACCCTGGTCCCACACATTCATATGTGTGTATCACACCGCCAGTTGGTAGAGGGGTGCAAATAGTGGAATTAGAGGAGGACATATAAGTTACTAACACTTTAGGCCATAGTGTCCTGGTGAAAAAGGTCTACAAGGATTGTCCTCTGAAAATATAAGGGCATGAGTTTCCAACTGACCTAATTGAACTACCATTTCATGAGTTCGATGTGATACTAGGAATGGATTGGTTATCCATCCTTCACATGTCATTTAAGCAGAAGAGATAATTGTGCAACCTTACTTGACATATGAAGAAGAGCCAATTAGAATCTTAGCACAGGAGGGAAAAAAAACTCAAAAACAAGAGAATTCCACTAGTGAAAGTTCTATGGAGACACCATAACACAGAAGAGGCAACTTCGGTGAGCGAGGAGACGATCAAGCAATAATTCCCTCAGCTCTTCATATCAGGTAAATTTCGAGGACGAAATTTTAATTAGAGGGGAAGAATTATAACGCCCTCACCGTAGGTAGTCTGTATATCCTACTGTTCTGATGACTAACGTCAGTTTGGATAGTTAGGATGTTGGGAACTACATTTAAATGATAGTAGGGAGACATAAAGTGATAGAATACCTGATAAGAAAATATGAGGAAAAATAAAAGACATGGAATGAAATTAGGTTAAATGAGCCGTGTGCTAGACCCGTAAGGAACCCTAGGAAATAATTTTCGGGGTTCAATTAAAAATTTGTCAAGGTATAAATGATATTAAAAATGTCAAAGAAAATTTAATTAATTGGTAAAGGTGAAAAAAAAAAATAGACAGTATAAAAATTAAAGGGGACCGTCGGATTAGGGATTTGATCAGTATTACCGAAAAAATGGAACTTAATGTTAGTAGTATGGCCTAGAGCATATCATTTAGTATGTATATTGTACATGTTTTATTAATAAAAAGGCAATTTCACTTTTCTATTTACATAATATATTTATGAGTAATAGAAAAGGTCCATTGATATTTTGTTAGAAATTCTATTCTTAAGTTGTTAAGAATATGAGTGACAATATTTCTAGCACAAAGCATCATAAATTGGTTCACAATCGAGGATACTTCACACAGGACATTACTTATCCAGAAAGATTGTATTCATATTTGTTCTTAAGGTATTTATATGAGATACAAATAAGATGGAATACTGAGTCTCATGCCATATGACAAACATGATAGGCACTTATACATGATAAGTAGGCCGAACCAGTGACACTTATGACAAGCACGTGGAGTTTACTCTTGTCAATGTATTGTCATAAATCATATCAGTGTATATAATCTTTAGACATGAGATAACACAGTTATCTTGTATATTGGTGGTTTGAGTTTGATACTGCTTTCATATTTGTACTGTGTATGGGTATATTGGCATGTGTTGCCTCTTACTAGTTATATATGGAGGTAAGTGTTGATCAAGATGGAATCTGTTACCCTAAGTAAATAGGGATAAAATCCTATGTTCATTTAATTGTTCTTGATGTTTCAAGTTTCTAGCCATGACAGATACATATAATTAGAAAAGAGTTTCTGATGAGAAAATCTTTTTAATCAATAATTAGAATTAAAAGAGAACATAATATTCATAGCAAATGGGGTTTGACATAAACCATGACTCCAGCTCAAATTGGGATTTTGTAACAGAGAGATTCTAGTGCATGGTAACATATGATTATAGGTTCATTTAAGGTATTTCTTATTACTGATTGGGTGGCAATGGCATGCTATGCTAGGTGTTAACCTTGGTCTATGAGATGCCTAAAATGATTTAGAGAAATCATTTATGGTAAGAAAAAGTTCTGATGATATCAAGAGTTGATATCATATCTTATTGCCAATCAGTGATGAGCCTAGTGAGTCACAAACATACACAAGTAATCACCAAGTTAAATGTGATTTAATTAATTAATTAAAGAGTTTAATTGATTAATTAGATAAGTTTGGTTTACAATAAGATTGCAAAGTCCCTAGTTTGGCTTGAAACCAAATCTAGGTTATTAGTGTTAGTAGTATGCCTTAGAGCATATCATTTAATATGTATCTTGTACATGTTTTATTAATAAAAGGCATTTTCACTTTTCCATTTACATAATATATTTATGTGTAATAGAAAAGGTCCATTGATATTTTATTAGAAATTCTATTATTAAGTTGTTAAAAATATAAGTGACAGTATTTCTAGCACAAAGTATCATAATTTGGTTCACAATCGAGGATACTTTACAATAAGGACATGACTTATCTAGAAAGATTGTAATCATGTTTGTTTCCAAGTTATTTATATGAGATGTAAATAAGATGGAATGGTGAGTCTCATGCCATATAACAAACATGATAGGCACTTATGCATGATAAGTAGGTCGAACTAGTGATATTTATGATAAGTACATGGAGTTTACTCTTGTCAATGCATTGTCATAAATCATATCAGTGCATATAATCTTTAGACCTAAAATAGCACAATTATCTTGTATATAAGTGGTTTGAGTTTAATACTGTTTACATACTTATACTGTGTGTCGGTATATGGGCATGTGTTGACTCCTACTAGTTCTATATGGAGGTAGGTGTTGATCAAGATGGAATCTATTACCCTAAGTAAATAGGGATAGAATCCTATGTTTATTTAATTGTTCTTGATGTTTTAAGTTCCTGGCCAGGACAGATAGATTTAATTAGAAAATAGTTTCTGATGAGAAAATCTTTTTAATCAAGAACTGGAAATAAAAGAGAATATAATATTCATAGCAAATGGAGTTTGACATAAACAATGACTTCAGCTCATATTGGGATTTTGTAACAGAGAGATTCTAGTGCATGGTAACATATAATAAAAGGTTCATTTAAGGTATTCCTTATTACTAATTGGGTGGCTATGGCATGCTATGCTAGGTGTTGACCAAGGTCTATGATGTGCATAAAATGATTTAGAAAAATCATTTATGATAAGAAAGAGTTCTGATGATATTAAGAGTTAATATCATATCTCATTACTAATTAGTGATGAGCCTAGTGAGTCACACACATACACAAGTAATCACCAAGTTAAATGTGATTTAATTAATTAGTTAAAGAGTTTAATTGATTAATTAAATAGGTTTAGTTTGCAATTAGATTGCAAAGTCCCTAGCATGGTTTGAAACTAAATCTAGGTTATTGAATGTATAGTATAAGTTAAATTTATATTTAAAGTGTTTAAATATGAATTTAATTATGAGAAATTAATTAATAGAGATTAATCAATTAATGAGCACACCATCCAATATCCTTCACCATGTGTGCCGCCACATATTTCTTTGTAACCAGTAATGAATCAATCATTTTATGATCAAATCACACAATTAAATTATATAATAAAAAATCTAAATGGCAAATATAGTGGCTCTGATACCAATTGAAGGAGCGGAAGCATTGAAAATATTAGTTTAGAACATTGAATTCAAAATTTTTCTTCTAGGTTCTCATGCATCATGCGAGATTCATTATTTACCTATTTGATTTCAATGTTCAATAGCATATTAAAACACTTTTAATATATTTTTGGATCTACATTTTCCATTTAATATTTTAGAATTAACAGATTAATTCATTAGCACCCTAGATTAAATCAAGAACGTGTGCACTAACCTTTTGATGCACTGTAGTTGTGTTTGGTAGCTTTGGGATGCACCTAGGACACCAGATGTTGTCCCTCTAGTTTGTCTACACCAAGATTACCAATGACAGCCCCTTAAACAGTTTCTCAAGCCTTTCTAATCAATTAGAAATTGAGGTTTTGCCTCTTAGAGAGGTTGCACATGTATATTGGACACTATAAACGATTTCTAGCAATTTTAATTCAAGAGAATGTTGGCAATTCTCTTTGAATTGATAAGAGATGAAGAAGAGAGGAAGAGGGATGAGAGGTGGCAGCACCTTTTGATAAATATTCGAAACTAATATCTTAGACCCATCTTCTCAAGATGACAGTCAAACTGAGCATCTGACATAGGCTTAGTGAATGGATCAACTGGATTTTCAGCTGAAGCTATTTTCTGCATGGCTACATTGCCACGCCCAACTATCTCTCTGATAATGTGGTAGCGCCTTTTTATGTGTTTAGATTTCTGATGAGATCGAGGTTCCTTATATCCAAACAGCCTCTTTTTGCAGCATCTGATGCAGCAATGTACTCGGCCTCTATAGTGGAATCAGTAGTCGTACTCTATTTGGAACTCTTCCAACTAACTACACTTCTATTACAAATGAACACAAACCCAAAGGTAGACTTTCTATCATCGATATCTGATTGAAAATCAGAATAAGTGTAACCATCTAATTGCAAGTCACCACCTCCATAAATCATGTAACAGCCCGATCCTTCTCCAGTTAGTATTGTCCGCTTTGGCCCATGGGCCTCACGGATTTGTCCCTTGGGAGGTTTCATTCCCAAAAGCGCGCTGACCAGGTGAGGAAGGCTCCCACATATATGGCCCAAATCTTTTCTTCCCGTTTCCGATGTGGGACACGAAATTTCCACCCCAGTGCGTAGCTGGTTGAACAAGCACGTCCCAACCCCATCCCTGGGTCGTGACAAGCCCACCAGCTTCCGCCTGGTGCGTCCTCGCACCACACACTGTACTAGAGGGAGTCTAGCTCTGATACCAAATTGTAACAGCCCGATCCTTCTCCAGTTAGTATTGTCCGCTTTGGCCCATGGGCCTCACGGATTTGTCCCTTGGGAGGTTTCATTCCCAAAAGCGCACTGACTAGGTGAGGAAGGCTCCCACATATATGGCCCAAATCTTTTCTTCCTGTTTCTGATGTGGGACTTGAAGTTTCCACCCTAGTGCGTAGCTGGTTGAACAAGCACGTCCCAACCCCATCCCTGGGTCGTGATAAATCAAGAATAAATCCTTAGTTCTTCTCAAATACTTAAGGATATTCTTGATAGTTATCCATTATTCCAAACCTGGATTAAATTGAAACCTGCTAGTCAAACTAACAACATGTGCAATATCCAGCCTAGTACACATCATTGCATACATCAAATTTTCAATAGCCAAAGCATATGGAATCATGGCCATTTTATCTCTTTCTTCAGGTGTCTTTAGAGACATCTCTTTAGAAAGGTGGATACCATGTTTCACTGGTAACAATCCTCTCTTGGAATCAAGCATGTTAAACCTCTTTAACACCTTTTCAAATATAAACTTTAGGATAAACCAATTATTCCTTTTGCTCTATCTCTATAGATGCGAATCCTAAGAATATAGGTTGCCTCCCCTAAGTCTTTCATGGAGAATGTATTTGACAACCATACCTTTACAACTGTCAACATACCTGTGTCATTACCCATCAACAAAATGTCATTCACATATAAGACAAGGAAAGTGACAGCACTATCACTAACCTTCTTATATACACATGGCTCATCCTCATTTTTTATAAAACCAAATGACTTAATAGCTTCGTCAAAACGGATGTTCCAACTCCTTAAAGCTTATTTTAACCCATAAATGGATCGCTTTAGCTTGTGCACTTTGGAACCATCTTGGGATTCAAAACCCGAAGGTTGTTCCATGAAAATGTTTTCTTGAATGTATCCATTGAGAAAAGCTATTTTGACATCCATCTACTAAATCTCATAATCATAGTATGTAGCTATTGCTAATAGAATCTTAATTGATTTAAGCATGGCAACTGGCGAGAAAGTCTTCTCATAGTCAATTCCTTGCCTTTGGTGAAACCCTTTCGCTACTAGCCTTGCTTTATAGGTCTCTACCTTTCCATCAAAACCAATTTTCTTCTTGAAAACCCATTTGTTCCCTATAGGTACAATACCTTTAGGTGGGTCAACAAGATCCCAAACTTGATTCTTATACATGGAATCAATTTCGGATTTCATAGCATCAATCCATTTCAAAGAGTCTATATCTAATATAGCTTCTTCATAGGTAAATGGATCATCTCCATGATCTACTTCTTCATGAATAGACAACTCTTGTTCTTCTTCATGAAGGAAACCATATCTCACTGGTGGGTGAGATACCCTGATTGTTCTACGAGGAACAGCTGTAAATGTTTCATCAATAGGTGTAGGTTGACTAGATGGATCTATATCCATCTAATCTGTTGGTGGGTCAGAATTCTACAATTCTAACTCTATTTGCCTTCCTTTGCCTCCTTCTTGAACAAACTGTTGTTTAAGAAATGTGGCATCTCTACTTATCACAACCTTTTGTGATGTAGGAAAATAAAAATAATATCCAAAACTCTCTTTTGGATATCCAACAAATCGACCCTTTTCTAACCTGGTTTCCAATTTATCAGTGTTTAGCTTTTTAATATAAGCTGGACAACCCCAAATCTTAACATGCTTAAGACTTGGTTTTCTTCCATGCCATATCTCATAAGGTGTGGAAGATACTGATTTTGATGGAATCCTATTCAGAATATGTAAAGCTAATTCTAATGCAAATCCCCAAAAGGAGATTGGCATATCAGTATAGCTCATCATACTATGTACCATATCCAATACGGTACGATTTCTCCTTTCATATACACCATTTAGTTGTGGTGTTCTTGGAGGAGTCAGCTGAGAAACAATGCCATGCTCTTTCAAGTATTCATTAAATTCAGTACTCAAGTATTCACCTCCACAATCTGATTGATGAGCTTTAACACTTTTTCCTGTTTGATTTTCTACTTCAGATTTAAATTCTTTGAACTTTTCAAAGGATTCATGTTTATATTTCATCAAATACAAATACCAAAACCTTGATTTATCATCAGTAAAGGTATTAAAATAATGAAAATCGCCTCTAGCCATTTCTCTTAAATGGACCAATAATATTTTCAGCTCCAAAATATTTTCAGCTCTTAATCTTTGTCCAATAAAAGGTGATCTTGTCATTTTGCCCTGAAGGTAGGATTCACAAGTTGGAGTAGGCTCGGAACCCAATGAGGATAAAATCTTCATTTTCTCCAATTTTACAATCCTATCTTCTGCAACATGACCTAATCTTAAGTGCTAAATATAGTTTGAACTTGAGTTGATTTTTACCATGGCATTGCATTCTTTTAGATTACTTGCATTCATTTTGTGTTTGTCATTATTATCCAAATAATAAAGACCATCATACATATAACCCGAGCCAACATATTTATTTCTAGAATAAATATTGCAAACATCATCTGTGAACTAAAATTCATAGCCATTTCTAGTCAAACTAGATATAGAAATAATGTTCTTAAAAGCATCAGGTACATATAAAATATTATTCAAACACAAAACATTTCTAGATATGTAAAAAGATTTAGATCCTATGGCTAAAGCTTCAACAGTTGAGCCATCGCCAATTCAGAGTTTAACATCTCGAGAACGCAAGCTGCTAATGTTTGCTAGTTCCTGCATATCATAAGAAATGTGAGAACTAGCACCAGTATCTAAAACCCAAGATGTAGATGAACTATGAGCATCATTAGCATCTAAATAACAAGATATAGACATACCTTCTGAAGGTGTATCCTTCTTATTCTTCAGAAAAGCAAGATGCTCTGGGCAGTTCCTTTACCAGTGCCCATCCTTCTGGCAGTGGAAACACTTTCCCTTGCCTTCATCAGCTTCGGTCTTCCCTTTCTGTTTGGCTATCTTCTTGGAAAGTCCTGGAACTTGAGGTTTCTTTTTTCTTATTGCCCTTCTTCTTGTTGGACTTTCCAGTAGAGAAAGATGCAATCAAAACTACCTCTTTTCCTTTATTGTCCGACATATTCTTTTGGGCAATAACTAGCATGTTAAGTAAACCAGCCAAGGTGCATTCCTGCTTAGTCATATGGAAATTTGTCACAAAATTCCCAAATGACTTAGGAAGAGACTGAAGGATCAAATGTCACACCCTACCCCTCCACAAGTCATAACATGATCCCATAGTATACCTAATGAATTACCAACTTCGTCTACTGATAACCCATTAAATACATTACAAGAGATTTCAAACCTTTTCTTACTTCTTTTTACAGTGGTGAGCACAATTTACAGGTGTTAAAAAAATTTTTAACTGAAGTGAAACTAGATAACACATTTAAAGTATTAATAATTTCTGTAAAAATTTTGGCAGAGTGCGATATGTATTTTGAATAAAATAGTTCTTCAAAAACCTGTAAAAAGCACTTCTAATATTTTGTTCAATCCCCAAACTCCAATATCCAATCAACACAATAAGTTTCTCAACATTTGCCAACTCAAATCCATAATAATTTTCTAGTGTTTTCAAAAGCTGAGATAAAAGAAATATATCACAATATTTACAAACCAAAATAATTTACAAATTTAGTTTACAAATTTAATGTACAATTTTAATGTACAATTTTAATTTACAACAGCTCAAAACCAAGAACAATATATACATACAGTGAACATATATTACAATACAAAATACAAAATATGGTATACTCAATATACCCGATGAACTCTCAATGTAGCACTAGCAGCCTAGTCAGTCTGTCTACCTGTGATAGCAATGAAAAGCTATCGCTGAGCCAATGTCTCAGTGGTGCACAACATTAACAAAATGCGACTTTAACAAAATGTCTCAGTGGTGCCTAGTTTCACCTCCAATTGGCCTCATACCAATTGGAGCCACACACTTAGGGTTATAAGTCTATTTGCACACTGCCCTCTACATGCTTTTCAAACACCAAACCAACACACATTCACCAACTGCCTCCTCACTTCTCCATACTATTTTGCATTTGGCACTAACCAAAACCATTTAATTCTCTACATTATAGGTTAACTTGGACAGAGTATAACCACTTCCAAAATACACTAAATACAGTCACAATTCTCAAGTTCAATCCCAACAATATATGCACATAAATACTTCTAATTATCACACATACTTCCATTAACAATTTGCCTACTTTATCACTATTATCCACACCCATATATGCTGCCATTTTTTTGTACAATATGTCAACAATATTTCATGAACTTAAACACTTTAATCTTCATCATGAGGCTGCCAAAAATTTACACATACACATCCACTTCCATTTTCACTTTTCAAGCTAAACATTCAAACTTCACACATGGAATTCAACTTCAATACAATTAAACATTTAAATCAACATCCCAAACTACCATTTACATACAAAAACAAGCTGTACATGGTGAGGTTTCATGGCTACCAAAATGGCTCAACTCCAATAATTCATCAAACATTAAAAATTCTTCCATAAATCAACTACCCACAACCTTGGTTACACTTTTAAAGAAACAAGAATTGAAAACACCCACTTACCTCTTTTGGACTTCTTCAAAACCTCACAAAACTTATCTTTCTTGCTCCAAGTATGCTGCCCAAGGTATGGTGGTCAAGTTTAATGAAGGGAGCTAGTGAAAAAGATGGCTTGAACATAGGTGGAGTGCACCTTGCATGTGGGCGGCCATGGATGGACCTTGGAAGAATTTTGGCTGGTGTGGTTTCTGAAGGTTGAAGATGAAGTTTAACCTTCCCAAATGCTTAATAAGGTGTCCCACAATGTAAGTTAGTGGAGCACTAACTTTAGGAAATCATTTAATTATTCAAAGTTTCCAAATTCCCACATTTACCTCATTTCTTTGACTATTTAATTTATGTACCACCATTTTAATTTTCATGATATTTTCAAGGTTTAATATCATTTATTTTTAATGGACATTTAGGTCAAAAGGCAACTCGGGGTGTCAAATGACCACAATGCCCCTATTCGGGTTGCATTCTCGATTTTTCGGTAACGCTGAGTTTTATCGTTTTCTCGATTTCTCGTTTTTCTTTGTACTAATTAATTAATTTTTCTTTGATATTTCTAATGACATTTATACTTCAATAAGTCTTTAATTATGTCTCGAAACTAAATTCTAAGGGTTTCCTATAGTCTTGGGGTCGGCTATTGCCTGTGCCATAACTTCTCCGTGTGGTCACCCATCGCTGCGGTGCTGACTCGTTTAACTTAGTTTCATTTCATTGCTATTATTTTTCCTTTATTTTTCTTGTATTTTTTTTTCTTGTATTTCATTATTTTATGTCTCCTCATCAATATTTAAATGTAGTTATAGGCATCCTAACTGTTCGGACAGACACTAGTCACCGAAATAGTAGAACGCACTATCGAACATAGGGGTGTTACATCAAATCTGTCTGCAGTTGGAAATCCATGTGAAAGTCAAGATATTCCAGCTGCTCAATTAGCCGTATCATCTTGTGGACATGATGCCAATATTCTTTCCCTCAGACACCCTCATGCGGAATAGCTGTCTAAATATCTCATACCTAGCATTCCTGCTGTGCTCACCATACAACTCTTATAGGTGAAGGAGGATCTCACTTGCATATTGCATATTTTCATGTTGCTTCTATAACTCATTACTTATAGAAGCAAGCATGTAACGCTTAGCTCTCATATTATGCTCCTTCCACTTGTCTAAAGTATCATGTTCCTCTTGAGTGGTCTCTGGAGGTAAGAGACCAGGAACCTTTGAGTCTAGAACATATCCAATATGTTCTAAATTCAAAACAAGTTTTAAATTTCTTAGCCAATCAGAAAGATTAGGTCCCATCAACCTATTATGGTCAAGCTATGCTTGCAAGGATATTGGATGGTGGTGGTTGTTGTGTGCTCATTATTATCAGAAAATTAACTGCAGAAAATAACCAGATTAATTAGTAAATGTATCATGTAATTAACCAAAATGATTATGGTTTTTTAATCAAATTGGTCCTCCCACTAACTTAGCGAATCCTACACTTCCAAAGTAGGAAATGAAAATCCTAGTTGGATGGATTTCTAGTGGGTGATTGAATTCTTATAGTCTTATTGATCATCCTCAAGCACATCCATTATTGGAATTACAATAAACTGTAAGTGAGCAACTCCTTGCCCATCACATCTCATGTGAGGTTTAATATTTTACCTAGCCCCTAATGCTCAAAATCTCAGGCACATCCATTATTGACTTATCTTGCATTAGTTAAGTTGATCCCATTGAGCCAGTAAACATGCAAATAATTTTAATGTCCTCAAGCACATCCATTATTGGCCACCAAACCATTTACATATTTACAACATCTTATCCTTAACAATTATTCTTAAGAAAATCTCTTAAATTAATTGCATTATATGCAAGTATTTAAAATTTCTTAAAATAATTGCCTCAATGGAGAGCCCATGATATAATTACCTTTAATTATACCATTTTCAACTTAATTATTTGTTTGGAAGATTTTGTGGTTGGCTTAATTACAATTATAGTCTCACTTTGCACATTATCTAATTAGCATGCATATATCATATACTTGCATACATTCCCATATATCTCATGCATACATGGATAAATAATAAATATGGTATGATCATGGACTTTTTAGGGGATTCAATTCTGAGCCACTAAGAATTGAATTAGGGCATTCCTAGGTGCATTTCATTCATTCATTTTATAAGAGTTGCTGAAGGAGTACATAATCAACATTTGATCTTGAATTCCTCCCACTGGTCCCACCAATGCTCTTGACCTCCTTGATCTTCTTGCAATCCATTATATTGTAATCCTTGGCATACCAAGGTGAATTTATAAGAACATGGACTTAAAGTCCTCAAATAAATGAAATTACAACCCAAAATATTACAACCTTTATAATACATGCCACCAAAATAAATAAATTAATTTACAATCCAAAGAAAAATAAAAGAAATAAATCCAATCACATTGGTCTTTTGTTGTCCATGATCATCCATCACGCATATCACTATTTAACAATTAAATAAAATATACATACTCAAATTAAATTGAATATCTCATATTCAACTTAAAAATCCAGATTTAAATATGATTCAAACAAATTTAAAAATTCAGATTTGAATCACATTCAAACAAATTTAAAAATTCATTTTTGAATCACATTCAAACAAATTTAAAAATTTAGATTTTAATCAAAATTTAACTGTGTGATTAAAAATCCTAATTAAACATTTTAATTAGTTATGGGCCTAATTATGGGCCTTAAAAACAAGCCCACACTCAAGCCCAAGTCATGCGCACCCTAGGTTTGCAAAACCATGCAAGCCGCTACAATGGTGACTCCAAACAAGCATGCCGCCACATATTTCTTTGCAACCAGCAATGAATCAATCATCTCATGATCAAATTACACAATTAAATCATATATTAAACAATCTAAATGGCAAATATAGTGGCTATAATATTAATTGAAAGAGAGAAAGCATGAAAAATTATTAGATTAGAACATTGAATTCAAAAATTTCCTTCTAGGGTCTCATGTATTATGCAAGATTCATTTTTTACCTATTGATTTCAATGTTCAATAACATATTAAAACACTTTTAATATGTATTTGGATCTACATTTACCATTTAAGATTTTAGAATTAACAAACTAATTCATTAGAACCCTAGATTAATTCAAGAACATGTGCACTAACCTTTTGATGCACTGTAGATGTGTTTGGTACCTTTGTTGTAACACCCTCACTGTAGCAATACCGTACATTCTACTGTTCCAGTGACTAAGGTCTGTCCGGACAGTTAGAATATCTGGAAAAATATTTAGACTAAAGTAAGGAGCCATAATTAACTCAAATATTAACAAGAAAAATTAAGAAAAAATTTTAAAAATAAAATACAACCAAGTTAAATGAGCCGGTGCCCTAGCAATGGGTAACCCAGTAGGAAGTTGCGATCTTCGCAGCTAGAAGCCCTAAACCCAAGAGAAAATTCATGAAATAATTCTTAGAATGTCAAGAAAATGCTTAGAAAAATTTTTAGATTGGTATAGACGATTTTGGCTCAATAAGCCAAACAGAGGGCATTTTGGTCATTTCGTCTTCAAAGATAATTTTTGGCCAACTTGTCCAGTTAAATAAATAATTTATATAATATAAAATATGAATAAATATTACTTAAAATTGAATTCAAATTGGGTAGAAAAGAAAAGAAAGGAAAATGAAGGAAAACATGAATTATGACATCATTATGATGCCATTAAAAAGAGCTCCTCCAATCACCTTTCAACAAACACCCTTAAATCAATTAAAAAGGAAGAAAATTGAGTTAAAAATCAAACAAATTTTGTTCTTCGTCTCCAAAAGAATCAACAGCCTCTCTCTTCTCTCTTAATCTCCATTGAAACTCATTTCACAAGCTTGATTCCCACCTTATTTCACCACAAAACCCTAACCTCTCTTCATTAAAACTTTACCCCACACCTTAAAGTACCTCTAGGCAGCCATTAGAAAGAGAAAGTGTGGATTTTTCAAGTCTTGGAGATTGGCTAAGTAAAGGTTAGTGTCAATTAATCCTTTAAACTTTGTGTATGCATCATTGGAAGTATGAATTGATCCATTGATTGTATATGTTTGAAGAATTGAAATGGTTGGAGTTAGGGTTTGGGACATAAATTTGAGATTTGCTCATGTATTGGTGAAAGGAAGATCTAATGGTCAATTAGTGACCATTTAGCTATGTGTAATTAATTAGGAAGTGAAGTGATTTGTGCCATGGGAATTGAAGTTAGGTATGCTGCCTAGTGTGACCTGAGTGTGAGTCCAGTAGATTTGGGCAACTATAACTGGAGTTGTGTAGGTTCAATTAGTGCAAGGCCAATTGGACATGAAATTAGATACATAATGACACAACTTTGATGAAGGAACCCTGCCCAAAAAACCACAATAGACTGACCTAAAAATTTACCAAATCCAGGTAACACACATTCTGCCTGGGCAAAATGACCAAATGAACAGTATTCATTCATTTGGTCATAACTCAGTGTAGAAAAGTCCAATTGACCTAAAATTTATATCAATGAAAATGTTAGACAATTTAGAACAACTTTTATGTGTTAGTAGTATGCCCTAGAGCATATCATTTAGTATGTATCTTGTACATATTTTTAATAATAAAAGGCATTTCCACTTTTCCGTTTACATAATATATTTATGTGTAATAGAAAAGGTCCATTGATATTTTGTTAGAAATATTATTCTTAAGTTGTTAAGAATATGAGTGACAATATTTCTAGCACAAAGTATCATAAATAGGTTCACAATCGAGGATACTTCATAATAAGGACATGACTTATCCAGAAAGATTGTATTCATGTTTGTTCCCAAGTTATTTATATGAGATATAAATAAGATGGAATGGTGAGTCTCATGCCATATAACAAACATGATAGGCACTTATAAATGATAAGTAGGCCGAACCAGTGACACTTATGACAAGCACATGGAGTTTACTCTTGTCAATGTTTTGTCATAAATCATATCAGTGCATATAATCTTTAGACCTGAGATAGCACAGTTATCTTGTATATAGGTAGTTTGAGTTTGATACTGCTTTCATACTTGTACTATGTATGGGTATATGGGCATGTGTTGGCTCCTGCTAGTTATATATGGAGGTAGGTGTTGATCAAGAAGGAATATGTTCCTCTAAGTAAATAGAGTTAAAATCCTATGTTTATTTAATTGTTCTTGATGTTTCAAGTTCCTGGCCAGGACAGATAGATTTATTCAGAAAAGAGTTTCTGATGAGAAAAATCTTTTAATCAAGAACTGGAATTAAAAGAGAACATAATATTCATAGCAAATGGAGTTTGACATAAACCATGACTCCAGCTTGAGTTGGGATTTTGTAACAGAGAGATTCTAGTGCATGGTAACATATGATTATAGGTTCATTTAAGGTAAATCTTATTACTAATTAGGTGGCCATGGCATGCTATGCTAGGTGTTAACCATGGTCTATGAGGTTCATAAAATGATTTAGAGAAATCATTTATGGTAAGAAAGAGTTCTGATGATATTAAGAGTTGATATCATGTCTCATTGCCAATTAGTGATGAGCCTAGTAAGTCACACATACACAAGTTATCACCTATTTAAATATGATTTAATTAATTAATTAAAGAGTTTAATTGATTAATTAAATAGATTTGGTTTGCAATAAAATTGCAAAGTCCCTAGCATGACTTGAAACCAAATCTAGATTATTGGATGTGTAGTATAAATTAAATTTATATTTAAAGTGTTTAAATATGAATTTAATTGATGAGAAATTAATTAATAGAGATTAATTAATTAATTTATATTTGATATAAATTAATTAGAAGAAGAAAATAATTATTTTGGGTTAAGAACTCAAAATTAAGACACAGGGCATTTTGGTCATTTTGCGGTGTGACACGTGGCACCATGAGATGGTGACACATGGCATAACACATAAGCTTACAAATATTTTTAATCATGTAAGATGATTAAAATCAAGATTAAATATAGGTTTGACACTTGGCACAATGTGATTGGGTCACTTAAACCTAGAGCTAATCAAAAGGTGACATGTGGCTAGGGTTTAATGTGTTAACCTAGCTATTTAAGTGGGGTTATGAAAAGAAAACATAACCAGCAGCCTCTCCTCTCATATGTCACGCCACTTTGAGCCTCTCCAGCTATTTCTCTTCATCTCTCATCAATTCAAAGAGATTAGCCATCAATCTCTTGAATTAAGAACACTAGAAATTGTTTCTAGTGTCCTGTTTGCATCTCTAATCTCTTAAAAGGCAGAACTTGAATTTCTAATTAATAGAAAAGGCTTTAGAAGCTGTTCAAGGGCTGCCATAGGTGTTCTTGGTGTGGACAAGCTAGAGGGACAACATTTGGTGTCCTGAAGACGAATCTCAAAGGCGCATACACTGCAAAGACATCAAGAGGTTAGTGTAATCGTTCTTGATTTAATCTAGGTTCTAAAATTAATCTGATTAATTTTAAAATCTTAAATGGCAAATACAGATCCAAAAACATATTAAAAGAGTTTTAATATGTTGTTTATCATTGAAATCAAATAGATAAAAATAAATCTTGCATGGTGCATGTGACCCTAGGCGAAAATTTTTGAATTCAATGGTATAATCTTGTGTTTTTCACGCCTGTTCCTTCAATTGGTATCGAGCCACTATATTTGCCATTTAGATTGTTGATTATATAATTTAATTGTGTGTTTGATCATGAGATCAAGAGATTCATTGCTGGTTGGATCATGAGATGTGGCGTCACACATGGAGAAGCCACCATTGGTGGCGGCAACAATGGTTCCATGGGTGATTCAAGGTTTGGCTTTTAATTCTGCAATTGTTGTATGATCTAAGGCCTATTCTTTGACTAATTAAAGTGTTTAATTAGTTGTTTTAATCACACAATTAAATTATGATTCAAATCAGAATTTAAAAAATGTTTGAATGTGATTCAAATCTGAATTTTAAAAGTTGTTTGAATGAGATTCAAATCTGAGTTTTTAAAGTTGTTTGAATCATATTTAAATCTGATTTTTAAAATTGATTCAATAAAATTCAGATCTGATTTTTTAAAAATATTTGAATGTGATTCAAATCTGATTTTTTAAAAATGTTTGAATGTGATTCAAATCTGAATTTTTGAAGTTGTTTGAATGTGATTTAAATCTGAATTTTTAAATTTGTTTGAATGAGATTCAAATCTGAATTTTTTAATTTATTTGAATCATATTCAAATCTGATTTTTAAGTTGAATATGAGATATTCAATTTAATTTAAGTATGTATGTTTTATTTAATTGTTAAATAGTGATATGCATGATGGATGATCATGGACTATAAAAGACCAATGTGATTGGATTTATTTCTTTTATGTTTCTTTGGGATTGTAAATTAATTAATTTATTTTAATTTATTTTGGGCATGTATTATTAAGTTTGTAATATTTTTGGGTTGTAATTTCATTTATTTAAGTTCTTGTAAATTCGCCTTGGTATGCCAAGGATTACTATGTAATATTGGATTGCAAGAAGTTCAAGGAGGTCAAGAGCATTGGTGGGACCAAAGGAGGAATTCAATATCAAGTGTTGATTATGTACTCCTTCAGCAACTCTTGTAAAATGAATGAATGAAATGCACCTAGGAATGCCCTGATTCAATTCTTGGTGGCTCGAATTGAATCCCTTAGAAAGTCCATGATCATACCATATTTACTGCTTATCCATGAATGCATGAGATGTATGGAATGTATGCAATTATATGATATATGCATGCTAAATGGATAATGTGCAAAGTGAGACCTTAATAGTAATTAGGATGGCTATAAAATCTTCCAAACAAATGATTAAGTTGGAAATGCTATAATTAAAGTAATTATAACATAAGCCCTCCATTAGGGCAATTATTTTAAGAAATTTTAAATAGTTGCATGAGATGCAATTAATTTAAGAGATTTTCTTAAGAATAATTGTTAAGCATGAGATGTTGTAAATATGTAAATGGTTTGGTGGCCAATATTGGATGTACCTGAGGACATTAAAATTATTTGCATAATTATCGCTCAATGGGATCAACTTAACTAATGCAAGATAAGTCAATATTGGATGTACCTGAGATTTTGAGCATTAGGGGCTAGTAAAAGGATTGAACCTCACATGAGATGTGATGGGCAAGGAGTTGCTCACTTATAGTTTATTGTAATTCCAATAATGGATGTACCTGAGGATGATCAATAGAATTATAAGAATTCAATCACCCACTAGAAATCCATCCAACTAGGATTTCCGTTTTCTACTTTGGAAGTGTAGGATTCGCTAAGTTAGTGGGAGGACCAATTTGATTAAAAGACCATAATCATATTTGGTTAATTACATGATACATTTGCTAATTAATCTGGTTATTTCTGCAATTAATTTTCTGATAATAATGAGCACAAAACAACCACCACCATCCAATATCCTTGCAAGCATACTTGATCACAACAGGTTGACAGGACCTAATCATGCGATTGGCTAAGAAATTTGAAACTTGTCTGAACCTTGAACATATAGGATATGTTCTATATTCAAATGTTCCTGGTCCCTTACCTCCAGAGGCCACACAAGAGGAACATGATACTTTGGACAAGTGGAAGGAGCATGATATGAGAGCTAAGTGTTACATGCTTGCTTCCATGAGTAATGAGTTACAGAAGCAACATGAGAACATGCAGAGTGCTAGTGAGATCCTCCTTCACCTACAAGAGTTGTATGGTGAGCACAGTAGGAATGCTAGGTATGAGATATCTAGGCAGCTGTTCCGCATGAAGATCTCTCGAGGATGAATGTTGGGGATCATGTCCACAAGATGATTCGGCTGATTGAGCAGTTGGAACATCTTGACTTCAACATGGATTTCCAACTACAAACGGATTTGATCCTTCAGTCCCTTCCTGAGTCTTTTGGGAATTTTGTGACAAATTTCCATATGACTAAACAGGAATGCACCTTAGCAATTACTCAACATGCTGGTTATTGCCCAAAAGAATATGCGTGCAATAAAGGAAAAGAGGTAGCTTTGGTTGCATTTTCATCCACTGGAAAGTCCAACAAGAAGAAGGGCAATAAGAAAAAGAAACCTCAGATTCCTGGTCCTTCTAAGAAAATAGCTAAACAGAAAAGGAAGACTAAAGCTGATGAAGGCAAAGGAAAGTGTTTCCATTGCCAACAGGAAAGTGTTTCCATTGCCAACAGAAAGTGTTTCCATTGCCAATAGGAAAGTGTTTCCATTGCCGAAGAAAGTGTTTCCACCGCCGAGTATAGCAATCTAAAAGAATACAATGCCATGGTGAAAACCAACTCAAGTTCAAAATATATTTGGCACTTAAGGTTATGTCATGTTGCAGAAGATAGGATTACAAAATTAGAGAAAATGGGGATTCTATCCTCATTGGGCTCTGAGCCTACTCCAACTTGTGAATCTTGCCTTCAGGGCAAAATGACTAGATCACCCTTTGTTGGACAAGGGCTAAGAGTGAAAATATTTTGGAGCTAATACATAGTGATGTATGTGGTCCATTTAAAGAAATGGCTAGAGGGCTTTCATTATTTTATTACCTTTATCGATGATAAATCAAGGTTTGGGTATTTGTATTTGAAATACAAACATGAATCCTTTGAAAAGTTCAAAGAATTTAAATCAAGTAGAAAATCAAACAGAAAATATTAAAGCTCTTCAATCGGATCGTGGAGGTGAATATTTGAGTCTTGAATTTGATGAATACTTGAGAGAGCATGGCATTGTTTCTCACCGACTCCTCCAGAACGCCACAAATGAATGGTGTATCTCGAAGGAGAAATCGTACCCTATTGGATATGGTACATAGTATGATGAGCTATACTAATATGCCAATCTCCTTTGGGGATTTGCATTAGAATCAACTTTGTATATTCGAATAGGATTCCATCAAAATCGGTTTCTTCCGCACCTTATGAGATATGGCATGGAAGAAAACCAAGTCTTAAGCATGTTAAGATTTGGGGTTGTCCACTTATATCAAAAAGTCAACAACGATAAATTGGAGACCGGATCGAGTAAAAGGGTCGATTTGTTGGATATCCAAAAGATAGTTTTGGATATTATTTTTATTTGCCTACTTCACAAAGGTTGTGATAAGTAGAGATGCCACATTTCTTGAACAACGGTTTGTTCAAGAAGGAGGCAAAGGAAGGCAAATAGAGTTAGAATTGGAGAATTCGACCAACCAATGCATCGGATGGATATAGATCCATCTAGTCAACCTATACCCATTGATGAAACATCTACAAACTGTTCCTCGTAGAACAACCGGTATCTCACCCACGGTGAGATATGGTTTTCTTCATAAAGAAGAACAAGAGTTGTCTACTCATGAAGTAGTAGATCATGGAGATGATCCACTTACCTATGAAGAAGCTATATCGGATATAGACTCTTCAAAATGGATTGATGCTATGAAATCGAGATTGATTCCATGTATAAGAATCCAGTTTGGGATCTTGTTGACCCACCTAAAGGTATTGTACCTATAGGGAACAAATGGGTTTTCAAGAAGAAAATTGGTTCTGATGGAAAGGTAGAGACCTATAAGGCAAGGCTAGTAGCGAAAGGGTTTCGCCAAAGGCAAGGAATAGACTATGAGGAGACTTTCTGCTTTGTTGCCATGCTTAAATCAATTAGGATTTTATTAGCAATAGCTGCATACTATGATTATGAGATTTGGCGGATGGATGTCAAAGCGACTTTTCTCAATGGATACATTGAAGAAAACATTTTCATGGAACAACCTAGGTGATTTGTATCCCAAGATGGTTCCAATGTATTCATGTTATAGCGATCCATTTATGGGTTGAAACAAGCTTCGAGGAGTTGGAACATCCGTTTTGATGAAGCCATTAAATCTTTTGGTTTTATCAAAAATGAGGATGAGCCATGTGTATATAAGAAGGTTAGTGACAGTGCTATCACTTTCCTTGTCTTATATGTGGATGACATGCTGTTGATGGGTAATGATACGGGTATGTTGGCGACTATAAAGGTATGGTTGTCAAATACATTCTCCATGAAAGACTTAGGGGAGGCAACCTATATTCTTGGGATTCGCATCTATAGAGATAGAGCGAAAAGAATAATTGGTTTATCCCAAAGTCTATACTTGGAAAAGGTGTTAAAGAGGTTTAACATGCTTGATTCCAAGAGAGGATTGTTACCATGAGACATGGTATCCACCTTTCTAAAGAGATGTCTCCAAAGACACACGAAGAAAGAGATAAGATGGCCAGGATTCCATATGCTTGGCTATTGGAAGTTTAATGTATGCAATGTTGTGTACTAGCCGGATATCGCATATCTTTGTTAGTTTGACTAGCAAGTATCAATCCAATCCAGTTTGGAACATGGATAGTATCAAGAATATCCTTAAGTACTTGAGAAGAACTAAGGATTTATTCTTGATTTATGGAGGTGGAGACTTGCAATTGGATGGTTATCGATTCGATTTCCAATCGGATATCGATGATAGAAAGTCTACCTCTGGATATGTGTTCATTTGTAATGGAGGTGCGATCGGTTGGGAGAGTTCCAAGCGAGCACATTGCAGATTCCACTCTCGAGGTCGAGTATATTCTTTGCATCGGATCTTTGCAAAGGAAGTCGTTTGGATAAAGAAGTTCGTGTGAGAACTTACGATAGTTCCTTCCATTGAGTCGGCGGTTCCATTACACTACGACAACAATGGAGCGATCATACTGAGCTAAGGAACCAAGGTCTCACGAAATCCAAACACATAGAAAGGCGCTACCACATTATCGGAGATATAGTTGGGCAAGCGATATAGCCATGCAGAAAAATAACATCAGCTAAAAAATTCAGCTGATCCATTCACTAAGCTTTTGTCACAAGTTCAGTTAGACCGACATCTTGAGAAGATAGGTCTAAGGTATTGTAATGAATGGCTCTAGTGCTAGTGGGAGATTGTTAGTAGTATGCCTAGAGCATATCATTTAGTATGTATCTTGTACATATTTTTAATAATAAAAGGCATTTCCACTTTTCCGTTTACATAATATATTTATGTGTAATAGAAAAGGTCCATTGATATTTTGTTAGAAATATTATTCTTAAGTTGTTAAGAATATGAGTGACAATATTTCTAGCACAAAGTATCATAAATAGGTTCACAATCGAGGATACTTCATAATAAGGACATGACTTATCGGAAAGATTGTATTCATGTTTGTTCCCAAGTTATTTATATGAGATATAAATAAGATGGAATGGTGAGTCTCATGCCATATAACAAACATGATAGGCACTTATAAATGATAAGTAGGCGAACCGGTGACACTTATGACAAGCACATGGAGTTTACTCTTGTCAATGTTTTGTCATAAATCATATCGATGCATATAATCTTTAGACTGAGATAGCAGTTATCTTGTATATAGGTAGTTTGAGTTTGATACTGCTTTCATACTTGTACTATGTATGGGTATATGGGCATGTGTTGGCTCCTGCTAGTTATATATGGAGGTAGGTGTTGATCAAGAAGGAATATGTTCCTCTAAGTAAATAGAGTTAAAATCCTATGTTTATTTAATTGTTCTTGATGTTTCAAGTTCCTGGCAGACAGATAGATTTATTCGAGAAAGAGTTTCGATGAGAAAAATCTTTTAATCAAGAACTGGAATTAAAAGAGAACATAATATTCATAGCAAATGGAGTTTGACATAAACCATGACTCCAGCTTGAGTTGGGATTTTGTAACAGAGAGATTCTAGTGCATGGTAACATATGATTATAGGTTCATTTAAGGTAAATCTTATTACTAATTGGGTGGCCATGGCATGCTATGCTAGGTGTTAACCATGGTCTATGAGGTTCATAAAATGATTTAGAGAAATCATTTATGGTAAGAAAGAGTTCTGATGATATTAAGAGTTGATATCATGTCTCATTTCCAATTAGTGATGAGCCTAGTAAGTCACACACACACACAAGTTATCACCTATTTATATATGATTTAATTAATTAATTAAAGAGTTTAATTGATTAATTAAATAGATTTGTTTTGCAATAAAATTGCAAAGTACCTAGCATGACTTGAAACCAAATCTAGATTATTGGATGTGTAGTATAAATTAAATTTATATTTAAAGTGTTTAAATATGAATTTAATTGATGAGAAATTAATTAATAGAGATTAATTAATTAATTTATATTTGATATAAATTAATTAGAAGAAGAAAATAATTATTTTGGGTTAAGAACTCAAAATTAAGACACAGGGCATTTTGGTCATTTTGCGGTGTGACACGTGGCACCATGAGATGGTGACACATGGCATAACACATAAGCTTGCCAAATATTTTTAATCATGTAAGATGATTAAAATCAAGATTAAATATAGGTTTGACACTTGTCACAATGTGATTGGGTCACTTAAACCTAGAGCTAATCAAAAGGTGACATGTGGCTAGGGTTTAATGTGTTAACCTAGCTATTTAAGTGGGGTTATGAAAAGAAAACATAACCAGCAGCCTCTCCTCTCATATGTCACGCCACTTTGAGCCTCTCCAGCTATTTCTCTTCATCTCTCATCAATTCAAAGAGATTAGCCATCAATCTCTTGAATTAAGAACACTAGACATTGTTTCTAGTGTCCTGTTTGCATCTCTAATCTCTTAAAAGCGAGAACTTGAATTTCTAATTAATAGAAAAGGCTTTAGAAGCTGTTCAAGGGCTGCCATAGGTGTTCTTGGTGTGGACAAGCTAGAGGACAACATTTGGTGTCACGAAGACGAATCTCAAAGCGCGAGACATTGCGGCACATCAAGAGGTTAGTGTAATCGTTCTTGATTTAATCTAGGGTTCTAAAATTAATCTGATTAATTTTAAAATCTTAAATGGCAAATACAGATCCAAAAACATATTAAAAGAGTTTTAATATGTTGTTTATCATTGAAATCAAATAGATAAAAATAAATCTTGCATGGTGCATGTGACCCTAGGCGAAAATTTTTGAATTCAATGGTATAATCTTGTGTTTTTCACGCTTCCGTTCCTTCATTATGGAGAACACAAACTCAAATTCTAGACTTAACCAAATGAAATTGCTAGCCAAATTTGACCTACCAAACTGGCAGAACCAGAATTGCCCAGAAATTCTGCGTACAGGTCAATCTGGCCAGTAATGGTAAAATGGCCATAACTTGAGCTAAAAAACTCCAAATGGAGTGATTCAAAAAGGAAATTAAAGAAGACACATAAAGGAACAACTTTGATGAAGATAAGTTAGCTAAATTATCACTGTAGCTTAGACCAATGGAACAGTAAACTTAAGGCATAAAATCTAAAAATTTCAAATAACAAACAATAAGCTTTGAAATGGTATTGGGAACCAATGCCAACAATTTTAGGATATAAAATGTGGTATATTGGTGATATTAGGACTAATATACCTATTATCTATGAAAAAGTCAATATTTTAGTGGACTAATGGGATGAATAGTAACTATTGAACTTCAATTGCAAAGAATTTTATATTTAAAATTGTAATATGCCCTAGTAGGCCCTGATTGGTTTGGATAGGTTGGCATGCCAATAGGGTTCTGATAGCAGTACTGCATATGGCTTCATGCTATTCTGTGATATGATAGCCTATGACTATACTGATTATGATGTTATACTTGGCTTTATGCCTTATTACTTTTATGGCTTATTAGCCATTTTGTCTGCACACTAGGAGACACATTGTGATCGATGGTGTGACGGCTCGAGGTACCTGGTACCCAGTGCTAGTTTATCCGTTTATCCAATCTGGTTAATTTGTATAGGTTACTTGGGCATGGAAAAGTATAAAGGTAATTGAATTGATTATTAAAGGAAGTAAGGAAATTAAATATCAAGATAAAGAACAAGAATGATTTCAATTAAAAGAGGCTCAAAATCATCATAAAAACGATTAATAAAATGCTAGGAAGAGTTAATATCATAAGATGTAATTAGACTTCGACTAAACAATAAGTTAGTAATTATTTATTTCTTATAAGCACAATAACTAGGAAATTTTTACTTTTATTTGCATATTATATTTTCTTGTATTATTGGCACCACTAAGCTTTATGCTTAGCGTGTCGCTTTTGCAATGCGTAGGTACTAAAGATTTGGCCAAAGAACCCAGTAGACCATAGACTGGGAGATTAGAAGTTTTGATCTGCATTTGGGTCCCGAGTGTCACCTCCTCAGCAGTGCATATTTTGGTAGTGTCCACCAGCTTGTATTTTATTTTTGATCATTATAATTAAATTTTGGATATGTAATGTAAATTATGTATTTTTGTACATTAAATGTGCACATGATGTAAATTAATACAGTTTCAGATTTCAAATTTGAATTGTGTATGTATGAAAATGATTTGAATTTCTTATGTATTTATATGAGTGAAACTTATTGATGTTCTGAATGAGAAAATAAATTGGAGAATATATATAAAGTTAATTGTAATTGTTTCACTCAGGTGGGAAATTGTCAAATTATTAATAAATGAGGGGAAACTTCGTCAGTTTCTCCACAGAAATTTAATGAAAATTGAATGTGATAATTAAGAAGTAATAAATTGAGATAAGATAAGATAGGGTGCTTCGGCACCGAGTGTGACATGCCTTGCTCGGCTACACTGTAGACGGGTGAGGGGTGTCACATTTGTGAAGCACCTAGGACCCCAGATGTTGTCCCTCTAGCTTGTCCACACCAAGATCACTAATGGCAGCCCCTTGAAGAACTTCTAAAGCCTTGCTAACCAATTAGAAAATAGGGATTTGCCTTTAGAGAGGTTGTAGATGTATACAGGACACTAGAAACGATTTCTAGCAATTTTAATTCAAGAGAATATGGACAATTCTCTTTGAATTGATGAAATAAGAAGAAGAGAGGATGAAAGCTTCAAGGGTGGTGGCACCTTTGAGAGAAAAATATATTGTTATTTTATTCTTTCATCCTTTCCCTTTTATAATTAGGTTATCACTTAAAATCATTGCTACATGTCACCTTCTAATTGCCTATAATTTTGAGTTCTCAACCCAAAATAATTATTTCTCATTTTCTAATCAATTTATATCAAATATAAATTAATTAATTAATAGTCAAATATAAATTAATTAATTAATAGTATTAATGAATTAATTTATATTTGATATAAATTGATTAGAAAATGAGAAATAATTATTTTGGGTTGAGAACTCAAAATTACAACACAAGGGTAATTTGGTCATTTCACAGGGTGACATGTGGCACCATGAGATGGCATCTCATGGCAACATATAAGCTTGCCATTTGTCTTTTAATCATGTAAGATGATCAAAGTCAAGATTAAATCTAGGTTTGACACTTGGCACAATGTGATTGGGTCAATTAAACTAAGAGGCAATCAGAAGGTGACATGTGGCAAGGGTTTTAAGTGGTGACCTAATTATAAAAGGGAAAAGATGAAAGAATAAAATAACAATCTGTTTTTCTCTCAAAGGTGCCGCCACCCTTGAAGCTTTCATCCTCTCTTCTTCTTCTTCTTTCATTAATTCAAAGAGAATTGCCGATATTCTCTTGAATTAAAATTGCTAGAAATCGTTTCTAGTGTCCTGTATACATCTACAACCTCTCTAAAGGCAAATCCCTATTTTCTAGGTTGCCAAGGCTTTAGAAGTTGTTCAAGAGGCTACCATTAGTG
This sequence comes from Hevea brasiliensis, assembly GCF_030052815.1. Taxonomy (NCBI): domain Eukaryota; kingdom Viridiplantae; phylum Streptophyta; class Magnoliopsida; order Malpighiales; family Euphorbiaceae; genus Hevea; species Hevea brasiliensis. Next base: position 39,836,065 of record NC_079509.1, on the reverse strand, counting down.
ATCTTGGTGTGGACAAGCTAGAGGGACAACATCTGGGGTCCTAGGTGCTTCACAAAGGTACCAAACACATCTACAGTGCACTAACCTTTTGATGCACTGCAGTATATTTGGCACCTTTGGGATGCGTCTTAGGATACCAGATGTTGCTCCTCTAGCTTGTCCACACCAAGATCACCTATGGCAGCCCTTGAACAGCTTCTAAAGCTTTTTCTATGAATTAGAAAATTAAGTTTTGCCTTTTAAGAGATTACAGATGTAAACAGGACGCTAGAAACAATTTCTACTATTTTTAATTTAAGAGATTGTTTGCTAATCTCTTTGAATTGATGAGAGATGAAGAAGAAGAGGGGAGAGGGTAGCCAAGGGTGGCGGCACAAAGAGAGAATGGCAGCTTGTGTATTTTGTTCTTTCATCCTTACACTTATGTAGCTAGGTCACCACTTAAAACCCTTGCCACATGTCACCTTCTGATTGGCTCTAGGTTTTAATTGACCCAATCACATTGTGCCAAGTGTCAAACCAATATTTAATCTTGCCATTAATCATCTTACATTATTAAAAGACATTTGACAAGCTTATGTGTAGTGCCATGTGTCACCATCTCATGGTGCCTCATGTCACCCTGTGAAAAGACCAAAGTACCCCTGTTTCTTAATTTTAAGTTCTCAACCTAAAATAATTATTTCTCTTCTTCTAATCAATTTATATCAAATATAAATTAATTAATTAATCTCTATTAATTAATTTCTCATTAATTAAATTCATATTTAAACACTTTAAATATAAATTTAACTTATACTATACATCCAATAATCTAGATTTGGTTTCGAGTCATGCTAGGGACTTTGCAATTTAATTGCAAACCAAACCTATTTAATTAATCAATTAAACTCTTTAATTAATTAATTAAATCATATTTAAATAGGTGATAACTTGTGAATGTGTATGACTTACTAGGCTCATCACTAATTGGCAATGACACATGATATCAACTCTTAATATCATCAGAACTCTTTCTTACCATAAATGATTTCTCTAAATCATTTTATGAACCTCATAGACCATGGTTAACACCTAGCATAGCAAGCTTTTCAGTACTTATTTAAACTGTCTCTAAAAAGAATGTTTAATAATTAGTTTATTGAATACTATTATTTCCCTTAGTCAACCTAAAATGTTGACCCTCGATGCACTCAAGGTGAATTAGGTTTGATGTTACCAATATGTCACATTTTATAGCCTTTTAGTGTTGGTACATGTTACCAAATTCACTTTCAAGTATATTGCATTTTATTGCAATTTATCGGATTTCGGTATACTAATTTGACCTAGCCGGATGACCTAGTTTCCTCTGTTTTTGGGTTTCGGTCAAAACTAAAAACTTGTAGGTCTATGTCTTATTGCACGCGGGGCAAAACTTCAGGTCATTCTGAGTTGTGTAGACCAAGATATGGTCAATTTACCAATGCTGGACAGAATGCACCAAATTGGTAACTTTAGGTCATTTTTAGGTCACTTTTGGTTCGGCTAGTTTTTGGACGTAAATTTATGCAAGCTATTTGGCTTGGTTCTGGCCATTTCTGGGCTTTGGTGTCTTCATAAGAATTGTAGATATATGTCTTAAATATTCATGGTAAAAATTTCAGGTCAATTGGACCTGTTTTGAGTGAGTTATTGCCAAAACACTAACTACTGCCCAAATGGTCAATTTTCAGGTTTTCAAAGCACTAATCCAGATTTGGTCATTTTTCAAGTCACCTTCTAGGCAGAATTTTCATAAGCTTCCTTCATGAAAGTTGGCACATTTTGTGCCTAGTTTCACCTCCAATTGGTCTCATACCAATTGGAGCCACACACTTAAGGTTCTAAGCTAAAACATACACTGCCCTATTACAATTTGTTCATCCTTTACTAATTACACATCCTATGCTTACCAAGTTCACTCTTCCATGCCAATTCTGGTTTGTACCATAACATTAACACATTTAGCAACACATTTTTTGTCATTTTGGCAGCTTGTAACCACTCTCAACATACACACTATAATACAGAATTTTCCAAAGTCCCATTTATAACAATTAAAGTCCCATTTACCACAATTCAACCACATGAACATACCTCATTTCCATGTCCAAATTCTAACAATTAAATGCACACACATGCTGCCGTCCATGACAATATAATTCAATAATATTTCATGAACTTAAACACTTCAATCTTCTTCATGAGGCTGCCACAAATTTACACATATCCATCAATTGCCATTTTCACTTTTTAAGCTTCCAAATCATACCTTACACATGGAATTCAAGTACAATACAATCAAACATTTAAATCATCATTTAAACCACTATTTACATGGAAGAACAAGCTGTTCATAGTGAAGTTCCATGGCTGCCAAAATGTACATTTCCACTAACTAATCAAACTTCAAAAATTCTTCCACAAATCAACTACCCACAACATCCATTCAAAGTTTAATGAAAGAAGAATAAAAAATACATACTTACCACTTTTGAAATTCTTCAAAACCTCACCAAAACTTAACTTTCTTGCTGCATATATGTTTCCCAAGATGTGTAGGCAAAGTTTAGTGAAGGAAAATGCAAGGATCATGGCTTGAAGATGGAAGAGTGAAGCTTGCATGCAATTCGGCCATAGAGGTTTGAGAGCATTTCAATTTCGGCTAATTTTGCAAAGTAAGGAAGTTGAAGGCATATTCTGTCTATATGTTGATTAAATGTCCATTTAAATGGAGTTATTGGAGCACTAATAGGATTAAAAGTATTTTTTAATGTTAAACTTTCCAATTTTCCACATTTTCCTCCTATCTTTTGCTATTTAGATTATGTACCACTATTTTAATTTTTCATAACATTTCTAAAGTGTAATATCATTTATTTTTAATGGACATTTAGGTCAAAAGACAACTCGGGGTGTCAAATGACCACAATGCCCCTGTTCAGATTGCATTCCTAATTTTTCGGTAACACCGAGTTTTGTCATTTTCTCGATTTCTTATTTTACTTTGTACTAATTAATTAATTTTTCTTTGATATTTCTAATGATATTTATACTTCAATAGACATTTATTTAAGTCCTAAAAATATTTTCCAGGGTTTCCCGCGGTCTAGGGCTAGTCAACGGTCTACACCGCAACTTCCCAGTGCGATCACCCATAGCTAAGGTTCTCGGCTCGTTTAACTTGGTTACATTTCATTGCTATTATTTTTCTTTTGTTTTTCTTGTATTTTCTTTTCTTGTATTTCATTATTTTATGTCTCCTCATCAATATTTAAGTGTAGTTTTAGGCATTCTAGCCGTCCGAACAACACTGGTCACTAGAACAGTATAACGCACTACCGAACATAGGGGTGTTACACTAAAATCTCTCTGTTACAAAATTCCAATTCGAGCTGGAGTCATGATTTATGTCAAACACCATTTGCTATGAATATTATGTTCTCTTTTAATTCCATTTCTTCATTAAAAAGATTTTCTTATCAGAAACTCTTTTCTGATTAAATCTATCTGTCCTGGCCACTAACTTGAAACATTAAGAACAATTAAATGAACATAGGATTTTATCCCTATTTACTTAGAAGAACAGATTCCATCTTGATCAACACCCACCTCCATATAGAACTAGTAGGAGCCAACACATGCCCATATACCCATACACAGTACAAGTATGAAAGTAGTATCAAACTCAAACTACCTATATACAAGATAACTGTGCTATTTTAGGTCTAAAATTATATGCACTGATATGATTTATAACAATATATTAACAAGAGTAAACTCCATGTGCTTGTCATAAATATCACTGGTTCGGCCTACTTATCATGTATAAATGCCTATCATGTTTGTTATATGGCATGAGACTCACCATTCCATCTTATTTATATCTCATATAAATAACTTGGGAACAAACATGAATACAATCTTACTGTATAAGTCATGTCCTTATTGTGAAGTATCCTCGATTATGAACCTATTTATGATACTTTGTGCTAGAAATACTATCACTCATATTCTTAACAACTTAAGAATAGAATTTCTAACAAAATATCAATGGACCTTTTCTATTACACATAAATATATTATGTAAATGGAAAAGTGAAAATGCCTTTTATTAATAAAAACATGTACAAGATACATACTAAATGATATGCTCTAGGGTATACTACTAACAATCTTCCACTAGTACTAGAGCCATTCATTACAATATCTTGGACCCATCTTCTCAAGATGTCGATCTAGCTGAGTTTGTGACATTGGCTTAGTGAATGGATCAGCTGGATTTTCAGCTGATGCTATTTTCTGCATGGCCACATCGCTTCGCCCAACTATTTCTCTGACAATGTGATAGTGCCTTTCTATATGTTTGGATTTCTAGTGAGACCGGGTTTTTTTAACCTGTATGACTGCTCCATTGTTATCACAGTGAAGTGGAACTGTTGACTCAATGGAAGGAACTACTACAAGTTCTGTCACGAACTTCTTTATCCAAACAGCTTCCTTTGCAGCATCTGATGCAGCAGTATACTCAGCCTCGGTAGTGAAATCTGCAGTCATACTCTATTTGGAACTCTTCCAACTGACTGCACTTCCATTACAAATGAACACATACCTAGAGGTAGACTTTCTATCATTGATATTTGATTGGAAATCAGAATCAGTATAACCATCCAATTGCAAGTCTCCACCTCCATAAATCAAGAATAAATCCTCAGTTCTTCTCAAGTACTTAAGCATATTCATAACAGCTATCCAGTGTTCCAAACCTGGATTGGATTGATACTTGCTAGTCAAACTAACAGCATATGCGATATCCGGCCTAGTACACAACATTGCATACATCAAACTTCCAATAGTCAAAGCATATGGAATCCTGGCCATTTTATCTCTTTCTTCAGGTGTCTTTGGAGACATCTCTTTAGAAAGGTGGATACCATGTCTCACTGGTAAGAATCCTCTCTTGGAATCAAGCATGTTAAACCTCTTTAACACCTTTTCTAAGTATAGACTTTGGGATAAACCAATTATTATTTTCGCTCTATCTCTATAAATGCGAATCCCAAGAATATAGGTTGCTTCCCCTAAGTCCTTCATGGAGAATGTATTTGACAACCATACCTTTACAGTTGTCAACATACCTGTGTCATTACCCATCAACAAAATGTCATCCACATACAAGACAAGGAAAGTGACAGCACTATCACTAACCTTCTTATATACACATGGCTCATCCTCATTTTTGATAAAACCAAATGACTTAATGGCTTCATCAAAATGGATGTTCCAACTCCTCGAAGCTTGTTTCAACCCATAAATGGATCGCTTTAGCTTGCATACCTTGGAATCATCTTGGGATTCAAAACCCCTAGGTTGTTCCATGAAAATGTTTTCTTCAATGTATCCATTGAGAAAAGGCTTTTGACATCCATCTGCCAAATCTCATAATCATAGTATGCAGCTATTGCTAATAGAATCCTAATTGATTTAAGCATGGCAACAGGTGAGAAAGTCTTCTCCTAGTCGATTCCTTGCCTTTGGCGAAACGCTTTTGCTACTAGCCTTGCCTTATAGGTCTCTACCTTTCCATCAAAACCAATTTTCTTCTTAAAAATGCATTTGTTCCCTGTAGGTATAACACCTTCAGGTGGGTCAACAAGATCACAAACTTGATTCTTATACATGGAATCAATTTTGAATTTCATAGCATCAATCATTTTGAAGAGTCTATATCTGATATACCTTCTTCATAGGTAAGTGGATCATCTCCATGATCTACTTTTTCATGAATAGACAACTCTTGTTCTTCTTCATGAAGGAAACCATATCTCACTGGTGGGTGAGATACCCTAGTTGTTCTACGAGGAATAGCTATAGATGTTTCATCAATAGATGTAGTTTGACTAGATGGATCTATATCCATCTGATCTGTTGGTTGGTCAAAATTCTCCAATTCTAACTCTATTTGCCTTCCCTTGCCTCCTTCTTCAATAAACTGTTGTTCTAGAAATGTGGCATCTCTACTTACCACAACCTTTTGTGATGAAGGCAAATAAAAATAATATCCAAAACTATCTTTTGGATATCCAACAAATTGACTCTTTTCTGATCTAGTTTTCAATTTATCATTGTTTAGCTTTTTGATATAAGCTGGACAACCCCGAATCTTAACATCCTTAAGACTTAGTTTTCTTCCATGCCATATCTCATAAGGTGTGGAAGATATTAATTTTGATGGAATTCTATTTAGAATATGCAAAGCTGATTCTAATGCAAATCCCTAAAAGGAGATTGGCATATCAGTATAGTGTTAGTAGTATGCCCTAGAGCATATCATTTAGTATGTATCTTGTACATAATTTTATTAATAAAAGGCATTTCCACTTTTCCGTTTACATAATATATTTATGTGTAATAGAAAAGGTCCATTGATATTTTGTTAGAAATATTATTCTTAAGTTGTTAAGAATATGAGTGACAATATTTCTAGCACAAAGTATCATAAATAGGTTCACAATCGAGGATACTTCATAATAAGGACATGACTTATCCAGAAAGATTGTATTCATGTTTGTTCCCAAGTTATTTATAAGAGATATAAATAAGATGGAATGGTGAGTCTCATGCCATATAACAAACATGATAGGCACTTATAAATGATAAGTAGGCCGAACCAGTGACACTTATGACAAACACATGGAGTTTACTCTTGTCAATGTTTTGTCATAAATCATATCGATGCATATAATCTTTAGACTGAGATAGCACAGTTATCTTGTATATAGGTAGTTTGAGTTTGATTCTACTTTCATACTTGTACTATGTATGGGTATTTGGGCATGTGTTGTCTCCTGCTAGTTATATATGGAGGTAGGTTTTGATCATGAAGGAATATGTTCCTCTAAGTAAATAGAGATAAAATCCTATGTTCATTTAATTGTTCTTGATGTTTCAAGTTCTGGCCAGACAGATAGATTTATTGTAAAAGAGTTTACGATGAGAAAAATCTTTTAATCAAGAACTGGAATTAAAAGAGAACATAATATTCATAGCAAATGGAGTTTGACATAAACCATGACTCCGGCTTGAGTTGGGATTTTGTAATGAGAGATTCTAGTGCATGGTAACATATGATTATAGGTTCATTTAAGGTAAATCTTATTACTAATTGGGTGGCCATGGCATGCTATGCTAGGTGTTAACCATGGTCTATGAGGTTCATAAAATGATTTAGAGAAATCATTTATGGTAAGAAAGAGTTCGATGATATTAAGAGTTGATATCATGTCTCATTGCCAATTAGTGATGAGCCTAGTAAGTCACACACATACACAAGTTATCACCTATTTAAATATGATTTAATTAATTAATTAAAGAGTTTAATTGATTAATTAAATAGATTTGGTTTGCAATAAAATTGCAAAGTCCCTAGCATGACTTGAAACCAAATCTAGATTATTGGATGTGTAGTATAAATTAAATTTATATTTAAAGTGTTTAAATATGAATTTAATTGATGAGAAATTAATTAATAGAGATTAATTAATTAATTTATATTTGATATAAATTAATTAGAAGAAGAAAATAATTATTTTGGGTTAAGAACTCAAAAGTAAGACACAGGGGCATTTTGGTCATTTTGCAGTGTGACACGTGGCACCATGAGATGGTGACACATGGCATAACACATAAGCTTGCCAAATAATTTTAATCATGTAAGATGATTAAAATCAAGATTAAATATAGGTTTGACACTTGGCACAATGTGATTGGGTCACTTAAACCTAGAGCTAATCAAAAGGTGACATGTGGCTAGGGTTTAATGTGTTAACCTAGCTATTTAAGTGGGGTTATGAAAAGAAAACACAACTAGCAGCCTCTCCTCTCATATGTCGCGCCACTTTGAGCCTCTCCAGCTATTTCTCTTCATCTCTCATCAATTCAAAGAGATTAGCCATCAATCTCTTGAATTAAGAACACTAGAAATTGTTTCTAGTGTCCTGTTTGCATCTCTAATCTCTTAAAAGGCAGAACTTGAATTTCTAATTAATAGAAAAGGCTTTAGAAGCTGTTCAAGGGCTGCCATAGGTGTTCTTGGTGTGGACAAGCTAGAGGGACAACATCCGTGTCTCAAGACGAATCTCAAAGCGCAGACACTGCGGCACATCAAGAGGTTAGTGTAATCGTTCTTGATTTAATCTAGGGTTCTAAAATTAATCTGATTAATTTTAAAATCTTAAATGGAAAATACAGATCCAAAAACATATTAAAAGAGTTTTAATATGTTGTTTATCATTGAAATCAAATAGATAAAAATAAATCTTGCATGGTGCTTGTGACCCTAGGTGAAAATTTTTGAATTCAATGGTATAATCTTGTGTTTTTCACGCTTCCGTTCCTTCAATTGGTATCAGAGCCACTATATTTGCCATTTAGATTGTTGATTATATAATTTAATTGTGTGTTTGATCATGAGATCAAGAGATTCATTACTGGTTGGTTCATGAGATGTGGCGTCACACATGGTGAAACCACCATAGGTGGTGGCAACAATGGTTCCATGGGTGGTTCAAGGTTTGGCTTTTAATTCTGCAATTGTTGTATGATCTAAGGCTATTCTTTGACTAATTAAAGTGTTTAATTAGTTGTTTTAATCACACAATTAAATTATGATTCAAATCAGAATTTTAAAAATTGTTTGAATGTGATTCAAATCTGAATTTTAAAAGTTGTTTGAATGTGATTCAAATCTGAATTTTTAAAGTTGTTTGAATCATATTTAAATCTGATTTTTTAAAATTGATTCAATAAAATTCAGATCTGATTTTTTAAGAAATATTTGAATGTGATTCAAATCTGATTTTTTAAAAAATGTTTGAATGTGATTCAAATCTGAATTTTTGAAGTTGTTTGAATGTGATTCAAATCTGAATTTTTAAATTTGTTTGAATGAGATTCAAATCTGAATTATTAAATTTATTTGAATCATATTCAAATCTGTATTTTTAAGTTGAATATGAGATATTCAATTTAATTTAAGTATGTATGTTTTATTTAATTGTTAAATAGTGATATGCATGATGGATGATCATGGACTATAAAAGACTAATGTGATTGGATTTATTTCTTTTATGTTTCTTTGGGATTGTAAATTAATTAATTTATTTTAATTTATTTTGGGCATGTATTATTAAGTTTGTAATATTTTTGGGTTGTAATTTCATTTATTTAAGTTCTTGTAAATTCGCCTTGGTATGCCAAGGATTACTATGTAATATTGGATTGCAAGAAGTTCAAGGAGGTCAAGAGCATTGGTGGGACCAGTGGGAGGAATTCAATATCAAGTGTTGATTATGTACTCCTTCAGCAACTCTTGTAAAATGAATGAATGAAATGCACCTAGGAATGCCCTGATTCAATTCTTGGTGGCTCGAATTGAATCCTTAGAAAGTCCATGATCATACCATATTTACTGCTTATCCATGAATGCATGAGATGTATGGAAATGTATGCAATTATATGATATATGCATGCTAAATGGATAATGTGCAAAGTGAGACCTTAATAGTAATTAGGATGGCTATAAAATCTTCCAAACAAATGATTAAGTTGGAAATGGTATAATTAAAGTAATTATAACATAAGCCCTCCATTTGTGCAATTATTTTAAGAAATTTTAAATAGTTGCATAAGATGCAATTTATTTAAGAGATTTTCTTAAGAATAATTGTTAAGCATGAGATGTTGTAAATATGTAAATGGTTTAGTGGCCAATATTGGATGTACCTGAGGACATTAAAATTATTTGCATAATTACTGACTCAATGGGATCAACTTAACTAATGCAAGATAAGTCAATAATGGATGTACCTGAGATTTTGAGCATTAGGGGCTAGGTAAAGGATTGAACCTCACATGAGATGTGATGGGCAAGGAGTTGCTCACTTATAGTTTATTGTAATTCCAATAATGGATGTACCTGAGGATGATCAATAGAATTATAAGAATTCAATCACCCACTAGAAATCCATCCAACTAGGATTTCCGTTTTCTACTTTGGAAGTGTAGGATTCGCTAAGTTAGTGGGAGGACCAATTTGATTAAAAGACCATAATCATTTTGGTTAATTACATGATACATTTACTAATTAATCTGGTTATTTTCTGCAATTAATTTTCTGATAATAATGAGCACAAAACAACCACCACCATCCAATATCCTTGCAAGCATACTTGATCACAATAGGTTGACAGGACCTAATCTGTTAGATTAGCTAAGAAATTTGAAACTTGTCCTGAACCTTGAACATATAGGATATGTTCTAGATTCAAATGTTCCTGGTCCCTTACCTCCAGAGGCCACACAAGAGGAACATGAAACTTTGGACAAGTGGAAGGAGCATAATATGAGAGCTAAGTGTTACATGCTTGCTTCCATGAGTAATGAGTTACAGAAGCAACATGGAAACATACAGAGTGCAAGAGAGATCCTCCTTCACCTACAAGAGTTGTATGGTGAGCACAGCAGAAATGCTAGGTATGAGATATCTAGGCAGCTATTCCGCATGAGGATGTCTGAGGGACAGAATGTTGGAGATCATGTCTACAAGATGATTCAGCTGATTGAGCAGTTGGAACATCTTGACTTCCACATGGATTTCCAACTACTAACGGATTTGATCCTTCAGTCCCTTCCTGAGTCTTTTGGGAATTTTGTGACAAATTTCCATATGACTAGACAGGAATGCACCTTAGCTGGTTTACTCAACATGCTGGTTATTGCCCAAAAGAATATGCCAGGCAATATAGGAAAAGAGGTAGCTTTGGTTGCATATTCTTCTGCTGGAAAGTCCAATAAGAAGAAGGGCAATAAGAAAAAGAAACCTCAGATTCCTGGTCCTTCCAAGAAAATAGCTAAACAGAAAGGGAAGACCAAAGCTGACAAAGGCAAAGGAAAGTGTTTCCACTTAGCAGAAAGTGTTTCCATTGCTAACAGGAAAGTGTTTCCATTGCCAGTAAGAAAGTGTTTCCACTAGCCAGAGTATAGCAATCTAAATGAATGCAATGCCATGGTGAAAACCAACTCAAGTTCAAAATATGTTTGGCACTTAAGGTTATGTCATGTTGCAGAAGATAGGATTACAAAATTGGAGAAAATGGGGATTTTATCCTCATTGGGCTCTGAGCCTACTCCAACTTGTGAATCTTGCCTTCAAGGCAAAAATGACTAGATTACCCTTTGTTGGACAAGGTCTAAGAGCTGAAAATAATTTGGAACTAATACATAGTGATGTATGTGGTCCGTTTAAAGAAATGGCTAGAAGGGGTTTTCATTATATTATTACCTTTACTGATGATAAATCAAGGTTTGGGTATTTGTATTTGATGAAATACAAACATGAATCTTTTGAAAAGTTCAAAGAATTTAAATCTGAAGTAGAAAATCAAACAGAAAAGAATATTAAAGCTCTTCGATCAGATCGTAGAGGTGAATATTTGAGTACTAAATTTGATGAATACTTGAGAGAGCATGGCATTGTATCTCAGCTGACTCCTCCAGGAAAGCCACAACTGAATGGTGTATCTGAAAGGAGAAATCATAGCCTATTGGATATGGTACGTAGTATGATGAGCTATACTGATATGCCAATCTTCTTTTGGGGATTTGCATTAGAATAAGCTTTGTATATTCTGAATAGGATTCCATCAAAATCAGTTTCTTCCACACCTTATGAGATATGGCATGGAAGAAAACCAAGTCTTAAGCATGTTAAGATTTGGGGCTGTCCAGCTTATATCAAAAAGCTGAACACTGATAAATTGGAGACCAGATCAGAAAAAGGTCGATTTGTTGGATATCCAAAATATAGTTTTGGATATTATTTTTATTTGCCTACTTCACAAAAGGTTGTGATAAGTAGAGATGCCACATTTCTTGAACAACAGTTTGTTCAAGAAGGAGGCAAAGGAAGGCAAATAGAGTTAGAATTGGAGAATTCTGACCAACCAGCAGTCGGATGGATATAGATCCATCTAGTCAACCTATACCCATTGATGAAACATCTACAATTTGTTCCTCGTAGAACAACCGGGTATCTCACCCAACAGTGAGATATGGTTTTCTTTATGAAGAAGAACAAGAGTTGTCGACTCATGAAGAAGTAGATCATGGAGATGATCCACTTACCTATGAAGAAGCTATATCAGATATAGACTCTTCAAAATGGATTGATGCTATGAAATCGAGATTGATTCCATGTATAAGAATCAAGTTTGGGATCTTGTTGACCCACAGAAGGTATTGTACCTATAGGGAACAAATGGGTTTTCAAGAAGAAAATTGGTTACGATGGAAAGGTAGAGACCTATAAGGCAAGGCTAGTAGCGAAGGAGTTTCGCCAAAGGCAAGGAATCGACTATGAGAGACTTTCTCACTGTTGCCATGCTTAAATCAATTAGGATTTTATTAGCAATAGTTGCATACTATGATTATGAGATTTGGCGGATGGATGTCAAAGCGACTTTTCTCAATGGATACATTGAAGAAAACATTTTCATGGAACAACCTAGAGGATTTGAATCCCAAGATGGTTCCAAGGTATGCAAGCTAAAGCGATCCATTTATGGGTTGAAACAAGCTTGAGGAGTTGGAACATTCGTTTTGATGAAGCCATTAAATCTTTTGGTTTTATCAAAAATGAGGATGAGCCATGTGTATATAAGAAGGTTAGTGTGATTGCTATCACTTTCCTTGTCTTATATGTGGATGACATCTTGTTGATGGGTAATGATACGGTATGTTGTGACTATAAAGGTATGGTTGTCAAATACATTCTCCATGAAAGACTTAGGGAGGCAACCTATATTCTTGGGATTCGCATCTATAGAGATGGCGAAAAGAATAATTGATTTATCCCAAAGTCTATACTTGGAAAAGGTGTTAAAGAGGTTTAACATGCTTGATTCCAAGAGAGGATTGTTACCAGTGAGACATGGTATCCACCTTTCTAAAGAGATGTCTCCAAAGACACCGAAGAAAGAGATAAGATGGCAGGATTCCATATGCTTGGCTATTGGAAGTTTAATGTATGCAATGTTGTGTACTAGGCGGATATCGCATATCTTTATTAGTTTGACTAGCGGTATCAATCCAATCGAGTTTGGAACAACTGGATAGGTGTCAAGAATATCCTTAAGTACTTGAGAAGAACTAAGGATTTATTCTTGATTTATGGAAGTGGAGACTTGCAATTGGATGGTTATCTTGATTACGATTTCCAATCGGATATCGATGATAGAAAGTCTACCTCTGGATATGTGTTCATTTGTAATGGAGTGCGATCGGTTGGAAGAGTTCCAAGCGAGCACGCATTGCAGATTCCACTACGGAATCTTGAGTATATTCTTTGCATCGAGATCTTTGCAAAGGAAGTTGTTTGGATAAAGAAGTTCGTAGCGAGAACTTACGATAGTTCCTTCCATTGAGTCGGTGGTTCCATTACCTTTGTGACAACAATGGAAGCGATCATCTGAGCTAAGGAACCAAGGTCTCACGAGAAATCCAAACACATAGAAAGGCACTACCACATTATCGGATATATAGTTGGGCAAGCGATAAAGCCATGCGGAAAAATAACATCGGTGAAAAATCCGGTGATCCATTCACTAAGCTTTTGTCACAAGTTCGATTAGACAGGCATCTTGAGAAGATGGGTCTAAGGTATTGTAATGAATGGCTCTAGTGCTAGTGGGAGATTGTTAGTAGTATGCCTAGAGCATATCATTTAGTATGTATCTTGTACATATTTTTATTAATAAAGGCATTTCCACTTTTCGTTTACATAATATATTTATGTGTAATAGAAAAGGTCCATTGATATTTTGTTAGAAATATTATTCTTAAGTTGTTAAGAATATGAGTGACAATATTTCTAGCACAAAGTATCATAAATAGGTTCTGTCGAGGATACTTCATAATAAGGACATGACTTATCGGAAAGATTGTATTCATGTTTGTTCCCAAGTTATTTATATGAGATATAAATAAGATGGAATGGTGAGTCTCATGCCATATAACAAACATGATAGGCACTTATAAATGATAAGTAGGCGAACCGGTGACACTTATGACAAACACATGGAGTTTACTCTTGTCAATGTTTTGTCATAAATCATATCGATGCATATAATCTTTAGACTGAGATAGCAGTTATCTTGTATATAGGTAGTTTGAGTTTGATCTGCTTTCATACTTGTACTATGTATGGGTATATGGGCATGTGTTGGCTCTGCTAGTTATATATGGAGGTAGGTGTTGATCAAGAAGGAATCTGTTCCTCTAAGTAAATAGAGATAAAATCCTATGTTCATTTAATTGTTCTTGATGTTTCAAGTTCTGGCGGAGACGGATAGATTTATTCGAAAAGAGTTTACGATGAGAAAAATCTTTTAATCAAGAAGCTGGAATTAAAGAGAACATAATATTCATAGCAAATGGAGTTTGACATAAACCATGACTCGGCTTGAGTTGGGATTTTGTATGCAGAGAGATTCTAGTGCATGGTAACATATGATTATAGGTTCATTTAAGGTAAATCTTATTACTAATTGGGTGGCCATGGCATGCTATGCTAGGTGTTAACCATGGTCTATGAGGTTCATAAAATGATTTAGAGAAATCATTTATGGTAAGAAAGAGTTCGATGATATTAAGAGTTGATATCATGTCTCATTGCCAATTAGTGATGAGCCTAGTAAGTCACACACATACACAAGTTATCACCTATTTAAATATGATTTAATTAATTAATTAAAGAGTTTAATTGATTAATTAAATAGATTTGGTTTGCAATAAAATTGCAAAGTCCTAGCATGACTTGAAACCAAATCTAGATTATTGGATGTGTAGTATAAATTAAATTTATATTTAAAGTGTTTAAATATGAATTTAATTGATGAAAATTAATTAATAGAGATTAATTAATTAATTTATATTTGATATAAATTAATTAGAAGAAGAAAATAATTATTTTGGGTTAAGAACTCAAAATTAAGACACGAGGGCATTTTGGTCATTTTGCGGTGTGACACGTGGCACCATGAGATGGTGACACATGGCATAACACATAAGCTTGCCAAATAATTTTAATCATGTAAGATGATTAAAATCAAGATTAAATATAGGTTTGACACTTGGCACAATGTGATTGGGTCACTTAAACCTAGAGCTAATCAAAGGTGACATGTGGCTAGGGTTTAATGTGTTAACCTAGCTATTTAAGTGGGGTTATGAAAAGAAAACACAACTAGCAGCCTCTCCTCTCATATGTCGCGCCACTTTGAGCCTCTCCAGCTATTTCTCTTCGTCTCTCATCAATTCAAAGAGATTAGCCATCAATCTCTTGAATTAAGAACACTAGAAATTGTTTCTAGTGTCTGTTTGCATCTCTAATCTCTTAAAAGCGAACTTGAATTTCTAATTAATAGAAAAGGCTTTAGAAGCTGTTCAAGGGCTGCCATAGGTGTTCTTGGTGTGGACAAGCTAGAGGACAACATCGGTGTCCTGAGGCGAATCTCAAAGCGCAGACACGCTGCAGCACATCAAGAGGTTAGTGTAATCGTTCTTGATTTAATCTATGGTTTTAAAATTAATCTGATTAATTTTATAAACATAAATTAAAAATACAGATCCAAAAACATATTAAAAGAGTTTTAATATGTTGTTTATCATTGAAATCAAATAGATAAAAATAAATCTTGTATGGTGCTTGTGACCCTAGGTGAAAATTTTTGAATTCAATGGTATAATCTTGTGTTTTTCACGCTTCCGTTCCTTCATATAGCTCATCATACTACATACCTTATCCAATAGGGTGAAGGAACAGAAGCGTAAAAAACACAAGTTTATACCATTGAATTCAAAAATTTTCATCTAGGGTCACATGCATCATGCAAGATTTATTTTTATCTATTTGATTTCAATGATAAACAACATATTAAAACTCTTTTAATATGTTTTTGGATCTATATTTTCCATTTAAGATTTTAAAATTAATCAGATTAATTTTAGAACCCTAGATTAAATCAAGAACGATTACACTAACCTCTTGATGCACTGTAGTGCGTCTGCGCCTTTGAGATTTGTCTTTAGGACACCAAATGTTGTCCCTCTAGTTTTTCCACACCAAGAATACCTATGGCAACCCTTGAACAACTTTTAAAGCTTTTTCTATTAATTAGAAATTCAAGTTCTACCTTTTAAGAGATTAGAGATGTAAACAGAACATTAGAAACAATTTCTAGTGTTCTTAATTCAAGGGATTGATGGCTAATCTCTTTGAATTGACGAGAGATGAAGAAGAATAGATGGAGAGCCTCAAAATGGCGTGACAAAGGAGAGGAGTGGCTGCTAGTTGTTTTTTTTTTTCATAACAACACTTATATAGCCAGGTTAACACATTAAACCCTTGCCACATGTCACCCTTTGATTAGCTCTAGGTTTAAGTGACCCAATCACATTGTGCCAAGTGTCAAACCTATATTTAATCTTGATTTTAATCATCTTACATTATTAAAAAAAAACATTTGGCAAGCTTATGTGTAATCCCATGTGTCACCATCTCCTGGTGCCACGTGTCACACTGTGAAATGACCAAAATGCCCCTGTGTCTTAATTTTGAGTTCTCAACCCAAAATAATTATTTTTCTTCTTCTAATCAATTTATATCAAATATAAATTAATTAATTAATCTCTATTAATTAATTTCTCATTAATTAAATTCATATTTAAACACTTTAAACATAAATTTAACTTATACTATACATCCAATAATCTAGATTTGGTTTCAAGTCATGCTAGGGACTTTGCAATTTAATTGCAAACCAAACCTATTTAATTAATCAATTAAACTCTTTAATTAATTAATTAAATCATATTTAAATAGGTGATAACTTGTGTATGTGTATGACTTACTAGGCTCATCACTAATTGGCAATGAGACATGATATCAACTCTTAATATCATCAGAACTCTTTCTTACCATAAATGATTTCTCTAAATCATTTTATGAACCTCATAGACCATGGTTAACACCTAGCATAGCATGCCATAGCCACCCAATTAGTAATAAGATTTACCTTAAATGAACCTATAATCATATGTTACCATGCACTAGAATCTCTCTGTTATAAAATCTCAACTCAAGCTGGAGTCATGGTTTATGTCAAACTCCATTTGCTATGAATATTATGTTCTCTTTTAATTCGATTCTTGATTAAAAAGATTTTCTCATCAGAAACTCTTTTAAGAATAAATCTATCTGTCCTGGCCAGGAACTTGAAACATCAAGAACAATTAAATGAACATAGGATTTTATCTCTATTTACTTAGAGGAACAGATTCCATCTTGATCAACACCTACCTCCATATATAACTAGTAGGAGCCAACACATGCCCATATACCCATACACAGTACAAGTATGAAAGCTGTATCAAACTCAAACTACCTATATACAAGATAACTGTGCTATCTCAGGTCTAAAGATTATATGCATTGATATGATTTATGACAAAACATTGACAAGAGTAAACTCCATGTGCTTGTCATAAGTGTCACTGGTTCGACCAACTTATCATTTATAAGTGCCTATCATGTTTGTTATATGGCATGAGACTCACCATTCCATCTTATTTATATCTCATATAAATAACTTGGGAACAAATATGAATACAACCTTTCCGGATAAGTCATGTCCTTATTATGAAGTATCCTCGATTGTGAATCTATATATGATACTTTGTGCTAGAAATATTGTCACTCATATTCTTAACAACTTAAGAATAATATTTCTAACAAAATATCAATGGACCTTTTCTATTACACATAAATATATTATGTAAACGGAAAAGTGGAAATGCCTTTTATTAATAAAAATATGTACAAGATACATACTAAATGATATGCTCTAGGGCATACTACTAACAATCTCCCACTAGCACTAGAGCCATTCATTACAATTTCTTAGACCTATCTTCTCAAGATGTCGGTCTAATTGAGTTTGTGACATAGGCTTAGTGAACGGATCAGCTGGATTTTTCAGCTGATGTTATTTTTCAGCATGGCTATATCGCCTTGCCCAACTATATCTCTGAAAATGTGGTAGTGTCTTTCTATGTGTTTGGATTTTTGATGAGACCTTATTTCCTTAGCCTATATGACTGCTCCATTATTGTCACAGTGTAATGGAACTGCTTACTCAATGGAAGGAACTACTGTAAGTTCTGTCACGAACTTCTTTATCCAAACAGCTTCCTTTGCGATCTCGATGCAAAGAATATACTCGACCTCTGTAGTGGAATCTGCGATGTGCTCGCTTGGAACTCTTCCAACTGACTGCACCTCCATTACAAATGAACACATATACAGAGGTAGACTTTCTATCATTGATATTTGATTGGAAATCAGAATCAGTATAACCATCCAATTGCAAGTCTCCACCTCCATAAATCAAGAATAAATCCTTAGTTCTTCTCAAGTACTTAAGCATATTCTTAACAGCTATCCAGTGTTCCAAACCTGGATTGGATTGATACTTGCTAGTCAAACTAACAGCATATGCGATATCCGGCCTAGTACACAACATTGCATACATCAAACTTCCAATAGTCAAAGCATATGGAATCCTGGCCATTTTATCTCTTTCTTCAGGTGTCTTTGGAGACATCTCTTTAGAAAAGTGGATACCATGTCTCACTGGTAAGAATCCTCTCTTGGAATCAAGCATGTTAAACCTCTTTAACACCTTTTCTAAGTATAGACTTTGGGATAAACCAATTATTATTTTCGATCTATCTCTATAAATGCGAATCCCAAGAATATAGGTTGCTTCCCCTAAGTCCTTCATGGAGAATGTATTTGACAACCATACCTTCTGATTGTCAACATACCTGTGTCATTACCCATCAACAAAATGTCATCCACATACAAGACAAGGAAAGTGACACCACTATCACTAACCTTCTTATATACACATGGCTCATCCTCATTTTTGATAAAACCAAATGACTTAATGGCTTCATCAAAATGGATGTTCCAACTCCTCGAAGCTTGTTTCAACCCATAAATGGATCGCTTTAGCTTGCATACCTTGGAATCATCTTGGGATTCAAAACCCCTAGGTTGTTCCATGAAAATGTTTTCTTCAATGTATCCATTGAGAAAAGCTGTTTTGACATCCATCTGCCAAATCTCATAATCATAGTATGCAGCTATTGCTAATAGAATCCTAATTGATTTAAGCATGGCAACAGGTGAGAAAGTCTTCTCCTAGTCGATTCCTTGCCTTTGGCGAAACGCTTTTGCTACTAGCCTTGCCTTATAGGTCTCTACCTTTCCATCAAAACCAATTTTCTTCTTAAAAATGCATTTGTTCCCTGTAGGTATAACACCTTCAGGTGGGTCAACAAGATCCCAAACTTGATTCTTATACATGGAATCAATTTTGAATTTCATTGCATCAATCATTTTGAAGAGTCTATATCTGATATACCTTCTTCATAGGTAAGTGGATCATCTCCATGATCTACTTTTTCATGAATAGACAACTCTTGTTCTTCTTCATGAAGGAAACCATATCTCACTGGTGGGTGAGATACCCTAGTTGTTCTATGAGGAACAGCTATAGATGTTTCATCAATAGATGTAGTTTGACTAGATGGATCTATATCCATCTGATCTGTTGGTTGGTCAAAATTCTCCAATTCTAACTCTATTTGCCTTCCCTTGCCTCCTTCTTCAATGAACTGTTGTTCTAGAAATGTGGCATCTCTACTTACCACAACCTTTTGTGATGAAGGCAAATAAAAATAATATCCAAAACTATCTTTTGGATATCCAACAAATCGGCTCTTTTCTGATCTAGTTTTCAATTTATCAGTGTTTAGCTTTTTGATATAAGCTGGACAACCCCAAATCTTAACATCCTTAAGACTTAGTTTTCTTCCATGCCATATCTCATAAGGTGTGGAAGATATTAATTTTGATGGAATTCTATTTAGAATATGCAAAGCTGATTCTAATGCAAATCCCCAAAAGGAGATTGGCATATCAGTATAGCTCATCATACTACATACCTTATCCAATAGGGTGAAGGAACGGAAGCGTGAAAAACACAAGTTTATACCATTGAATTCAAAAATTTTCATATAGGGTCACATGCATCATGCAAGATTTATTTTTATCTATTTGATTTCAATGATAAACAACATATTAAAACTCTTTTAATATGTTTTTGGATCTATATTTTCCATTTAAGATTTTAAAATTAATCAGATTAATTTTAGAACCCTAGATTAAATCAAGAACGATTACACTAACCTCTTGATGCACTGTAGTGCGTCTGCGCCTTTGAGATTTGTCTTTAGGACACCAAATGTTGTCCCTCTAGTTTGTCCACACCAAGAACACCTATGGCAACCCTTGAACAGCTTCTAAAGCTTTTTCTATTAATTAGAAATTCAAGTTCTACCTTTTAAGAGATTAGAGATGTAAACAGGACACTAGAAATAATTTCTAGTGTTCTTAATTCAAGAGATTGATGGCTAATCTCTTTGAATTGATGAGAGATGAAGAAGAATAGATGGAGAGCCTCAAAATGGCATGACAAAGGAGAGGAGTGGCTGCTAGTTGTTTTTTTTTTTTCATAACAACACTTATATAGCTAGGTTAACACATTAAACCCTTGCCACATGTCACCCTTTGATTAGCTCTAGGTTTAAGTGACCCAATCACATTGTGCCAAGTGTCAAACCTATATTTAATCTTGATTTTAATCATCTTACATTATTAAAAAAAAAACATTTGGCAAGCTTATGTTTAATCCCATGTGTCACCATCTCCTGGTGCCACGTGTCACACTGTGAAATGACCAAAATACCCCTGTGTCTTAATTTTGAGTTCTCAACCCAAAATAATTATTTTTCTTCTTCTAATCAATTTATATCAAATATAAATTAATTAATTAATCTCTATTAATTAATTTCTCATTAATTAAATTCATATTTAAACACTTTAAATATAAATTTAACTTATACTATACATCCAATAATCTAGATTTGGTTTCAAGTCATGCTAGGGACTTTGCAATTTAATTGCAAACCAAACCTATTTAATTAATCAATTAAACTCTTTAATTAATTAATTAAATCATATTTAAATAGGTGATAACTTGTGTATGTGTATGACTTACTAGGCTCATCACTAATTGGCAATGAGACATGATATCAACTCTTAATATCATCAGAACTCTTTCTTACCATAAATGATTTCTCTAAATCATTTTATGAACCTCATAGACCATGGTTAACACCTAGCATAGCATGCCATAGCCACCCAATTAGTAATAAGGTTTACCTTAAATGAACCTATAATCATATGTTACCATGCACTAGAATCTCTCTGTTATAAAATCTCAACTCAAGCTGGAGTCATGGTTTATGTCAAACTCCATTTGCTATGAATATTATGTTCTCTTTTAATTCCAGTTCTTGATTAAAAAGATTTTCTCATCAGAAACTCTTTTCTGAATAAATCTATCTGTCCTGGCCAGGAACTTGAAACATCAAGAACAATTAAATGAACATAGGATTTTATCTCTATTTACTTAGAGGAACAGATTCCATCTTGATCAACACCTACCTCCATATATAACTAGTAGGAGCCAACACATGCCCATATACCCATACACAGTACAAGTATGAAAGCAGTATCAAACTCAAACTACCTATATACAAGATAACTGTGCTATCTCAGGTCTAAAGATTATATGCATTGATATGATTTATGACAAAACATTGACAAGAGTAAACTCCATGTGCTTGTCATAAGTGTCACTGGTTCGGCCAACTTATCATTTATAAGTGCCTATCATGTTTGTTATATGGCATGAGACTCACCATTCCATCTTATTTATATCTCATATAAATAACTTGGGAACAAATATGAATACAATCTTTCCGGATAAGTCATGTCCTTATTATGAAGTATCCTCGATTGTGAACCTATATATGATACTTTGTGCTAGAAATATTGTCACTCATATTCTTAACAACTTAAGAATAATATTTCTAACAAAATATCAATGGACCTTTTCTATTACACATAAATATATTATGTAAACGGAAAAGTGGAAATGCCTTTTATTAATAAAAATATGTACAAGATACATACTAAATGATATGCTCTAGGGCATACTACTAACAATCTCCCACTAGCACTAGAGCCATTCATTACAATTTCTTAGACCTATCTTCTCAAGATGTCGGTCTAATTGAGTTTGTGACATAGGCTTAGTGAACGGATCAGCTGGATTTTTCAGCTGATGTTATTTTTCAGCATGGCTATATCGCCTTGCCCAACTATATCTCTGAAAATGTGGTAGTGTCTTTCTATGTGTTTGGATTTTTTATGAGACCTTATTTCCTTAGCCTATATGACTGCTCCATTATTGTCACAGTGTAATGGAACTGCTTACTCAATGGAAGGAACTACTGTAAGTTCTGTCACGAACTTCTTTATCCAAAGCGACTTCCTTTGCGACATCGATGCGAGAATATACTCAGCCTCTGTAGTGGAATCTGCAGTCGTGCTCTGTTTGGAACTCTTCCAACTGACTGCACCTCCATTACAAATGAACACATATACAGAGGTAGACTTTCTATCATTGATATTTGATTGGAAATCAGAATCAGTATAACCATCCAATTGTAAGTCTCCACCTCCATAAATCAAGAATAAATCCTTAGTTCTTCTCAAGTACTTAAGCATATTCTTAACAGCTATCCAGTGTTCCAAACCTGGATTGGATTGATACTTGCTAGTCAAACTAACAGCATATGCGATATCCGGCCTAGTACACAACATTGCATACATCAAACTTCCAATAGTCAAAGCATATGGAATCCTGGCCATTTTATCTCTTTCTTCAGGTGTCTTTGGAGACATCTCTTTAGAAAGGTGGATACCATGTCTCACTGGTAAGAATCCTCTCTTGGAATCAAGCATGTTAAACCTCTTTAACACCTTTTCTAAGTATAGACTTTGGGATAAACCAATTATTATTTTCGCTCTATCTCTATAAATGCGAATCCCAAGAATATAGGTTGCTTCCCCTAAGTCCTTCATGGAGAATGTATTTGACAACCATACCTTTACAGTTGTCAACATACCTGTGTCATTACCCATCAACAAAATGTCATCCACATACAAGACAAGGAAAGTGACACCACTATCACTAACCTTCTTATATACACATGGCTCATCCTCATTTTTGATAAAACCAAATGACTTAATGGCTTCATCAAAATGGATGTTCCAACTCCTCGAAGCTTGTTTCAACCCATAAATGGATCGCTTTAGCTTGCATACCTTGGAATCATCTTGGGATTCAAAACCCCTAGGTTGTTCCATGAAAATGTTTTCTTCAATGTATCCATTGAGAAAAGCTGTTTTGACATCCATCTGCCAAATCTCATAATCATAGTATGCAGCTATTGCTAATAGAATCCGAATTGATTTAAGCATGGCAACAGGTGAGAAAGTCTTCTCCTTGTCGATTCCTTGCCTTTGGCGAAACGCTTTTGCTACTAGCCTTGCCTTATAGGTCTCTACCTTTCCATCAAAACCAATTTTCTTCTTAAAAATGCATTTGTTCCCTGTAGGTATAACACCTTCAGGTGGGTCAACAAGATCCCAAACTTGATTCTTATACATGGAATCAATTTTGAATTTCATAGCATCAATCATTTTGAAGAGTCTATATCTGATATACCTTCTTCATAGGTAAGTGGATCATCTCCATGATCTACTTTTTCATGAATAGACAACTCTTGTTCTTCTTCATGAAGGAAACCATATCTCACTGGTGGGTGAGATACCCTAGTTGTTCTATGAGGAACAGCTATAGATGTTTCATCAATAGATGTAGTTTGACTAGATGGATCTATATCCATCTAATCTGTTGGTTGGTCAAAATTCTCCAATTCTAACTCTATTTGCCTTCCCTTGCCTCCTTCTTCAATAAACTGTTGTTCTAGAAATGTGGCATCTCTACTTACCACAACCTTTTGTGATGAAGGCAAATAAAAATAATATCCAAAACTATCTTTTGGATATCCAACAAATCGACTCTTTTCTGATCTAGTTTTCAATTTATCAGTGTTTAGCTTTTTGATATAAGCTGGACAACCCCAAATCTTAACATCCTTAAGACTTAGTTTTCTTCCATGCCATATCTCATAAGGTGTGGAAGATATTAATTTTGATGGAATTCTATTTAGAATATGCAAAGCTGATTCTAATGCAAATCCCCAAAAGGAGATTGGCATATCAGTATAGCTCATCATACTACATACCTTATCCAATAGGGTGAAGGAACGGAAGCGTGAAAAACACAAGTTTATACCATTGAATTCAAAAATTTTCATCTAGGGTCACATGCATCATGCAAGATTTATTTTTATCTATTTGATTTCAATGATAAACAACATATTAAAACTCTTTTAATATGTTTTTGGATCTATATTTTCCATTTAAGATTTTAAAATTAATCAGATTAATTTTAGAACCCTAGATTAAATCAAGAACGATTACACTAACCTCTTGATGCACTGTAGTGCGTCTGCGCCTTTGAGATTTGTCTTTAGGACACCAAATGTTGTCCCTCTAGTTTGTCCACACCAAGAACACCTATGGCAACCCTTGAACAGCTTCTAAAGCTTTTTCTATTAATTAGAAATTCAAGTTCTACCTTTTAAGAGATTAGAGATGTAAACAGGACACTAGAAATAATTTCTAGTGTTCTTAATTCAAGAGATTGATGGCTAATCTCTTTGAATTGATGAGAGATGAAGAAGAATAGATGGAGAGCCTCAAAATGGCGTGACAAAGGAGAGGAGTGGCTGCTAGTTGTTTTTTTTTTTCATAACAACACTTATATAGCTAGGTTAACACATTAAACCCTTGCCACATGTCACCCTTTGATTAGCTCTAGGTTTAAGTGACCCAATCACATTGTGCCAAGTGTCAAACCTATATTTAATCTTGATTTTAATCATCTTACATTATTAAAAAAAAAACATTTGGCAAGCTTATGTTTAATCCCATGTGTCACCATCTCCTGGTGCCACGTGTCACACTGTGAAATGACCAAAATGCCCCTGTGTCTTAATTTTGAGTTCTCAACCCAAAATAATTATTTTTCTTCTTCTAATCAATTTATATCAAATATAAATTAATTAATTAATCTCTATTAATTAATTTCTTATTAATTAAATTCATATTTAAACACTTTAAATATAAATTTAACTTATACTATACATCCAATAATCTAGATTTGGTTTCAAGTCATGCTAGGGACTTTGCAATTTAATTGCAAACCAAACCTATTTAATTAATCAATTAAACTCTTTAATTAATTAATTAAATCATATTTAAATAGGTGATAACTTGTGTATGTGTATGACTTACTAGGCTCATCACTAATTGGCAATGAGACATGATATCAACTCTTAATATCATCAGAACTCTTTCTTACCATAAATGATTTCTCTAAATCATTTTATGAACCTCATAGACCATGGTTAACACCTAGCATAGCATGCCATAGCCACCCAATTAGTAATAAGGTTTACCTTAAATGAACCTATAATCATATGTTACCATGCACTAGAATCTCTCTGTTATAAAATCTCAACTCAAGCTGGAGTCATGGTTTATGTCAAACTCCATTTGCTATGAATATTATCTTCTCTTTTAATTCCAGTTCTTGATTAAAAAGATTTTCTCATCAGAAACTCTTTTCTGAATAAATCTATCTGTCCTGGCCAGGAACTTGAAACATCAAGAACAATTAAATGAACATAGGATTTTATCTCTATTTACTTAGAGGAACAGATTCCATCTTGATCAACACCTACCTCCATATATAACTAGTAGGAGCCAACACATGCCCATATACCCATACACAGTACAAGTATGAAAGCAGTATCAAACTCAAACTACCTATATACAAGATAACTGTGCTATCTCAGGTCTAAAGATTATATGCATTGATATGATTTATGACAAAACATTGACAAGAGTAAACTCCATGTGCTTATCATAAGTGTCACTGGTTCGGCCAACTTATCATTTATAAGTGCCTATCATGTTTGTTATATGGCATGAGACTCACCATTCCATCTTATTTATATCTCATATAAATAACTTGGGAACAAATATGAATACAATCTTTCCGGATAAGTCATGTCCTTATTATGAAGTATCCTCGATTGTGAACCTATTTATGATACTTTGTGCTAGAAATATTGTCACTCATATTCTTAACAACTTAAGAATAATATTTCTAACAAAATATCAATGGACCTTTTCTATTACACATAAATATATTATGTAAACGAAAAAGTGGAAATGCCTTTTATTAATAAAAATATGTACAAGATACATACTAAATGATATGCTCTAGGGCATACTACTAACAATCTCCCACTAGCACTAGAGCCATTCATTACAATTTCTTAGACCTATCTTCTCAAGATGTCGGTCTAATTGAGTCTGTGACATAAGCTTAGTGAACGGATCAGCTAGATTTTTCAGCTGATGTTATTTTTCTGCATGGCTATATCGCTTTGCCCAACTATATCTCTGAAAATGTGGTAGTGTCTTTCTATGTGTTTGGATTTTTGATGAGAACTTATTTCCTTAGCCTATATGACTGCTCCATTATTGTCACAGTGTAATGGAACTGCTGACTCAATGGAAGGAACTACTGTAAGTTCTGTCACGAACTTCTTTATCCAAACAGCTTCCTTTGCAGCATCTGATGCAGCAATATACTCAGCCTCTGTAGTGGATGTCACACCCTACCCCTCTGTAAGGCATAACATGATCCCGTAGTATACCTAATGAATTACCAACTCCGTCTACTGATAACCCATTAAATATACTACAAGGGATTTTAAAAACTTTTCTTACTCCTTTTACAGTGGTGAGCGCTATTTACAGGTGTTAAAAACTTTGGTGAACTGAAATGAAACAACTAACTCATTTGGTTTACTTGGAATTTCTGTAAAAATTTTGGCAGAGTGCCATCTGTATTTTGGATAAAACATTTCTTCAGAAAACCTGTAAAAAGTACTTCAATAATTTTCCAAATCTCAACTCCAATACATTTCTCAACACAACAATTTATCAACTCAATTCCATAGAAATTTTTCAAAGTCTGAGATAAGGAAATATAATCTGACTTTTACAAGTCAAAACATTTCGTAATTATTTTACATCTTCTTGGTACAATTTGATTTTACAACTGCTAAATACCAAAAACAATATGTACATACAGTGTCATACATTCTGATTACAAAATGCAAAATATTGGTATACTCATTATACAGAAAAATCTCTCATTTGGAGGTATATGCGACCTAGTCTGCATACTGTCTCTCTACCTGCGACAACAATTAAAATGCTATCGCTGAGACAATGTCTCAGTGGTGCACAACATTAACCAAATACAATTTAAATCACAATTCATAAGTCATGTAAATAGTGGATACTTAAAATCATAGTTAAATTCAAGACAATAATGTCAACAAGAATTTAAACTCCATTTGTCAATATCACAATAGTTTTCCATAAGTCAGATCATGTTTGAATTCAAAAGACAGTATATGTCAATGAGAGTTTGAATCAATTTCACAATCTCACAATACATAATAATGCAATTTAGTCGAATAATTTAAGAATACAGTGTTGCCAATTCATTCACAACTTAAGCCATGACACAATTTTCCGATCAATGCCGCGTTGTACACCACGACAAAGCAATCACAACCTCACTAATCGAAATCAATGAGGAAGGGGAGCTAGCTATATAATGAGTACTCATCCACACTCACCTCTGACTGACAAGTCAAAGAGGGAGGAACATAATCATACTCACCCCAGACTGATAAGTCAAAGAGGGAGGAATCATCACACTCACCCCATTAATGGAGGAGGAACATAGTATCAGTGTCATGCCAATTGTGAGTCAAAACAATTCCAAACATTTTATTCAAATGATCCGTAAGAATCCAATAAATTTCCAAAGTTATAATTTCATTCAAAAAATGGCAACACAATTCGTAATTCACTTCAATTTCCACAAAAACCATTTACAGTGCTTTTCAATCAATAAGTATCCATCAATATCATTCAAACAATTTTTCACAGTTTCAAACCATTCACCATGTTTTTCAATCAATAAGTGTTCATCAAACACATTTCCACAATTTAAAACAATAATATACAAATAGTCAATATTTATTTCAATTGAAAAATTCAAGAGAAATAGTTGTTGTGCACAAACACAATTTAAAACAATAATATACAAATATTCAATATTTATTTCAATTGAAAAATTCAAAAGCAATAGCCGTTGTGCACAAACCTCTGATATTTGTCTCCTGGTCTGACTCAGTATTTCCTTCCCTTTCCCTGAGTCTTTAGTAACTGAGAAACACAATTTGAAGTGTTTCAGTACTAAATTAAATTGTCTCTAACGATAATGTTTGATAAATAATGCACTGAACTCAATTTTTCACTTAATCACCTAATATACCGACCCTCGTTGCGTTTTAGGTAAATTAGGTTTTAGTGTCATTAATATGTCACATTTGATAGGGTTTTAGGTTTGGTATGTTTTACCAAAGTCATTTCCTTGCTTAGTGCATTTTAATGCAAATTGCTGGATTCCGGGACACTGGTTTGACCTAACCGGACGATCTAGTTCCCTCAGTTTTCAGGTCTCGGTCAAAACTACAAACTTGTAGATCTAGGACTTATTGCACGCGGGGCAAAATTTCAGGTCAATCCGAGTTAAGTAGACCAAGTTATGGTCATTATACTATTGCTGGTCAAATGGCATCAATTAGGTCATTTTTTTGGTCAATTTGGTCAACTTTGGTTCGGCCAGTTTTTGGACCCCGAACTTGTGCAAGCTTTTTGACTTGCTTCTGGTCATTTCTGGGTTTTGGTGTCTTCATAAGACTTGTAGGTATGGGTCTTAACTATTCATGGTTAAAATTTCAGGTCCATTGGACCTGTTTTGAGTGAGTTATGGCCTAAACACTCACTGCTGCCCAATTGGTCATTTTTCAGGTCCTAATTGTACCTAATCCGAATTGGTCATTTTCTTAGGTCACCTTGCAAGCAGAATTTTGGTATGTTTTCTCAATGAAAGTTGGCACATTTTGTGCCTAGTTTCACCTCAAATTGGTCTCATACCAATTGAGGTTACACATTTAAGATTATAGGCTAAAATGTACACTGCCCTCACTATGCCTTTCACACCCCACTTCAAACACACATTTAACTTGCAAAGTTTACTTCCATACCCTACCAATCTGTTTTGGTACATTACCAAAAGCATTATCTACTTTACATTAACATTATTTTGGGCAGATTACCATTACCCTCAACACACCAAATATCATTCACAATTACAATTTCTAATTACCATTACAAACACACCTAACCATTACAAATTTTACATACACTTTACAATATCAATCTACATACATCTCATCAACCTTCTAGGTCAATATTCTGCCCACACTTCCTTTAATATATACCATTACTCAAGTGTCCCCAAGCTGCATAAACCATTCTTCAACATCAAAGTGCCATCCAATTTACCAATTCCCATCCAAGTGCATAAATCACCATATAAACATGAAATAATTCACTAGGTTACTAATTCATCATGATCAACACCATTTCTCATCAATTATATGCACAAATATCTCATCAAAAACGTGACTCATGGCTGTCCAAAATGAAAACAACAATAACCCTTCAAACTCAAAATTTTCCTTCACCAAACCAACACCCATAACATGAACATAAACTTTAACAAAGAAATTCTCAAAAATGCAAACTTACCTTTAATTGTAACTTGCTAAACCTTCACCAAACTTCTCAAATTTGGTATCAATATCTTCCTTGTGATGTGTAGACCATTTTTCATGAAGGAACCTAAGTATTTAGAGATGAAAAGAGGGAGTGGATGAAGCTTTCATGCAAACGCCCATGGAGTTTCTATTTGGTTCTTCAATTCGGCAATGTTGAATGCAAATGAGGAAGATGGATTATTCAGCTGCATTTTAAGTGTACACATGTCCCACTATGTATTTAATTAATCCCCTTAGTGGTCCACTTAGTCACTTAATCATATAATAAGCTAAATTCCCACTTATTCCACATTTAACCTTTAATTTCTACTATTTACTTTAGGTACCACCAAATTAATTTTTCATTTCATTTTTTAAGTGTAATATTATTTATTTTTAATGGATATTTAGGTCAAAAGACACTTCGGGATGTCAAATGACCATAATGCCCCTGTTCGGGTGGCATTCCCGATTTTTCGGTATTACCGGGTTTTGTCTATTTTTTGATTTCTCACTTTTCTTTGTACTAATTATTCAATTTTTCTTTGATCTTTCTAATGATATTTATTCTTCAATAAGGTTCTATTTATGTCCTAAAAATGTTTTCCAGGGTTCCCCGCAGTCTAGGGCCAGTCAACGGTCCACGCCGTGACTTCCCGGTGCGGTCACCCATCGCTAGGTTTCCGGTTCGCTTAACTTGGTGACATTTCTTTGCTATTATTTTTCCTTTGTTTTTCTTGTATTTTCTTTTCTTGTATTTCATTATTTATGTCTCCTCTCTCATATCAAGGTGTGGTTCTAGGCATCCTAGCTGTCCGGACAACACTGGTCACTGGAGCAGTAGAACGCACTACCGAACTTAGGGGTGTTACAGTGGAATCTGCAGTCGTGCTCTGTTTGGAACTCTTCCAACTGACTGCACCTCCATTACAAATGAACACATATCCAGAGGTAGACTTTCTATCATTGATATTTGATTGGAAATCAAAATCAGTATAACCATCCAATTGCAAGTCTCCACCTCCATAAATCAAGAATAAATCCTTAGTTCTTCTCAAGTACTTAAGGATATTCTTGACAGCTATCTAGTGTTCCAAACCTGGATTGGATTGATACCTGCTAGTCAAACTAACAGCATATGCGATATCCGGCCTAGTACACAACAATGCATACATTAAACTTCCAATAGCCGAAGCATATGGAATCTTGGCCATCTTATCTCTTTCTTCAGGTGTCTTTGGAGACATCTCTTTAGAAAGGTGGATACCATGTCTCACTAGTAACAATCCTCTCTTGGAATCAAGCATGTTAAACCTCTTTAACACCTTTTCCAAGTATAGACATTGGGATAAACCAATTATTCTTTTCGCTCTATCTCTATATATGCAAATCCCAAGAATATAGGTTGCCTTCCCTAAGTCTTTCATGGAGAATGTATTTGACAACCATAACTTATAGTTGTCAACATACCTGTGTCATTACCCATCAACAGTATGTCATCCACATATAAGACAAGGAAAGTGATAACACTGTCACTAACCTTCTTATATACACATGGCTCATCCTCATTTTTGATAAAACCAAAGGATTTAATGGCTTCATCAAAACTGATGTTCCAACTCCTCGAAGCTTGTTTCAACCCATAAATGGATCACTTTAGCTTGCATACCTTGGAACCATCTTGGGATTCAAAACCCCTAGGTTGTTCCATGAAAATGTTTTCTTCAATGTATCCATTGAGAAAAGTTGTTTTGACATCCATCTGCCAAATCTCATAATCATAGTATACAGCTATTGCTAATAAAATCCTAATTGATTTAAGCATGGCAACAGGTGAGAAAGTCTCCTCATAGTCGACTCCTTGCCTTTGGCGAAACCCTTTCGCTACTAGCCTTGCCTTATAGGTCTCTACCTTTCCATTAGAACTAATTTTCTTCTTGAAAACCCATTTGTTCCCTATAGGTACAATACCTTTAGGTGGGTAAAGATCCAAAACTTGATTCTTATAGATGGAATCAATCTCGGATTTCATAGCATCAATCCATTTTGAAGAGTTTATATTTGATATAGCTTCTTCATAGGTAAGTGGATCATCTCCATGATCTACTTCTTCATGAGTAGACAACTCTTGTTCTTCTTCATGAAGAAAACCATATCTCACTGGTGGGTGAGATACCCTGGTTGTTCTACGAGGAACAGCTATAGATGTTTCATCAATGGGTATAGGTTGACAAGATGGATCTATATCCATCTGATCTGTTGGTTGGTCAGAATTCTCCAATTCTAACTCTATTTGCCTTCCTTTGCCTCCTTCTTGAACAAACTATTGTTCAAAAAAAGTGGCATTTCTACTTATCACAACCTTTTCTGAAGTAGGCAAATAAAAATAATATCCAAAACTATCTTTTGGATATCCAACAAATTGACCTTTTTCTGATCTGGTCTCCAATTTATCAGTATTCATCTTTTTGATATAAGCTGGACAACCCTAAATCTTGACATGCTTAAGTCTTGGTTTTCTTCCATGCCATATCTCATAAGATGTGGAAGAAACTGATTTTGATGGAATCCTATTCAGAATATACAAAGCTTATTCTAATGCAAATCCCCAAAAGAAGATTGACATATCAGTATAGCTCATCATACTACGTACCATATCCAATAGGGTACGATTTCTCCTTTCAGATACACCATTCAGCTGTGGCGTTGCTAAAGGAGTCAGCTGAGAAACGATGCCATGCTCTCTTAAGTATTCATCAAATTCAGTACTCAAATATTCACCTTCACGATCTGATCGAAGAGCTTTAATACTCTTTCCTATTTGATTTTCTACTTTAGATTTAAATTCATTAAACTTTTTAAAGGATTCATGTTTGTATTTCATCAAATGCAAATACCCAAATCTTGATTTATCATCAGTAAAGGTAATAAAATAATGAAAGCCCCCTCTAGCTATTTCTTTAAATGTACCACATACATCACTATGTATTAGCTCCAAAATATTTTCAGCTCTTAGCCCTTGTCCATCAAAGGGTGATCTAGTCATTTTGCCTTGAAGGCAAGATTCACAAGTCGGAGTAGGCTCAGAGCCCAATGAGGATAGAATCCCTATTTTCTCCAGTTTTGCAATCCTATCTTCTGCAACATGACATAACCTTAAGTGCCAAATATATTTTGAACTTGAGTTGGTTTTCACCATGGCATTGCATTCTTTTAGATCACTTGCATTCAATTTGTGTTTGTCATTATTATCCAAATAATAAAGACCATCATTCATATAACTCGAACCAACATATTTATTTCCAAAATAAATATTGCAAACACCATGTGTGAACTGAAATTCATAGCCATTTCTAGTCAAACTACATATAGAAATGATGTTCTTAAAAGCATCGGGTACATATAAAATATTATCCAAACACAAAATATGTCCAAACATGTAAAAAGATTTAGATCCTATGGCTAAAGCTTCAACAGATGAGCTATTGCCAATCCGGACTCTAACATCTTGAGAACGCAAGCTGCTACTATTTGCTAGTTCTTGCATATCATTAGAAATGTGAGAACTAGCACCAGTATCTAAAACCCAAGCTGTAGATGAACTATGAGTTTCATCAAAATCTAAATAACAAGATATGGACATACCTTCCGAAGGTGTATCCTTCTTGTCCTTCAGAGAAGCAAGATACTCTAGGCAGTTCCTTTTCCAGTGCCCATCCTTTTGGCAGTGGAAACACTTTCCTTTGCCTACATCAGCTTTAGTCTTCCTTTTTTGTTTAGCTATTTTCTTGGAAAGACCAGGAATCTGAGGTTTCTTTTTCTTATTGCCCTTCTTCTTGTTGGACTTTCCAGCAGAAGAAGATGCAATCAAAGCTACCACTTTTCCTTTATTGCCTGGCATATTCTTTTGGGCAATAACTAGCATATTGAGTAAACCAGCTAAGGTGCATTCCTGTTGAGTCATATGAAAATTTGTCACAAAATTCCCAAAAGACTCAGGAAGGGACTGAAGGATCAAATCCGTCTGTGGTTGGAAATCCATGTTGAAGTCAAGATGTTCCAACTACTCAATCAGTCGAATCATCTTGTGGACATGATCCCCAACATTCTGTCCCTCAAACATCCTCATACGGAATAGCTGTCTAGATATCTCATACCTAGCATTCCTGCTGTGCTCACCATATAACTCTTATAGGTGAAGGAGGATCTCACTCGAACTCAACATGTTCTCATGCTGCTTTTGTAACTCATTACTCATGGAAGTAATGTCACACCCTACCCCTCTGTAAGGCATAATATGATCCCGTAGTATACCTAATGAATTACCAACTCCATCTACTGATAACCCATTAAATACACTACAAGGGATTTTAAAAACTTTTCTTACTTCTTTTACAGTGGTGAGCACTATTTACAGGTATTAAAAACCTTTTTGAATTGTTTGGAATTTCTGTAAAAATTTTGGCAGAGTGCCATCTGTATTTTGGATAAAACAGTTCTTCAGAAAACCTGTAAAAAGCACTTCAATATATTTCCAAGTCTCAACTTCAACATTTTTCTCAACCCAACATATTTCTCAAGTCAAATTCACAGTAATATTTCAAGGACTGAGATAAAGAAAATATAATACAATTTTTACAAGTCAAAATATCTCATAATTTACTTTACAACTTCAATGTACAATTTTAATTTACAACTGCTCAAAACCAAAAGCAATATGTACATACAGTAGTCATACATTACAGTACAAAATGCAAAATATTGGTATACTCATTATACCCGGTAATCTCTCGCTGGAGGTACTAGCAGCCTAGTCTGCTGCCCTGTCTGTCTGTCTACCTGCGACAGCCATAAAAAGCTATCGCTGAGACAATGTCTCAGTGGTGCACAACATTAACCAAATACAACTTAAATCACAGTTCATAAATCATTTAAATAGTGGATACTTAAAACCATAGTAAATTTCAAGACAGTAATTGTCAACAAGAATTTAAACTCCATTTATCAATATCACAATAATTTCAATAAGTCAGATCATGGTTGAATTCAAAAGACAGTATATGTCAATAAGAGTTTAAATTCATTTCACAATCTCACAATACATATCAATAAATCACACACAGCTTAATCATGTTCCAAAGTTCAATTCGTCCCAAAAGCCGATGGCTAATGAGGTATTCAATTCGTCCCAAAAGTCGATGACTAATGAGGGATAACATAGCTAGCTAGCAAAAATATGAGTACTCATCCAATTCGTCCTCAACAGGCACACACCTCAACACTTCAGCCAGAGAGGGAATTCAATTCGTCCCACTAGACAAGCTAGCGAGGAATACAATCAATATACATGATAGTTGTGGTTTCAAACCATTTCCAATGCTTTTCAATCAATAAGTATCCATCAATATCATTCAAACAATTTCTCACAATTTCAACCCATTTACAGTACTTTTCAAGCGATAAATATCCATTTAAACACATTTCCACAATTTAAAACAATAATGTACAAATAGTCATAATTTATTTCAATTGAAAAATTCAAAAGAAATAGTTATTGTGCACAAACCTCTGATAATTGTCTCCTGGTCTGGACTCAGTGTTTCCTTCCCTTTTCCTGAGTCTTTGGTAACTGAGAAACACAATTTGAAGTGTTTCAGTACTAAATTAAACTGTCTCTATCGATAATGTTTGACAAATAATTCACTGAAAGCTATTATTTGCTTAATCACCTAATATACTGACCTCGATGCGTTCTAGGTAAATTAGGTTTTAGTGTCATTAATATGTCACATTCGATAGGGTTTTAGGGTTGGTACGTTTTACCAAACTCATTTCCTTGTTTAGTGCATTTTAATGCAACTTGCTGGATTTCGGTATACTAGTTTGACCTAGCCGGACGACCTAGTTCCCTCGGTTTTCAGGTTTTGGTCAAAACTACAAACTTGTAGATCTATGTCTTATGGAACGGGGGGCAAAATTTTAGGTCAATCCGAGTTATGTAGAC
Organism: Hevea brasiliensis; assembly: GCF_030052815.1. Classification (NCBI taxonomy): domain Eukaryota; kingdom Viridiplantae; phylum Streptophyta; class Magnoliopsida; order Malpighiales; family Euphorbiaceae; genus Hevea; species Hevea brasiliensis. Next base: position 39,800,058 of record NC_079509.1, on the reverse strand, counting down.
CAAGTTATGGTCATTTTACTGTTGCTGGTCAAATGGCATCAAATTTGGTCATTTTAGGTCAATTTGGTCAACTTTGGTTCGGCCAGTTTTTGGACCTGAACTTGTGCAAGTTGTTTGACTTGCTTATGGTCATTTCTGGGCTTTGGTGTCTTCATAAGACTTGTAGGTATGGGTCTTAGCTATTCATGGTTAAAATTTCAGGTCAATTAGACCTATTTTGAGTGAGTTATGGCCTATACACTAACTGCTGCCCAAATGGTCAGTTTTTAGGCCTCATTTGCACTTAATCCGAATTGGTCATTTTTCATGCTACCTTACAAGCAGAATTTTGGTATGCTTTCTCAATGAAAGTTGGCACATTTTTTGCCTAGTTTTGTCACACCCTACCCCTCTGTAAGGCATAACATGATCCCGTAGTATACCTAATGAATTACCAACTCCGTCTACTGATAACCCATTAAATACACTACAAGGGATTTTCAAAACTTTTCTTACTTCTTTTACAGTGGTGAGCACTATTTACAGGTGTTAAAACCTTTTTGAACTGAAGTGATAGAACTAACACATTTAAACTATTTGGAATTTCTGTAAAAATTTTGGCAGAGTGACATCTGTATTTTGGATAAAACAGTTCTTCAGAAAACCTGTAAAAAGCACTTCAATATGTATTTGCAAATCTCAACTCCAACATATTTCTCAACACAACATTTTTCTCAACTCAAATCCGCAGTGATTTTTCAAAGACTGAGATACAAGAAATATAATATAAAACTATTCAAGTAAATGAAATCTTAAATTTACATTTACAATAATTTACATTTAATTACATACCAAAATATTTTATAAGAGTTTCTATACAACTGCTCAAATAATTTACATACATATTATTACATGCATACATCAAAACCTATGTACATGGGTATACCTATGATATACCTGGAGCTAATCTGAATATATCTTCAAGGAAATTTACTTACTGCTCTATGCTCTTCTTACCTGCGACAGCATACAAAGCTATCGCTGAGTGGTGAACTCAGTGGTGCACAACTATAATTTAAAACGTAGTACAATATACATTGACAACTTTACAGTAAATAATTTGGAAATCTGAATACTCATCAAATTCCAAAACTCAAAATATTCATTGCCAATAATGTAAATCATTTGTATAAAATGACTTTGATCACAAAATTCAATTTATCAAATCATGACTAACCATATAAGTAATTCCAACAAAATCAATTATACATAAACCATAATTGAAATCACAATTCTTTACCATTCAAAAGCCATTCTGTATCTCAAAAATCATTATGTATCTCAAAAATCATTATGTATCTCAAAACTATTATGTATCTCAAAAATCAATCTTTATCTCACTAACTATGCAAGACTAATCCGAAAGGGCCATATTCGATGTGATTCTAACTCCCTATGGTCGGGGAGGTTGAATCAGATTCTAACTCCCTATGGTCGGGGAGGTCAAATCATTGTGCACAGTACCATCACAATAGTGAATCTTCCGCAAGGGCCATAACGATAAAATAAACTTAGATCTAACCTCAAATCAGAGGAAAATCTAAGCCTGTGCACGTACCATGGTAATCAAAACACAACTAACTCCATTGTCTTCTCAATAAATGAGAGAGACGGGTAATAACCTAGTCAAGCATCTATAGTGAGATATAAAACAATATCACAATCCTTTTTGTGAGCATAATTCACAATATAATTCGATTCAAAGTCAATTCCAATATCCAATAATTTTTATGCTCATCACAATTCAAATTATAAATTTGCATTTTTCCATGAAAATTACCATTACAATTCAAAACATGTTCTATCACAATTTTTCAAAAAATAATTTATTCAATCCATAACAATGCTTAATATTTGTGGAAATACCATTTCACAAAGCTAAATTCATACATACTATAACAATTTCAATAATCATTGAATTAAATCCAATGCTTGTTAAACATAATACATAAGAAAAATATGTCATTTAATCATATGAAATATTCAAAACAAAATTAGTTAAAAACTAGTTGTGCACAAACCTCTGATGACTGTCTCCTGGTCTGGACTCAGTGTTTCCTTCCCTTTTCCTGAGTCTTTACTAACTGAGAAACACAATTTGAAGTGTTTCAGTACTAAATTAAACTGTCTCTATCGACAATGTTTGATAAGTAATTCACTGAAAGCTATTATTTGCTTAATCACCTAATATACCGACCCTCGATGCGTTCTAGGTAAACTAGGTTTTAGTGTCACTAATATGTCACATTCGATAGTATTTTAGGGTTGGTATGTTTTACCAAACTCATTTCCTTGTTTAGTGCATTTTAATGCAACTTGCTGGATTCCGGGATACTAGTTTGACCTAGCCGGACGACCTAGTTCCCTTGGTTTTCGGGTTTCAGTCAAAACTACAAACTTGTAGATCTATGTCTTATGGAAAGCGGGACAAAATTTTAGGTCATTTTGAGTTATGTAGACCAAGTTATAGTCATTTTACTATTGCTGGTCAAATGGCATCAAATTAGGTCATTTTAGGTCAAATTTGGTCAACTTTGGTTCGGTCAGTTTTTGGACCCGAACTTGTGCAAGCTGTTTGACTTGCTTATGGTCATTTCTGGGCTTTGGTGTCTTCATAAGACTTGTAGGTATGGGTCTTATTCATGGTTAAAATTTCAGGTCAATTGGACCTGTTTTGAGTGAGTTATGGCCTAAACACTAACTGCTGCCTAATTGGTCAATTTTCAGGCCTCAATTGCACCTAATCTGAATTGGTCATTTTTTTATGTTACCTTGCAAGCAGAATTTTGGTATGCTTTCTGAATGAAAGTTGGCACATTTTGTGCCTAGTTTCACCTCCAATTGGTCTCATACCAATTGGAGTTACACATTTAGAGTTATAGGTTAAATGCACACTGCCCTTAATTACATTGCTTAAACATCATTTCATTACACATTTACCTTGCTACAAATTCACCTCTCAACCCCATTCTGTTTTGGTACATTACCAAAACCATATACCACTTCATTTTAAAGTCATTTTGGGTAGATTACAAACATCCTCAATACACCAAATAAAACTCTAATTCACAAAGTCCAAATACAATCACATATACACATAAACATTTCTAGTTTTTACATACACTTTACACAACTAATTCATATACATATCCATCAATCCTCAATGTCACAATTCTGCCAATATCTTCATGAACTCATACATTTATCAAAGAGTCCCAAGGCTACTGAATTGTTCCACAATGCCAAAGTGTCATACAATTCATCAATTTCCATTCCAAGTGCACAATCACCATATACATGTGGAATAATTTACTAGGACATTAAATCACCCTAATCAAATAATTTCTAATCAAATATATATATAAATATTTCATTAAATATACAATTCCATGGCTGTCCAAAATTGATATATCAAGAACTCCTCAAACTTGAAAATTTTCTTCACAATTCAAACACCCATAACAAGTATACAAAGTTTAACAAAGCAATGTTCAAAAATACAAACTTACCTTTGGTTGGGACTTGTTAAACCTTCACTAAACTTCTTGATTTTGGTATCAAGCTCTTCCTTGTGATGTGAGGACAATTTTTAGTGAAGCTACCTAGGTGATTGGAGGTAAATTGAAGGAGTGCATGAAGCTTAAAGAAAAATGGCCATGGAGGTTTTGGGAGCTTTTCATTTACGGCATGGATGATTCTCAAGCTTGAAGATGAAGTGTTTAGTGGAGAAATCTGCCCACTAACACATTTTATAATCCTTAGTTTATTCCTTAGTGGTCCACTCACTTTAGTTTAATCATTTTATATGTTAAATGTGTTATTTACACAATTTTCACTCCACTTTTGGCTATTTACATTAGGTACCAGCAAATTAATTCTTCATTTTATTTTCTAAGTGTAATATTATTTATTTTTAATGGAAATTTAGGTCAAAAGAAAATTCGGGATGTCAAATGACCATAATGCCCCTGTTCGGGTTGCATTCCCAATTTTTCGGTAACACCGGGTTTTGTCCGTTTTTCGATTTCTCACTTTTCTTTGTACTAATTATTTAATTTTTCTTTGATATTTCTAATCATATTTATACTTCAATTGATGTCTCTTTAAGTCCTATAAATATTTTTCAGGGTTCCCTGAAGTCCAGGGCCAGTCAACGGTCCACGCCGTGACTTCCCGGTGCGGTCACCCATCGCTAGGGTTTTCGGCTCGCTTAACTTGGTTACATTTCTTTGCTATTATTTTTCTTTTGTTTTTCTTATATTTTCTTTTCTTGTATTTCATTATTTTATGTCTCCTCCCTCATATCAAAGTGTGGTTCTAGGCATCCTAGCTGTCCGGACAGCACTGGTCACCGAAACAGTAGAACGCACTACCGAACATAGGGGCGTTACAAGTTTCACCTCCAATTGGTCTCATACCAATTGGAGTTACACATTTAGAGTTATAGGCCAAAATGCATACTGTCCTTAATTACCTTGCTTAAACATGTAGTAATTACACATTTACCTTACCATAAATCCACTCATCAACCCAATTCTGTTTTGGTACAATACCAAAACCATATACCACTTCACTTTAAAGTCACTTTGGGCAGATTACAAACATCGTCAATACACCAAATAAAACTCCAATTCATAAAGTCCAAATAAAACAATACATACACATGGACATTTCTAATTCTTACACATACTTTACAAAACCAATTTACATACACACTCATCAATCCTCAACGTCACAATTCTGCCCATATCTTCATGAACACATACATTTATCAAAGAAGCCTCAAGGCTGCCGAAAAGCTTCACCATGCCAAAGTGTCCATAATTCATCAATTTCCATTCCAAGTGCATAATCACCATTTACATGTGGAATTAACTACTAGGACATCAATTCACCCTATTCAACATGAATTCCCATCAAACATATGTAAAATAAATCATCAAATATACAACTCATGGCTACCAAAAATTGATATATCAAGAACTCCTCAAACTTGAAAATTTTCTTCACAATTCAAACACCCATAACAAGTATACAAACTTTAACAAAGCAAAGTTCAAAAATACAAACTTACCTATGGTTGGGGCTTGTTAAACCTTCAACAAACTTCTTGATTTTGGTATCAAGCTCTTCCTTGTGATGTGGGGACAATTTTTTATGAAGCAATCTAAGTGATTAGAGGTGAAATGGAGGAAAGGATCAAGCTCTAAGTGAAACGGCAATGGAGGATTTTCTTCCTTCTCAATTCGGCATGGTTGAATCTAAGTGAGGAAGATGAAATGCAGATGGGATAATGGGTGTACACCTGCCCCATTTAGCTTTTAATTAATCCTTTAGTGGCCCACTCACTCAAATAAATCATATAATAAGTTTAACTCCCACTTATTCCACACTAAACCCTTAATTGTTGCTATTTACTTTAGGTACCACCAAATTAATTTTTCATTTTATTTTCTAAGTGTAATATTACTTATTTTTAATGGACATTTAGGTCAAAAGACAATTTGGGATGTCAAATGACCAGAATGCCCCTGTTCGGGTTGCATTCCCGATTTTTCGGTAACACCGGGTTTTATCTGTTTTTCGATTTCTCACTTTTCTTTGTACTAATTATTTAATTTTTCTTTAATATTTCTAATGATATTTATACTTCCATAAGGGTCTATTTAACTCCTAAAAATATTTTCCAGGGTTCCCCGCAGTCCAGGGCTAGTCAACGGTCCACGACGTGACTTCCTGGTGCGGTCACCCATCGCTAGGGTTCTCGGCTCGCTTAACTTGGTTACATTTCTTTGCTATTATTTTTCCTTTGTTTTTCTTGTATTTTCTTTTCTTGTATTTCATTATTTTATGTCTCCTCACTCATAACGAAGTGTAGTTCTAGGCATCCTAGCTATCCGGACAACACTGGTCACAGGAACAGTAGAACGCACTACCGAACTTAGGGGTGTTACAAGTAAGCATGTAACACTTAGCTCTCATATCATGCTCCTTCCAGTCATCCAAAGTTTCATGTTCCTCTTGTGTGGCCTCTGGAGGTAAGGGACCAGGAACATTTGAATCTATAACACATCCTATATGTTTAAGGTTCAGGACAATTTTCAAATTTCTTAGCCAATTAGAGAGATTAGGTCCTGTCAACCTATTGCGATCAAGTATGCTTGCAAGGATATTGGATGGTGGTGGTTGTTCTGTGCTCATTTTTATCAGAAAATTAACTACAGAAAATAACCAAATTAATTAGTAAATGTATCATGTAATTAACCAAAATGATTATGGTCTTTTAATCAAATTGGTCCTCCCACTAACTTAGCGAATCCTACACTTCCAAAGTAAAAAACGAAAATCCTAGTTGGATGGATTTCTAGTGGGTGATTGAATTCTTATAATTCTATTGATCATCCTCAGGTACATCCATTATTGGAATTACAATAAACTATAAGTGAGCAACTCCTTGCCCATCACATCTCATGTGAGGTTCAATCCTTTACTTAGCCCCTAATGCTCAAAATCTCGGGTACATCCATTATTGACTTATCTTGCATTAGTTAAGTTGATCCCATTGAGCCAGTAATTATGCAAATAATTTTAATGTCCTCAGGTACATCCAATATTAGCCACCAAACAATTTACATATTTACAACATCTCATGCTTAACAATTATTCTTAAGAAAATCTCTTAAATTAATTGCATCTTATGCAATTATTTAAAATTTCTTAAAATAATTGCCCCAATGGAGGGCCTATGTTATAATTACTTTAATTATAGCATTTCCAACTTAATCATTTGTTTGGAAGATTTTATGGCCATTCTAATTACTATTAAGGTCTCACTTTGCACATTATCCAATTAGCATGCATATATCATATAATAGCATACATTCCCATACATCTCATGCATTCATGGATAAGCAATAAATATGGTATGATCATGGACTTTCTAAGGGATTCAATTCTGAGCCACCAAGAATTGAATCAGGGCATTTCTAGGTGCATTTCATTCATTCATTTTACAAGAGTTGCTGAAGGAGTACATAATCAACACTTGATCTTGAATTCCTCCCACTGGTCCCACCAATGCTCTTGACCTCCTTGAACTTCTTGCAATCCAATATTACATAGTAATCCTTGGCATACCAAGGCGAATTTACAAGAACTTAAATAAATGAAATTACAACCCAAAAATTATTACAAACTTAATAATACATGCCCAAAATAAATTAAAATAAATTAATTACTTTACAATCCCAAAGAAACATAAAAGAAATAAATCCAATCACATTGGTCTTTTATAGTCCATGATCATCCATCATGCATATCACTATTTAACAATTAAATAAAACATATATACTTAAATTAAATTGAATATCTCATATTCAACTTAAAAATCCAGATTTGAATATGATTCAAATAAATTTAAAAATTCAGATTTGAATCACATTCAAACAACTTTAAAAATTCAGATTTGAATCACATTCAAACATTTTTAAAAAAATCAGATTTGAATCACATTCAAACATTTTTTAAAAAATCAGATCTGAATTTTATTCAATCAATTTTAAAAAATCAGATTTAAATATGATTCAAACAACTTTAAAAATTCATATTTGAATCACATTCAAACAACTTTTAAAATTCAGATTTGAATCACGTTCAAACAATTTTTAAAATTCTGATTTGAATCATAATTTAATTGTGTGATAAAAATTTTAATTAAATAATTTAATTAGACATAAAATGGATCTTAGATCATACAACAATTGCACATTCACCATCCATTTACCTTTGCACACCATTGTGGTGCATCAACCATGCGCACCATGGTGTTCATCATTTGTGCCGCCACCTTGGCTTTGCAACTAGCAATGAACTTTTGATCTCATGATCAAACACACAATTAAATCATATAAACATCAATCTAAATGGCAAATATAGTGGCTCTGATACCAATTGAAGGAACGGAAGCGTGAAAAACAGAAGTTTATACCATTGAATTCAAAAATTTTCATCTAGGGTCACATGCATCATGCAAGATTTCTTTTTTTCTATTTGATTTCAATGATAAACAACATATTAAAACTCTTTTAATATGTTTTTGGATCTGTATTTGCCATTTAAGATTTTAAAATTAATCAGATTAATTTTAGAACCCTATATTAAATCAAGAACGATTACACTAACCTCTTGATGCAATCGCAGTGTCTCGCGCTTTGAGATTTGTCTTCAGGACACCAAATGTTGTCCCTCTAGTTTGTCCACACCAAGAACACCTATGGCAGCCCTTGAACAGCTTCTAAAGCTTTTTCTATTAATTAGAAATTCAAGTTCTACCTTTTAAGAGATTACAGATGTAAACAGGACACTAGAAACAATTTCTAGTGTTCTTAATTCAAGAGATTGATGGCTAATCTCTTTGAATTGATTTGAGATGAAGAAGAATAGATGGAGAGCCTCAAAATGGCGTGACAAAGGAGAGGAGTGGCTGCTGGTTGTTTTTCTTTTTTATAACAACACTTATATAGCTAGGTTAACACATTAAACCCTTGCCACATGTCACCCTTTGATTAGCTCTAGGTTTAAGTGACCCAATCACATTGTGCCAAGTGTCAAACCTATATTTAATCTTGATTTTAATCATCTTACATGATTAAAAAAAAAACATTTGGCAAGCTTATGTGTAATCCCATGTGTCACCATCTCATGGTGCCACGTGTCACACTGTGAAATGACCAAAATGCCCCTGTGTCTTAATTTTGAGTTCTTAACCCAAAATAATTATTTTTCTTCTTCTAATCAATTTATATCAAATATAAATTAATTAAATAATCTCTATTAATTAATTTCTCATTAATTAAATTCATTTTTAAACACTTTAAATATAAATTTAACTTATACTATACATCCAATAATCTAGATTTGGTTTCAAGTCTTGCTAGGGACTTTGCAATTTAATTGCAAACCAAACCTATTTAATTAATCAATTAAACTCTTTAATTAATTAATTAAATCATATTTGAATAGGTGATAACTTGTGTATGTGTATGACTTACTAGGCTCATCACTAATTGGTAATGAGACATGATATCAACTATTAATATCATCAGAACTCTTTCTTACCATAAATAATTTCTCTAAATCATTTTATGAACCTTATAGACTAAGGTTAACACCTAGCATAGCATGCCATGGCCACCCAATTAGTAATAAGGTTTACCTTAAATGAACCTATAATCATATGTTACCATGCACTAGAATCTCTCTGTTACAAAATCCCAACTCAAGCTGGAGTCATGGTTTATATCAAACTACATTTGCTATGAATATTATGTTCTCTTTTAATTCCAGTTCTTGATTAAAAAGATTTTCTCATCAGAAACTCTTTTCTGAATAAATCTATCTGTCCTGGCCAGAAACTTGAAACATCAAGAACAATTAAATGAACATAGGATTTTATCTCTATTTACTTAGAGGAACAGATTCCATCTTGATCAACACCTACCTCCATATATAACTAGTAGAAGCCAACACATGCCCATATACCCATACACAGTAAAAGTATGAAAGCAGTATTAAACTCAAACTATCTATATACAAGATAATTGTGCTATCTCAGGTCTAAAGATTATATGCACTAATATAATTTATGACAAAATATTGACAAAAGTAAACTCCATGTGCTTGTCATAAGTGTCACTGATTCGGCGTACTTATCATTTGTAAGTGCCTATCATGTTTGTTATATGGCATGAGACTTACCATTCCATCTTATTTATATCTCATATAAATAACTTGGGAACAAATATGAATACAATCTTTCTGGATAAGTCATGTCCTTATTATGAAGTATCCTCGATTGTGAACCTATTTATGATACTTTGTGCTAGAAATATTGTCACTCATATTCTTAATAACTTAAGAATAATATTTTTAACAAAATATCAATGGACCTTTTCTATTACACATAAATATATTATGTAAACGAAAAAGTGGAAATGCCTTTTATTAATAAAAGTATGTACAAGATAAATACTAAATGATATGCTATAGGGCATACTACTAACATAGGGTACGATTTCTCCTTCAGATACACCATTCAGCTGCGGCGTTGCTGGAGGAGTCAGCTGGGAAATAATCTCGTGCTCTCTCAAGTATTCATCAAATTCAGTACTCAAGTATTCATCTCCATGATCTGATCGAAGAGCTTTAATACTCTTTCCTGTTTGATTTTCTACTTCAGATTTAAATTCTTTGAACTTTTCAAAGGATTCATGTTTGTAGTTCATCAAATACAAATACCCAAACCTTGATTTATCCTCAGTAAAGGTAATAAAATAATGAAAGCCACCTTTAGCCATTTCTTTAAATGGACCACATACATCACTATGTATTAGCTCCTAAATATTTTCAGCTCTTAGCCATTGTCCTAGAAAGGGTGATCTAGTCATTTTGACCTGAAGGCAAGATTCACAAGTTGGAGTAGGCTCAGAGCCTAATGAGGGTAGAATCCCCATTTTCTCTAGTTTTGCAATCTTATCTTCTGCAACATGACATAACCTTAAGTGCCAAATATATTTTGAACTAGAGTTGATTTTCACCATGGCATTGCATTCATTTAGACCACATGCATTCATTTTGTGTTTGTCATTATTATCCAAATAATAAAGACCATCATTCATATAATCCGAACCAACATATTTATTTCCAAAATAAATATTACAAACATTATCTGTGAACTAAAATTCGTAGCCATTTTTAGTCAAACTAGATATAGAAATGATGTTCTTAAAAGCATCAGGTATATATAAAATATTATCCAAACACATAACATGTCCAAACATGTAAAAAGATTTAGATCCTATGGGTAAATCTTCAACAGTTGAGCCATTGCCAATTCAGACTCTAACATCTCGAGAACGCAAGCTGCTACTATTTGTTAGTTCCTGCATATCATAAGAAATGTGAGAACTAGCACCAGTATCTAAAACCCAAGCTGTAGATGAACTATAAGTATCATCAGAATCTAAATAACAAGATATGGACATACCTTCCGAAGGCGTATCCTTCTTGCCCTTCAGAGAAGCAAGATACTCTAGGCAGTTCCTTTTCTAGTGCCCATCCTTCTGGCAGTGGAAACACTTTCCTTTGCCTCCATCAGCTTTAGTCTTCCCTTTCTGTTTAGCTATTTTCTTGGAAGGACCTGCAATCTGAGGTTTCTTTTTCTTATTGCCCTTTTTCTTGTTGGACTTTCTAGCAGAAAAAGATGCAATCAAAGCTACCTCTTTTCCTTTATTGCCCAGCATATTCTTTTTAGGCAATAACCAGCATGTTGAGTAAACTAACCAAGGTGCATTCCTGCTTAGTCATATGGAAATTTGTTACAAAATACCGAAAAGACTCAGGAAGGGACTGAAGGATCAAATCCGTCAGCAGTTGGAAATTCATGTTAAAGTTAAGATGTTGTAGCTACTCAATCATCTGTATCATCTTATGGACATGATCCCCAACATTCTGTCCCTTAGACATACTCATGCGGAATAGCTGTCTAGATATCTCATACCTAACATTCCTGCTAAACTCACCATACAACTCTTGTAGGTGAAGGAGGATCTCACTCGCATTCTGCTTGTTCTCATGCTGCTTCTGTAACTCATTACTCATGGAAGCAAGCATGTAACACTTAGCTCTCATATCATGCTCCTTCCACTTGTCCAAAGTTTCATGTTCCTCTTGTGTGGCCTCTGGAGGTAAGGGACCAAGAACATTTGAGTCTAAAACATATCCTATATGTTCAAGGTTTAGGACAAGTTTCAAATTTGTTAACCAATCAGACAGATTAAGTCCTGTCAATCTATTGCGATTAAGTATGCTTGCAAGGATATTGTATGGTGGTGGTTGTTCTGTGCTCATTATTATCAGAAAATTAACTGCATAAAATAAACAGATTAATTAGTAAATGTATCATATAATTAACCAAAATGATTATGGTCTTTTAATCAAATTGGTCCTCCCACTAACTTAGCGAATCCTACACTTCCAAAGTAGAAAATAGAAATCCTAGTTGGATGGATTTCTAGTGGGTGATTGAATTCTTATAATCCTATTGATCATCCTCATGCACATCCATTATTGGAATCACAATAAATTATAAGTGAGCAACTCTTTGCCCATCACATCTCATGTGAGGTTCAATCCTTTACTTAGCCAATAATTCTCAAAATCTCAGGCACATCCATTATTGAATTATGTTGCATTAGTTAAGTTGATCCCATTGAGCCAGTAAACATGCAAATAATTTTAATGTCCTCAGGCACATCTATTGTTGGCCACCAAACCATTTACATATTTACAACATCTCATGCTTAACAATTATTCTTAAGAAAATCTCTTAAATTAATTGCATCATATGCAACTATTTAAAATTTCTTAAATAATTGCCCTAATGGAGGGCCAATGTTATAATTACTTTAATTATAGTATATACAACTTAATCATTTATTTGGAAGATTTTGTGATCATCCTAATTACTATTATGGTCTCACTTTGCACATTATCCATTTAGTATGCATATATCATCTATTTGCATACATTCCCATACATCTCATGCATTCATGGATAACAAGTAAATATGGTATGATCATGGACTTTCTAAGGGATTCAATTCTGAGCCACCAAGAATTGAATCAAGGCATTCCTAGGTGCATTTCATTCATTCATTTTACAAGAGTTGCTGAAGGAGTACATAATCAACACTTGTTCTTAAATTGCTCCCACTGGTCTCACCAATGCTATTGACCTCCTTAATCTTCTTACAAATCAATTACGTAGTAATCCTTGGCATACCAAGGTGAATTCACAAGAACTAAATAAATGAAATTACAACCCAAAATTATTACAACCTTAATAATACATGCCCAAAAATAAATTAAAATAAATTAATTAATTTATAACCCAAAGAAACATAAAAGAAATAAATCCAATCACATTGGTCTTTTATAGTTCATGATCATCTATCATGTATATCACTATTTAATAATTAAATAAAACATACATACTTAAACTAAATTGAATATCTCATATTCAACTTAAAAATCCAGATTTGAATATGATTCAAACAAATTTAAAAATTCAGATTTGAATCACATTCAAGCAACTTTAAAATTCATATTTCAATCGCATTCAAACAACTTTTAAAATTCAGATTTGAATCATATTCAAACAACTTTTAAAAATTCAGATTTGAATCAAATTTTAATTGTGTGATTAAAACTCTAATTAAACAATTTAATTAGACATAGGATGAGCTTTTATATCATACAATAATTGTAAATTAAAAACCCAAACCTTGTGTACACCATTGGAGACCTCAAAGTGTGCGCACCAATGGTGTTCATCACCATGCCGCCACCATACCTTTGCAACCAGCAATGGATCTCATGATCATACCACACAATTAAATCATATAATCAACAATCTAAATGGCAAATATAGTGGCTCTAATACTAATTGAAGGAGCGGAAGCACGAAAAACACAAGTTTAGATCATTAAAATTCAAAATTTTTCATCTAGGGTCACATACATCATGCAAGATTTATTTTTATCTATTTGATTTCAATGATAAACAGCATATTAAAACTCTTTTAATATATTTTTGGATCTACATTTGCCATTTAAGTTTATTAGAACCCTAGATTAGATCAAGAACAAATGCACTAACCTTTTGATGCACTGTAGTGTGTTTGGCACCTTTGGGATGCGTCTTAGGACACTAGATGTTGTCCCTCTAGCTTGTCTATACCAAGATCACCTATGGTAGCTCTTGAATAGCTTCTAAAGCTTTTTCTATGAATTAGAAAATCAACTTTTGCCTTTTAAGAGATTACAGATGTAAACAGGACACTAGAAATAATTTTTAGTATTTTTACTTCAAGAGATTGTTTGCTAATCTCTTTGAATTGAAGAGAGATGACGAAGAAGAGGGGAGAGGGCAGCCAAGGGTGGTGGCACAAAGAGAGAATGGCAGCTTGTGTATTTTGTTCTTCCATCCTTACACTTACAAAGCTAGGTCACCACTTAAAACCCTTGCCACATGTCAGCTTCTGATTGGCTCTAGGTTTTAATTGACCTAATCACATTGTGCCAAGTGTCAAACCAATATTTAATGTTGACTTTAATCATCTTACATGATTAAAAGATATTTCACAAGCTTATGTGTAGTGCCATGTGTCACCATCTCATGGTGCCACATGTCACCCTGTGAAATGACCAAAATACCCTTGTATCTTAATTTTAAGTTCTCAATCCAAAATAATTATTTCTTTTCTTCTAATCAATTTATATGAAATATTAATTAATTAATTAATCTCTATTAATTAATTTCTCATTAATTAAATTCATATTTAAACACTTTAAATATAAATTTAACTTATACTATACATCCAATAACCTAGATTTGTTTTCAAGCCATGCTAGGGACTTTGCAATCTAATTGCAAACCAAACCTATTTAATTAATCAATTAAAATCTTTAATTAATTAATTAAATCATATTTAATTTGGTGATTACTTGTGTATGTGTGTGACTTACTAGGCTCATCACTAATTGGCAATGAGAATGATATCAACTCTTAATATCATCAGAACTCTTTCTTACCATAAATGATTTCTCTAAATCATTTTATGAACCTCACAGACCATGGTTAACACCTAGCATAGCATGCCATGGCTACCCAATTAGTAATAAGGTTTATCTCAAATGAACCTACACTCATATGTTACCATGCACTAGAATCTCTCTGGTACAAAATCTCAATTCGAGCTGGAGTCATGGTTTATGTCAAACCCCATTTGCTATGAATATTATGTTCTCTTTTAATTGCAGTTCTTGATTAAAAAGATTTTCTCATCAGAAACTCTTTTCTGAATAAATCTATCTGTCCTGGCCAGGAACTTAAAATATTAAGAACAATTAAATGAACATAGGATTTTATCCCTATTTACTTAGAGAAACAGATTCCATCTTGATCAACACGTACCTCCATATATAACTAGTAGGAGCCAACACATGCCCATATACCCATACACAGTACTAGTATGAAAGCAGTATCAAACTCAAACTACCTATATATAAGATAATTGTGCTATCTCGGGTCTAAATATTATATGCACTGATATGATTTATGACAATACATTGGCAAGAGTAAACTCCATATGCTTGTCATAAATGTCACTGGTTCGACCTACTTATCATGTATAAGTGCCTATCATGTTTGTTATATGGCATGAGACTCACCATTCCATCTTATTTATATCTCACATAAATAACTTAGGACCAAACATGAATACAATCTTACTGGATAAAGTCATGTCCTTATGGTGAAGTATCCTCGATTATGAACCTATGTATGATACTTTGTGCTAGAAATATTGTCACTCATATTCTTAACAACTTAAGAATGGAATTTCTAACAAAATATCAATGGACCTTTTCTATTACACATAAATATATTATGTAAACAAAAAAGTGAAAATGCCTTTTATTAATAAAAACATGTACAAGATACATGCTAAATGATATGCTCTAAGGCATACTACTAACAGCCTACATCACAAAAGGTTGTGGTAAGTAGAGATGCTGTGACACCCCTTACCCAACTACAGTGTAGCCGAGCAAGCTATGCCACTCAGTGTGCCGGAGCACTCTATTTTATCTGATTTCATTACAGTCCTTGATTTATTTATTCAAAAACTTTATTGAAGATTTAGGCTATTTTTACTTTTATCAAAATCTAACTAAGTTGGAAATTTCAAAAATTTTAACGATAATCTGACAAAGTGTCGGCTGTAATTTGGACTAACAGTTCTTCTGAACCTGCCAAAGACAATTTCAATATATACTCAATTTCTCAAACTTAATAGTCTCAAAAACTTTCAATATCTCAATATTCACAAGTATAATCTCATTATAACTCAAATTCAATTCACATACTAAAATACTTACTTTGAATAGCTTCCATAATTCATAGGTTAATTACATGAGTTTATTTTGTACAAGATATACAAATAATTTACAATGTGCTAGGAATGAACAATATACATAACATGTATAAAATGAGCCCTATCTACATGCATTGCTGAGGAGGTGACAATCTTGAACTCTTACGACACTTCGCAGATCTGGACTCCAAAATCTCGATCGATACCATCTGGTTTTACCTTGATTACTGCGAGGAAGCAATTCCATCGCGCTAAGCATTTCTGCTTAGTGGTGCAATAATATAACCAGAAATAATATATACAAGTAAAGAAAGAAATAAATGATAATTCAGATACTCAAGAATCAATTTAATTTGGTATGGTATTTCTAGTATCAACGATCTTATATACTAGTTTGTTCCTCTTTGGAAGTGCTTAGTTTATAACTTTTCAGTAATACTAGCAGGTATATAATTTATTCTATCTGTATTGTATTTCAAGTCTGTACGGTTCTGCAATTTATATTTTTGTTATGTTTCTTTTGCTTATTCATTCAATACTTAATTTAATTGTACTGGATTTTCATTATACTTAACTTAACTTAGCTGCCTGAATTGAATAATACTTTAATTGACTGCCCAAGTAACCTATACTAGACGACTGGACTGGATAACGGGTCGTTGGCGCTGGACACCGCGGTGCCTCGGGCCGTCATACCATGGGACGCAGAACGTCAACCATGTATGCAGTCAGTATGGCTAAAAAGCCATGATATCACATAATCGGGCATAAAAGCCATGCATACGGGCATAAAAGCCATGAATACGGGCATAAAGCCATGAATACGGGCATAAAGCCATGAATACAGGCATAAAGCCTTTCGCAGTACTGCTAAAACAATACCCTATTGGCATGCCAAACTATCCAAACCAATCTTGTTAGGTATACTAGGGCATTTGATACTTTAAAATATTAATATATTGTGCTTTATGACTTCATTATTTCATGATAAATTTCAATCATAATTCATACATTCATTTGATCATTTATATGATCACAATTCACATCAATTATCCTTTTATACCATTGTACTCAAAATACTTCTCCTCTTTACAATAATGAGAACTAATGTCTCATTCATACATTAATATGGTTCATTTATCCATTCATTATGTTATTCATATTGATCCCAATTCTAAACAATGGTTCACATGTACCATTGTATTCAAAACATTTTTCCTTTCTCATTTATACATTCAAGAGTCTACTTATGTATTTACAAATTTTATACTTCAAGTTGAGTTACTAATATTTTATGAATTCCATTTGTGATGGGCATATATGCTCTAACTATCTATTCACATCAATTAGGTGACTTATTTTTCATGTTTCAAGTAATCCATGAATATTTCATGGATTTCAAATTTATGGCCTAAATTTCTTTTTAACAATTTTGACTAGGATGCATAGTCCATATTTGTCATACAATTCTAAGCATTTAAGCTTAGAATTGGTTCTAGGTCTTCATCTTAATTCACTAATCATTTTGATTACTATTCACCATACTAGTCAACCAAAATGTTGACCCTTTTATACTTAATGGATATATTAATTCTAATTACACCAAGATCCCACATTTGAGTTTTACATTTACTAGTATTAATTGCCAATTGCAATTTAAAGTCCCCTAGACGCATTTCTAATTTCAAATTTTGAATTTCAAGTTTTGGTGTCACTATTCGCCTCATTGGTCAACAAAAATGTTGACTTTTGCATAGACAATAGGTACATTGGTTTTAACACTCCCGATGTACCACATTTTGCATTTAAAACTTGTTGGAATCAATTACCAAATCCATTTCCAAGCTTATTTCAAGTTTTCATGTCACTATTCACTTCATTAGTCAACTAAAATGTTGACTTTTGCATAAAAAATATGTACATTGACTTTGGCAATTCAAACATACTACATTTTTAATTTAAAACTTGTTAGTTTTGGTCACTTTCTCAAAGCTTAGGTCATTTTGGCAAAATTGCCAATTTTCGGTTTTGGTGCTCCGAAGTTGCATTGTTTCATTGGTCGATTTACTGTTGGAATTTGACAAAACTTCCTTCATAGAAAATGTTCCTTATTTTTTCTAGTTGAATTTCTTTTTTTGAATCACTTCATTTGGAGTTTTGTAGCTCAAGTTAAGGCCAAAATAAGTTTACTATTCACGTGCACTGTTCATGCTGCTATCATGGGTTCTGGCAGATTTTGATCCAACTTTGGTCAGTAATTTGATCAAGTTAAGTTCCTAATTTGGTCTAACTTTCTTCATATGAAATGTTCTACTATGCCTTAGGTTTCCATCGGTTCAAGAATCGCCTAAATCCGAGTTTTCTAGAGAGAGTTATAGTCCTCCAAACATTGCTGCTCAAATGAAAATTTTGGAAATCTCAGTACAGTAAACTTCACTTTGCTCAATGATTTGATTAGGTTCTGGTCATAATTTGGGGTAGGTTTCTTCATGAAAGTTGTTTGTCTATGTCTTAACTTGTTGCTGTAAAAATTTCAGGTCAATTGACCAAATCTACAGTGAGTTATGGCCAAATGAATAGTCATTTCTGCAGGGGCTGTTTGCAGGGTTTCCGGATTGGGGCCAACTTTTGGTCCACTTGCTTTGGTCTTTTGGGCTTGGTTTCTTCAGCAAAATTATGTCATTATATGTCTAGTTTCATGTCCAATTGGCCAAACACTAATTGAACCTACACAGCCAAAGTTATGGTAGTCCAATTGGACTGAATTCTTAGCCACCATGCTGCTGTCTTTAGGCAGCCTACCATTCCACTTTGCCATGCCATTTTTCAGTACAATTTATGGTCAACATACCTCAAATGGTCACTAATTGACCCTTATAATGTTCACTTACCACTTCATAAGCCAAAACCAAATTTCACTCTCCAAAACCCTAGTTCCCATTATGAGGTTTCACCCCAAACCTTAATTAACTACTAGTTCATTATCCTTATATTCACATACTTTAAACCTAATCTTTAGTTCACTTCAAGTCCATCAAAAACACTCAATCCTACTCCTTCCTTAAGGCAGCCAAAATCCATGGGCTACATACACTTAGCTTTTATTCATTTGGTTCACAAATTCATACTTATTTTAAGTCATTAACATAGAATAATAGAGATATAAGTGGAATTAGGCACTAACCTTTTTGAAACCAACCTTGAGCTTGTTATTCTTCAAGATTTCCCCTAGAATCATAATAATCATAATCAATTATAACTTCACTTTCCTAAATTAAATATCCAATAAAAATTCAACAGCATTTCTCCTTAAATTGGACTAAACTCCTATCATAAATCTTAAATCCACAACCACCCATTAATACCCAATCTGGCAGCTTGTGCATTCAAATTTATATATAATGATCTAACTGTTAGATAAATCCCAAATTTTAACCATATATTCAAGACATCCCTATACAATATCAGTAAAAATTTTAGCATCAAATAATCTCTATATCATGAGATATCAAAACATTCATTCAACCCTTCAAAATCTGAATTGTTGCAGAAATCAGTCTTACTCAGACAGCTCATGCAAAACAATTTATATCTCATAAACCACAAGTCTAAAATTCACCAAATTTTAACCCAGCAGCCTCAACATCCCAAGTATCATTTGTGCCAAATTTCATAATTTTATAGGCATCCTAACTATTTATTTTTCTCAAATTTCAGTAGCCAAAATTCAGAATTCAACCTACAGACAGCCTGTGTTCAACAATATATTTCTCCAAATCCAACCGTTGAACAATCACCAAATTTTAACCATAACTTCCACACATACATACCTCAAACATATCCAAAAATCAGCCATAGATGTTGAGCCAAACTCACCTGGACGGAAGAGAAACATGCTGCCTTGCTGAACCCCTTTTTCTGCTACTGTTCATCTCCTCTCCTTCTTCCTTTCTTTCTTTCTTTTCCTTTCCTCTCTCTTTCTCTCTTATTCCAGCCCGTATGAAGAAGGAAACTGCTGGTTTCCTTTGTTTTTTTATCTCATTTCTTTCATTTTCTTTTCTTCTTTTCTCTACTCATTTTCACTTTAATTTTTAGTAATATTTATTCATATTTTATGTCATATTAATTATTTACTTAACTGGACAAGTCGGCCAAAAATCGTCTCTGAAGGCGAAATGACCAAAATGCCCTCCGTTTGGCTTAACGGGTTAAAATTGTCTGTACCGATTGAAAAATTTTTCTAAATATTTTCTTGGCATTCTAATGCCATAGAAACCTCAATGACCCTTCTAAGAAGTCCCAAAAATTATTTTATGAATTTTTCCCTGGGTCTAGGGCTCCTCGTTGCGAGAACCGCAACTTCCCTCCGGTTACCCATCGCTTGGGCACTAGCTCATTTGACTTGGTTGTATTTTATTTCTAAAATTTTTCCTAAATTTTTCTTATTAATATTTGAGTTAATTATGGTCCTTGACTTTAGTTTAAATATTTTTTCGGACGTTCTAGCTGTCCGGACCGACACCGGTCACCGGAATAGTAGACTGTGCGGAATTGCTACCGGGAGGATGTTAGAACTCTTCCCCTCTTATTTAAATTTCGTCCTCGAAATTTATCCAATGTAAATAGCCAAGGAGCTAATACCTCTTTATTTCTTCACCTTTATGTGTTATCCTACTTCACTTTCTCCTTAGTCTCAATCCTATCCTCAAACAGTTATGTACCCATCCTTTTTCATCTTAAATACAATCTCCTTCTCATCTCCATTCGCTATCTCATTGTCTCTTCACTCTCTTATTCCATACCTTAACCTAAAATAAATAGGAAATACAGATCTGCATTAGTATCACCTCGACTCTTATGAATGCAATGCATGATATGCAATCTATCTAGGTCCAGAAACGCCTAAACCGCGCTCTGATACCACTAAATGTGACTCCCCTTACCCGACTACAGTGTAGCCGAGCAAGTTATGCCACTCAGTGTGCCGGAGCACTCTATTTTATCTGATTTCATTACAGTCCTTGATTTATTTATTCAAAAACTTTATTGAAGATTTAGGCTATTTTTACTTTTATCAAAATCTAACTAAGTTGGAAATTTCAAAAATTTTAACGATAATCCGACAAAGTGTCGGCTGTAATTTGGACTAACAGTTCTTCTGAACCTGCCAAAGACAATTTCAATATATACTCAATTTCTCAAACTTAATAGTCTCAAAAATTTTCAATATCTCAATATTCACAAGTATAATCTCATTATAACTCAAATTCAATTCACATACTAAAATACTTACTTTGATAGCTTCCATAATTCATAGGTTAATTACATGAGTTTATTTTGTACAAGATATACAAATAATTTACAATGTGCTAGGAATGAACAATATACATAACATGTATAAAATGAGCCCTATCTACATGCATTGCTGAGGAGGTGACAATCTTGAACTCTTCTGACACTTCTGCAGATCTGGACTCTAAAAATCTCGATCGATCCATCTGGTTTTACCTTGATACTGCGCGAGGAAGCAATTCCATCGCGCTAAGCATTTCTGCTTAGTGGTGCAATAATATAACCAGAAATAATATATACAAGTAAAGAAAGAAATAAATGATAATTCAGATACTCAAGAATCAATTTAATTTGGTATGGTATTTCTAGTATCAACGATCTTATATACTAGTTTGTTCCTCTTTGGAAGTGCTTAGTTTATAACTTTTCAGTAATACTAGCATGTATATAATTTATTCTATCTGTATTGTATTTCCAGTCTGTACGGTTCTGCAATTTATATTTTTGTTATGTTTCTTTTGCTTATTCATTCAATACTTAATTTAATTGTACTGGATTTTCATTATACTAAACTTAACTTAGTTTTGAATTGAATAATACTTTAATTGGTAAGTAACCTATACTAGGCAGTGGGTGGATATAATTCGTTGGCGTTGGCTGCCTACCACCGTCATACCATGGGACGCGAGCGTCAACCATGTATGCGATCGAAAATGGCTAAAAGCCATGATATCACATGTCAATCGGGCAAAAGCCATGCATACGGGCATAAAAGCCATGAATACGGGCATAAAGCCATGAATACGGGCATAAAGCCATGAAGCCATGAATACATAAAGCCTTTGCGATCTTGCTAAAACAATACCCTATTGGCATGCCAAACTATCCAAACCAATCTTGTTAGGTATACTAGGGCATTTGATACTTTAAAATATTAATATATGACTGTGCATTATGACTTCATGATAAATTTCAATCATAATTCATACATTCATTTGATCATTTATATGATCACAATTCACATCAATTATCCTTTTATACCATTGTACTCAAAATACTTCTCCTCTTTACAATAATGAGAACTAATGTCTCATTCATACATTAATATGGTTCATTTATCCATTCATTATGTTATTCATATTGATCCCAATTCTAAACAATGGTTCATGGTTCATGTACCATTGTATTCAAAACATTTTTCCTTTCTCATTTATACATTCAAGAGTCTACTTATGTAATTGCAAATTTTATACTTCAAGTTGAGTTACTAATATTTTATGAATTCCATTTGTGATGGGCATATATGCCCTAACTATCTATTCACATTAGGTGAATTATTTGACTCATTTTTCATGTTTCAAGTAATATTCCATGAATATTTCATGGATTTCAAATTATAAATTTCTTTTTAACAATTTTGACTAGGATGCATAGTCCATATTTGTCATACAATTCTAAGCATTTAAGCTTAGAATTGGTTCTAGGTCTTCATCTTAATTCACTAATCATTTTGATTACTATTCACCATACTAGTCAACCAAAATGTTGACCCTTTTATACTTAATGGATATATTAATTCTAATTAATTCAAAGATCCCACATTTTGAGTTTTACATTTACTAGTATTTTGCCAATTGCAATTTAAAGTCCCCTAGGCATTTCTAATTTCAAATTTTGAATTTCAAGTTTTGGTCACTATTCGCCTCATTGGTCAACAAAAATGTTGACTTTTGCATAGACAATAGGTACATTGGTTTTATTCCGATGTACCACATTTTTTTTGCATTTATCACTTGTTGGAATCAATTACCAAATCCATTTCAAGTTTTCAAGTTTTCATGTCACTATTCACTTCATTAGTCAACTAAAATGTTGACTTTTGCATAGAAAATATGTACATTGACTTTGGCAATTCAAACATACTACATTTTCATTTAAAACTTGTGGTTTTGGTCACTTTCTCAAAGCTTAGGTCATTTTGGCAAAATTGCCAATTTTTTTTGATGCTCCAGTTGCATTGTTTCATTGGTCGATTTACTGTTGGAATTTGACAAAACTTCCTTCATAGAAAATGTTCCTTATTTTGTCTAGTTGAATTTATTTTTTGAATCACTCCATTTGGAGTTTTGTAGCTCAAGTTATGGCCAAAATAAGTTTCTTGCTTTCGCACGTGCACTATTCATGCTTTGCTATCATGATTTGATCCAACTTTGGTCAGTAATTTGATCAAGTTAAGTTCCTAATTTGGTCTAACTTTCTTCATATGAAATGTTCGTGCTACTATGCTTTCCATAGGTTCAAGAATCGCCTAAATCTAAATCCGAGTTTTCTAGAGAGAGTTATAGTCCTCCAAACATTGCTGCTCAAATGAAAATTCTGGAAATCTCAGTACAAGCAGTAAACTTCACTTTGCTCAATGATTTGATTAGGTAGGTTCTGGTCATTTCATTTCTTCATGAAAGTTGTTTGTCTATGTCTTAACTTGTTGCTGTAAAAATTTCAGGTCAATTGACCAAATCTACATTGAGGTATGGCCAAATGAACAGTTACTATTCATTTGGTCATTTCTGCAGGGGCTGTTTGCAGGGTATCCGGATTGGGGCTAACTTTTGGTCCACTTGCTTTGGTCTTTTGGGCTTGGTTTCTTCAGCAAAATTATGTCATTATATGTCTAGTTTCATGTCCAATTGGCCAAACACCCAAACACCAATTGAACCTACACAGCCAAAGTTATGGCAGTCCAATTGGACTGAATTCTTAGCCACCATGCTTTGTCTTTAGGCAGCCTACCATTCCACTTTGCCATGCCATTTTTTCAGTCAATTTATGTTCAACATACCTCTATTGGTCTCTAATTGAGCCTTATAATGTTTTCTTACCACTTCTTAAGCCAAATCAAAATTTTACTCTCCAAAACCCTATTTCCCATTATGTGGTTTCTGCCCATACCTTAATTAACTACTAGTTCATTATCCTTATATTCACATACTTTAAACCTAATCTTTAGTTCACTTCAAGTCCACTCAATCCTACTCCTTCCTTAAGGCAGCCAAATCCATGGGCTACATACACTTAGCTTTTATTCATTTGGTTCACAAATTCATACTTATTTTAAGTCATTAACATAGAATAATAGAGATATAAGTGGAATTAGCACTAACCTTTTTTGAACCAACCTTTCTTCAAGATTTTCCTAGAATCATAATAATCATAATCAATTATAACTTCACTTTCCTAAATTAAATATCCAATAAAAATTCAACAGTATTTCTCCTTAAATTGGACTAAACTCCTATCATAAATCTTAAATCCACAACCACCCATTAATACCCAATCTGGCAGCTTGTGCATTCAAATTTATATATAATGATCTAACCGTTAGATAAATCCCAAATTTTAACCATATATTCAAGACATCCCTATACAATATCAGTAAAAATTTTAGCATCAAATAATCTCTATATCATGAGATATCAAAACATTCATTCAACCCTTCAAAATCTGAATTGTTGCAGAAATCAGTCTTACTCAGATAGCTCATGCAAAACAATTTATATCTCATAAACCACAAGTCTAAAATTCACCAAATTTTAACCCAGCAGCCTCAACATCCCAAATATCATTTTTGCCAAATTTCATAATTTTATAAGCATCCTAACTATTTATTTTTCTCATATTTCAGTAGCCAAAATTCAGAATTCAACCTACAGACAGCCTGTGTTCAACAATATATTTCTCCAAATCCAACCGTTGAACAATCACCAAATTTTAACCATAACTTCCACACATACATACCTCAAACATATCCAAAAATCAGCCATAGATGTTGAGCCAAACTCACCTGGACGGAAGAGAAACATGCTGCCCTACTGAACCCCTTTTCTCTCTGTTCATCTCTCTCTCCTTCTTCTTCTTTCTTTCTTTCTTTTCCTTTCCTCTCTCTTTCTCTCTTATTCCAGCCCGTGAAGAAGGAAAATGAAGAAGAGGACTGCTGGTTTCCTTTGTTTTTATCTCATTTTAAGTCATTTTTATCTCTTTTATTGGTTTGTTATTGGTTTGTTGGGTTGTGATTGGTGGAAGCCTTCCAAATGACATCATGTGATGTCATATTTATTTTTTCTTTCATTTTCTTTTCTTCTTTTCTCTACTTTCATTTTAATTTTTAGTAATATTTAGTAATATTTATTCATATTTTATGTCATATTTACTTAATTATTTACTTAAAATCGTCTCTCAAAAATGCCAATGGCAAAATGAAAATGCCTTTGGCTTAAATTGGGTTAAAAAAATTTTCCTAAATATTGAAAAATTTTTCTAATGCCATAGAAAATATTTTCTTGGCATTCTAATGCCATAGAAACCTCAATGACCCTTCTCTGAAGTCCCAATTATTTTATGAATTTTTCGTTGCAGGAAACCTCCCTGAACTTCTCTCCCATCGCTTGGGCACCGGCTCATTTGACTTGGTTGTATTTTATTTCTAAAATTTTTCCTAAATTTTTCTTATTAATATTTGAGTTAATTATGGTCCCTGACTTTAGTTTAAATATTTTTTCGGACGTTCTAGCTGTCCGGACCGACACCGGTCACCGGAACAGTAGACTGTGCGGAATTGCTACCGGGAGGATGTTACAGATGCCACATTTCTTGAACAACAGTTTGTTCAAGAAGGAGGCAAAGGAAGGCCAATAGAGTTAGAATTGGAGAATTCTAACTAACCAACAGATCAGATGGATATAGATCCATCTAGTCAACCCACACCTATTGATGAAGCATCTACAGCTATTCCTCGCAGATCAACTAGGATATCTCATCCACCAGTGAGATATGGTTTTCTTCATATAGATGAACATGAGTTGTTTAATCATGAGGAAGTAGATCATGGAGATGATCTACTTACCTATGAAGAAGCTACATCAGATATAGACTCTTCAAAATGGATTGATGCTATGAAATCCGAAATTAATTCCATGTATAAGAATCAAGTTTGGGATCTTATTGACCTACCTGAAGGTATTGTACCCATAGGGAATAAATGGGTTTTCAAGAAGAAAATTGGTTCTGATGGAAAGGTAGAGACCTATAAAGTAAGGCTAGTAGCGAAAGAGTTTTGCCAAAGGCAAGGAATCGACTATGATGAGACTTTCTCGCTTGTTGTTATGCTTAAATCAATTAGGATTCTATTAGCAATAGCTGCATACTATGATTATGAGATTTGGCAGATGGATGTCAAAACAGCTTTTCTCAATGGATACATTGAAGAAAACATTTTCATGGAACAGCTTAGGGGTTTTGAATCCCAAGATGGTTCTAAGGTATGCAAGCTAAAGCGATCCATTTATGAGTTGAAACAAGCTACGAGGAGTTGGAACATCTATTTTGATGAAGCCATTAAGTCATTTGATTTTATAAAAAATGAGGATGAGCCATGTGTGTAACACCCCTCACCCGACTACAGTGTAGCCGAGCAAGGCGTGCTACACGGCGTGCCGGAGCACCTGATCTTATCTGATTTCATTACAGTTCTTAATTTACTTGTTCAAAAACTTTATTTAAGGTTTAGGCTATTTTTACTTTTATCAAAATCTAACTAATTTGGAAATTTCAAAAATTTTAACGATAATCCGGCAACGTGCCGACTGTAATTTGGACTAACAGTTCTTCTGAACCTGCCAAAAATAATTTCAATATATACTCAATTTCTCAAACTTAATAGTCTCAAAAATTTTCGAACATAATGTATCTCGATACAGTATCCAGATTTCTCAGAAATCTCATCAGATTTTCAACATCTCAATATTCACAAGTACAATCTCATTATAACTCAAATTCAATTCACATATTAAAATACTTACTTTGAGTAGCTTCCATAATTCATAGGTTAATTACATGAGTTTATTTTGTACAAGATATACAAATAATTTACAATGTGCTAGGAATGAACAATATACATAACATGTATAAAATGAGCCCTATCTACATGCATTGCTGAGGAGGTGACAATCTTAAACTCTTTTGACACTTCTGCAGGTCTGGACTCCAAAAATCTTCGTCGACAGTCTATTGGTTTTACCTTCAGTACCTGCGCGAGGAAGCAATTCCATCGCGCTAAGCATTTCTGCTTAGTGGTGCAATAATATAACAAGAAATAATATATACAAGTAAAGAAAGAAATAAATCATAATTCAGATACTCAGGAATCAATTTAATTTGGTATGGTATTTCTAGCATCAATGATCCCATATACTAGTTTGTTCCTCTTTGGAAGTGCTTAGTTTATAACTTTTGATAATACTACCGGTTTACAAATTATTCTAAGCGTATTGTATTTCAAGTCTCTACGGTTTACGCAATTTATATTTTTGTTATGTTTCTTTTGCTAATCTCTTTTACTCATTCATTCAATACTTAACTTAATTATACTGAAATTTCATTATACTTAACTTAACTTAATTGCTTGAATTGAATAATATTTTAATTGACTGCCCGTGTAGCCTATACACTGACCAGACTGGATAAACGGATATACTAGCACTGGGTATCTAGTACCTCGGGCCGTCACACCATCGGTCATAAAGCGTCTCCCGGTGTGCAAATAGTATGGCTAAAAAGCCATATAATCAATCAAGCATTAAGCCGAGTATAATAACACAATCTATATAGCCATAGGCTATTAAGATCATAGTATGGCATAATAAGCCATAAAACACAGTATGACGTAAAGTCATTTATAGAACAGCTGCCAGAATCCTATTGGCATGCCAACCTATCCAAACTAGTTAACTAGGCAAATTAGGGCATATTACAATATTACATATTTAATTCTTTATTCATAGGGTTTATACATCTTTATGCCTTTCACTGGTCAATAAAATTATTGACCTTTTTATGCATCATGGATAGGTTGATTCTAGCATCAACATGTCACAATTTACAATTCAATATGTTGTCAATATAATGCAATTTACCCTTTTCACAATTTGGCATTCATTGCCAAATCACTTCAAGCATCATTTTATGTATTTACCAATTTTCAATTTTAGTGAGCTAGATTGATCTAGCTTAAAGTCCTATTTCCCTTGGTTTTTAGCTTCTGGTCAAAGAAGCAAAATTGTAGCTCTATGTCTTATTGCACGCGGGGCAAAATTTCAGGTCATTTTGAGTTGTATAGACCAAGATATGGTCAATTTACTAAAGCTGGACAGATTGCAACTTTGGTGCAAAATTGGGTTAATTTCTCAATTTTTGTGTGCTAGATTTGTCTAGCTTAAAGTCCTATTTCTCTTGGTACTATTCCCTTCAGTTCATTTCATTAGTCAACCTATAATGTTGACCCTTGATGCACTCTACGTGAGTCAATTCTAATATCACCAATATGTCACATTTTATAGCCTTTTAGTGTTGGTATATGTTACCAATTTCATTTCTAAGTGTATTTCATTTTATTGCAATTTACTGAATTTCGGTTTACTATTTTGACCTAGCCGGACGACCTAGTTTCCTCAGTGTTCAAGTTTCGGTCCAAACTACAAACTTGTAGATCTATGTCTTATGGAACGCGGGGCAAAATTTCAGGTCATTCTGAGTTATGTAGATCAAGTTATGGTCATTTTACTATTGCTGGTCAAAATGTATCAAAATAGGTCACTTTAGGTCATTTTAGGTCATTTTAGGTTCGGCCAGTTTTTGGACCCAAACTTGTGCAAGCTTTTTGACTTGCTTATGGTCATTTCTGGGCTTGGATGTCTTCATAAGACTTGTAGATATAGGTCTTAACTATTCATGGTCAAAATTTCAGGTTAATTGGACCTGTTTTGAGTGAGTTATGGCCTAAACACTAACTGCTGCCCAAATAGTCAGTTTTCAGGCCTTAAATGCACTAATCCGGATTTGGTAACTTTTTAAGGTCAGTTTCTAGGCAGAATTTTGGCAACCTTTCTACATGAAAGTTGGCCTATTTCGTGTCTAGTTTCACCCCATATTGGCCTCATACCAATTGGGTTCACAGTTTGGTACTTATGGCCTAATTTAGGTGCTGCCTTCAATACACCACCTGCACAAAGCTCATACACTCCCAATTTAATGTTCCTTCTCCTCCTCATTACTACAATATTCAATTAACAACACTTCCATACATATTTTGTACACAATTCCAGCAACAATTCTGGGCAGAATACTCAAGTGCACAAGGCACACAATACACCATTAAACTTCAACATTTACATCCACCCAAATTCAATGTGCATCAACACTTATGTTACACACAAACACTTCCATTTTAACTATACATACTGCCCACAATTTAACACCATTACATTTCATTAATAAACTACATATTCACACACACAAATTCATGATTTAATAGGCTGCCAATTTCAATCTCAAATGTCCAAGTCTTCAAAATTTTGTTCAAAACCCACTTTCACATTGTCAACCTCACATGTACTCTTATAATTAAATTCTAACACTTATAATCACATAAATTGAGCATCATTAATCAACAATAATATGCATAAATTAACCATTTTCATGCTTCTCAAGGCTGCCCCAATTCAACAATTATCCAAGGTCTTCAACAATTCTTTCAAACTCCTAATTTAATCACTCAATCTCAACATATACATAAAGTTAATTAGCTAGGACCTCTAATTACCTTAATCAATATCATTTCCCATCAAATACATGTAAAGATAATTCAAACCTCTTTAGGTTCCATGGCTGCCAAATTCAATCACCATTAAATATTCATCCAATCCTTCTAATTTTTCAATAATTCAACTCATCTCAACCTTAGTAAAAATTTTAATTAAGTGAGGTAAGGAAAACTAGCACTAACCTTTGTTTAGAGCTTGCTAAACCTTGAAATTTCTTCTTTTTCTTGCTGCCCAAAGCTTTCCCATGGTGTGGAGACAAAGTTTGATGAAGGGAACCTTGAGTTTTAAGTTGAAAATGGGGGAGGATTGAAGCTTGCATGATGAGTTCTCATGGAGGAAAAATGGAGACCCATATTCGGCCATGGAAGTGGAATTGAAGAAAATGAATGGTTTTCCTCATAAAATCTGTCCACTTAGTGCTTTTACACATCCATAATGCTCCACTAATTAAGATTTATGAATATAATATATGCCACTCACTTTAGGTTAATATTAGTATAATTAAACTTATAGTTATTTCAATTATGTCCCCATAATTTCTTTTAATTACATTATGTATAAAACTTCTTATTTTCATGACATTTTCAAAATTTAATACTACTTATTTTTCATGGACATTTAGGTCAAAAGTCAACTTTAGGTGTCAATTGACCAAAATGTCCCTCTTCAGGTCAAGTTCGGACTTTTTCGGTAACACCGATTTACTCCTTGTACCGCCGATTTCTTTAATTTTTATTTTTCGTTTATACTAACTTTCTAATTTTTCTTTGAAATTTTCTAAGTGTAATATCATTTATTTTTAATGGAAATTGAGGTCAAAAGGCAACACTATGTGTCAAATGACCAAAACACCCCACTTCGGGTTACATTCCCGATTTTTCGGTAACACTGATTTTTGTCTGTTTCTCAATTTTTCGTTTTTCTTTATACTAATTTGTTAATTTTTCTTTGATATTTCTAGAGTCAATTACATTTCAATAAACCTTTATTTATGTCTCAAAATTAGATTCAGAGGGTTCCCATGTCCTGGGTCGACAGCGACCTTCCTATCTTGATCACCCATCGCTGTGGTGCCGGCTCGTTTAACTTAGCTTCATTTTCTCTCTTTCATTTTTGTTTGATTTTTCTTGTATTTTCTTTTTATTTATTTCATCATTATATATCTATTCACTATCACCGAAGTGTAGTTCCAAACATCCTCACTTGCTTGGACTGTTATTTGGCCACTAGAGCAACAGAACGTACAGAACACGTACAGTAGGGATGTTACAATGTGTATATAAAAAGGCTAGTGATAGTGCTGTCACTTTCCTTGTCTTATATGTGAATGACATTTTATTGATAGGTAACAGGTATGTTGACAACTATAAAGGTATGGTTGTTAAATACATTCTCCATGAAACACTTAAGGGAGGCAACCTTTATTCTTGGGATTCACATCTATAGAGATGGAGCAAAAAGAATAATTGGTTTATCCCAAAGTCTATACTTGGAAAAGGTGTTAAAGAGGTTTAACATGCTTGATTCCAAGAGAGGATTCTTACCAGTGAGACATGGTATCCACCTTTCTAAAGAGATGTCTTCAAAGACACCTGAAGAAAGAGATAAAATGGCTAGGATTCCATATGCTTCAGCTATTGAAAGTTTCATGTATGCAATATTGTGTACTAGGCCGGATATCGCATATGCTGTTAATTTGACTAGCAGGTTTCAATCCAATACAAGTTTAGAATACTGGATAGCTGTCAAGAATATCCTTAAGTACTTGAGAAGAGTAAGGATTTATTATTGATATATGGAGGTAGTGACTTGCAATTGGATGGTTATACTGATTTTGATTTCCAATCAGATATCGATGATAGAAAGTCTACCTCTGGGTATGTGTTCATTTGTAATGGAGGTGCAGTCAGTTGGAAGAGTTTCAAACAGAGTACAACTGCAAATTCCACTATAGAGGCTAAGTACATTGCTGCATCAGATGCTACAAAGGAAGCTGTTTGGATAAAGAAGTTTGTGACAGAACTTGTACTAGTTCCTTCCATTGAGTTAGCAGTTTCACTCTACTGTGATAACAATGGAGCAGTCATACCAGGTAAGGAACCCTGGTCTCACCAGAAATCCAAACACATAGAAAGGCGCTACACATTATCATAGAGATAGTTGGGTTAAGCAATGTAGCCATGCAGAAAATAGCATTAGCTGAAAATCCAGCTGATCCATTCACTAAGCCTATATCACAAGCTCAGTTAGACCGACATCTTGAGAAGATGGGTCTAAGGTATTCTAATGAATGGCTCTAGTGCTAGTGGGAGATTGTTAGTAGTATGCCCTAGAGCATATCATTTAGTATGTATCTTGTACATATTTTATTAATAAAAAGGCAATTTCACTTTTCCGTTTACATAATATATTTATGTGTAATAGAAAATTCCATTGATATTTTGTTAGAAATTTTATTCTTAAGTTGTTAAGAATATGAGTGACAGTATTTCTTGCACAAAGTATCATAAATTGGTTCAAAATCGAGGATACTTCACACAGGACATGACTTATATAGAAAGATTGTATTTATGTTTGTTCCCAAGCTATTTATATGAGATATAAATAAGATGGAATGGTGAGTTTCACGCCATATAAAAAACATGATAGGCATTTATACATGATAAGTATGCCGAACCAGTGACACTTATGACAAGCACGTGGAGTTTACTCTTGTCAATGCATTGTCATAAATCATATCAGTGCATATAATCTTTAGAACTGAGATAACACAGTTATCTTGTATATAGGTGGTTTGAGTTTGATATTGCTTTTATACTTGTACTGTGTATGGGTATATGGGCATGTGTTGGTTCTTACTAGTTATATATAGAGGTAAGTGCTGATCAAGATGGAATCTGTTACCCTAAGTAAATAGGGATAAAATCCTATATTCATTTAATTGTTCTTGATGTTTCAAGTTCCTGGCCAGAATAGACAGATTTAATCAGAAAAGAATTTCTGATGAGAAAATCTTTTTAATCAAGAATTAGAATTAAAAGAGAACATAATATTCATAGCAAATAGGATTTGACATAAACCATGACTCCAACTCGAATTAGGATTTTGTAACAAAGAGATTCTAGTACATGGTAACATATGATTATAGGTTCATTTAATGTATTCCTTATTACTGATTGGGTGGCCATGGCATGCTATGCTACGTATTAACCTTGGTCTATGAGATGCCTAAAATGATTTAGAGAAATCATTTACGGTAAGAAAAAGTTCTGATAATATTAAGAGTTGATATCATATCTTATTGCCAATCAGTGATGAGCCTAGTGAGTCACACACATACACAAGTAATCACTAAGTTAAATGTGATTTAATTAACTAATTAAAGAGTTTAATTAATTAATTAAATATGATTGATTTGCAATAAGATTGCAAAGTCCCTAGCATGGCTTGAAACCAAATTAAGGTTATTGGATGTATAATATAAGTTAAATTTATATTTAAAGTGTTTAAATATGAATTTAATTATAAGAAATTAATTAATAGAAATTAATTAATTAATTTATGTTTGATATAAATTGATTAGAAGAGGAGAAATAATTATTTTGGGTTGAGAACTCAAAATTACAACACAAGGGTAATTTGGTCATTTCACAGGGTGACATGTGGCACCATTAGATGGTGACAGAAGGCACCATTAGATGGTGACAGAAGGCACCATATAAGCTTGTCATTTGTTTTCCAATCATGTAAGATGATCAAAGTCAAGATTAAATCTAGCTTTGACACTTGGCGTAATGTGATTGGGTCAATTAAAATTAAGATGCAATCAGGTGATGACATGTAGCAAGGGTTTTAAGTAGTGACCTAATTATAAAAGGGAAAGAATGAAAGAACAAAAATAACATTCTGATTTTTTCTCAAAGGTGCCGCCACCCATGAAGCTCCTCTCCTCTCTTCTTCTTCTTCCCTCATCAATTCAAAGAGAATTGCCCATATTCTCTTGAATTAAAATTATTAGAAATTATTTCTAGTGTCCTATATACATTTACAACCTTTCTAAAGGCAAATCCCTAATTTCTAATTGGTTGGCAAGGCTTGAGAAGCTGTTTAAGGGGCTGCCATTGGTGATCTTGGTGTGGACAAGCTAGAGGGACAACATTTGGGGTCCCAGGTGCTTCCCAAAGGTACCAATCACATCTACAGTGCATCAAGAGGTTAGTGCACATGTTTTTGTATTAATCTAGGGTTCTAATGAATTAATTTGTTAATTCAAAAATCTTAAATGGCAAATATAGGTCCTAAAACATATTAAAAGTGTTTTAATGCGTATTTGAACACTGAAATCAATTAGATATATAATGGATATTGCATGATGCATGAAACCCTAGAAGAAAAATTTTGAATTCAATATTCTAATCTAACAATTTTCATGCTTCCGCTCCTTCACTTAACCCGAAGAGGGGCATTCTGGTCATTGGCATCTAAAGTTGACTTTTGACCAAAAAGTTCATTAAAATGAGTGATATTAAAAATTTAGAAAACTCCATAAAAATCCTATAAAAATATGAAATTACATGTAGTGTAATTAAAGGAAGATAAGTGGAGCTAATTAGAATTTTTAAAACCCTAGATTATTATATTAATAAACTAAGTTAGTGGGTGTATAAAAAGGTAAAAAGTTGGTAGAATTCTCCACTCAAAAAGCTCCCTTCTTCCTTCCTTTACCTCACATGGCCGAAACCCCAAGCCTCATCTCCTCCATGAATTCTTCACTTTGCATGCTTCATTCTCTTCCATTCTTGCCATAATCCTCACAAGTCCGTTCAAAAAAGTTAATCCCCACATCATAAGGAAGCTATTGAAAGTAATTAGAACAGGTAAAACTTGAAGTTTGGCAATTCAAGGAGTGGTCATCTAAAGGTTAGTGCATAATTTCTTACCTCTTTTCTTTTAATTCTTGAATTAAGGGTTAATTGAGTTAGTGTGATGGAAAATTTGAAGGAAATGGTGGGTAATTGGGAGTCCCCCAATTTGGCAGCCTTGAGGGGTATGAAAGGGTGATTTATTCTTACATATAAATGGGGGTTAATGATGTTGATTAAGGCAATTGCATGTATTAGAATGCAATTGCATGTGTATGTTAGGGTTGAAAATTGAATTAGGGTTTGTAACCATGAATTGGGGATTTTGTCTTATGCTTGAAACTGTCCACTTTGGTAGCCTTGATAAGCATGAATATTGATTAATTCATACATATAATTGGTGATTAATGATGTTAGTTAAGGTGATTATAAGTATTAGAATTCAATTGCATGAATATGATTGAAGTGGATAAATTGATTTAGGGTTTGAATGATCATTGACTACTTAGTGAAACTGCCCAATTTGGTAGCCCTGAGGAACTTAGGAGATGGATAATTTTATGAATTAAATGGTGATTAATGGTGCTCATGGATATGTTGTTAGCAGTATGCCCTAGAGCATATCATTTAGTATGTATCTTGTACATGTTTTTATTAATAAAAAGCATTTTCACTTTTCCGTTTACATAATATATTTATGTGTAATAGAAAAGGTCCATTGATATTTTGTTAGAAATTCCATTCTTAAGTTGTTAAGAATATGAGTGATAGTATTTCTAGTACAAAGTATCATAAATAGGTTCACAATCGAGGATACTTCATAATAAGGACATGACTTATCCAGAAAAATTGTATTCATATTTGTTCCCAAGTTATTTATATGAGATATAAATAAGATGGAATGGTGAGTCTCATGCCATATAACAAACATGATGGGCACATATACATGATAAGTAGGCCGAACCAATGACACTTATGACAAGCACATGGAGTTTACTCTTGTCAATGAATAATCATAAATTATATCAGTGCATATAATTTTTAGACCTGAGATAACATAGTTATCTTGTATATAGGTGGTTTGAGTTTGATACTACTTTCATACTTGTACTGTGTATGGGTATATGGGCATATGTTGGCTCCTACTAGTTATATATGGAGGTAGGTGTTGATGAAGATGTAATATGTTCCTCTAAGTAAATAGAGATAAAATCCTATGTTCATTTAATTGTTCTTGATGTTTCAAGTTCTTAGCCAGGACAGATAGATTTATTCAGAAAGAGTTTCTGATGAAAAAATCTTTTTAATCAAGAACAAGAATTAAAAGAGAATATAATATTCATAGTGAATGGAGTTTGACATAAACCATGACTACGGCTTGAGTTGGGATTTTGTAACAGAGAGATTCTAGTGCTAGTGGGAGATTGTTAGTAGTATGCCCTAGCATATCATTTAATATGTATCTTGTACATATTTTTATTAATAAAAGGCATTTAATTGTTCTTGATATTTCAAGTTCCTGGACAGGACAGATAGATTTATTCAGAAAGAGTTTCTAATGAGAAAATCTTTTTAATCAAGAACTGAAATTAAAAGAGAACATAATATTCATAGCGAATGGAGTTTGACATAAACCATGACTCCAGCTTGAGTTGGGATTTTGTAACAGAGAGATTCTAGTGCATGGTAACATATAATTATAGGTTCATTTAAGGTAAACCTTATTACTAATTGGGTGGTCATGGCATGCTATGCTAGGTGTTAACCATGGTCTATAAGATGCATAAAATGATTTAGAGAAATCATTTATGGTAAGAAAGAGTTCTGATAATATTAAGAGTTGATATCATGTCTCATTACCAATTAGTGATGAGCCTAGTAAGTCACACACATACACAAGTTATCACCTAATTAACTATGATTTAATTAATTAATTAAAGAGTTTAATTGATTAATTAAATAGGTTTGGTTTGCAATTAGATTGCAAAGTCCCTAGCATGACTTGAAACCAAATCTAGGTTATTGGATGTACAGTATAAGTTAAATTTATATTTAAAGTGTTTAAATATGAATTTAATTAATGAGAAATTAATTAATAAAGATTAATTAATTAATTTATATTTGATATAAATTGATTAGAAGAAGAGAAATAATTATTTTGGGTTGAGAACTCAAAATTAAAACACAGGGGCATTTTGGTCATTTCGCAGGGTGACATGTGGCACCATGAGATGATGACACATGGTACTACACATAAGCTTACCAAATGTTTTTAATCATGTAAGATGATTAAAATTAAGATTAAATATAAGTTTGACACTTGGCACAATGTGATTGGGTCAATTAAACCTAGAATCAATCAGAGGGTGACATGTGGCAAGGGTTTAATGTGTTAACCTAGCTATATAAGTGTTGTTATGAAAAGAAAACAATACAACCAGTAGCTACTCCTCTTTGTGCCGCCACCCAAAGGCTCCTCTCCCTCTCTTCTTCTTCATCTCTCATCAATTCCAAGAGATTAGCAAACAATCTCTTGAATTAAAAATACTAGAAATTGTTTCTAGTGTCCTATTTACATCTTTAATCTCTTAAAAGGAAAAACTTAATTTTCTAATTAATAGAAAAAGCTTTAGAAGCTGTTCAAGGGTTGCCATAGGTGTTCTTGGTGTGGACAAGCTAGAGGGACAACATTTGGTATCCTGAAGATGCATCCAAAAGGCACAAATACACTGCAGTGCATCAAGAGGTTAGTGTATTTGTTCTTGATCTAATCTAGAGTCCTAAAATTAATTTGATTAATTTTAAAATCTTAAATGGAAAATATAGATCCAAAAATATATTAAAAGCTTTTTAATATGTTGTTTATAATTGAAATCAAATAGATAAAAATAAATCTTGCATGATGCATATGGCCCTAGGTGAAAATTTTTGAATTCAATGGTATAAACTTGTGTTTTTCATTCTTCCGCTCCTTCAATTGGTATCAAAGCCACTATATTTGCCATTTAGATTGTTGATTATATGATTTAATTGTGTGTTTTGATCATGAGATGATTTATCCATTGCTGGTTGCAATGGATGTGTGGGAGCATGCTCGAAGAACACCAACATGGTGCGCAAGGTTTGTGGCTTCATGGGCAGTGCAAGGTTTGGCTTTTTAATTCTGCAATTGTTGTATGATTTAAGGCCTATCCTATGACTAATTAAAGTGTTTAATTAGTAAATTTAATCACACAATTAAATTTTGATTCAAATCAGAATTTTATAAATTGTTTGAATGTGATTCAAATCTGAATTTTAAAAGTTGTTTGAATGTGAATCAAATCTGAATTTTTAAAGTTGTTTGAATCATATTTAAATCTAATTTTTGAAAGTTATTTGAATAATATTCAAATATGAATTTTTAAAAATTATTTGAATGTGATTGAAATCTGATTTTTAAAAATTGTTTGAATGTGATTCAAATATGAATTTTTAAATTTGTTTGAATGAGATTCAAATCTGAATTTTTAAGTTGAATATGAGATATTCAATTTAATTTAAGTATGTACATTTTATTTAATTGTTAAATAGTGATATGCATGATGGATGATAATGGACTATAAAAGACCAATGTGATTGGATTTATTTCTTTTATGTTTCTTTGGGATTATAAATTAATTAATTTATTTTAATTATTTTGGGCATGTATTATTAAGTTTGTAATAATTTTTTGGGTTGTAATTTCATTTATTTAAGTTCTTATAATTTCGCTTTGGTATGCCAAGGATTACTGTGTAATTAGATTGCAAGAAGTTCAAGGAGGTCAAGAGTATTGGTGGGACCAGTGGGAGGAATTCAAGATCAAGTGTTGATTATGTACTCCTTCAGCAACTCTTGTAAAATGAATGAATGAAATGCACTTAGGAATGCCCTGATTCAATTCTTGGTGGCTTAGAATTGAATCCCTTAGAAAGTCCATGATCATACCATATTTATTTATTGTCCATGAATGCATGAGATGTATGTGAATGTATACAGTATATGATATATGCATGCTAAATGGATAATGTGCAAAGTGAGACATTAATAGTAACTAGGATGACCATAAAATCTTCCAAACAAATGATTAAGTTGGAAATGCTATAATTAAAGTAATTATAACATGGGCCCTCCATTAGGGCAATTATTTTAAGAAATTTTAAATAGTTGCATAAGATGCAATTAATTTAAGAGATTTTCTTAAGAATAATTGTTAAGCATGAGATGTTGTAAATATGTAAATGGTTTGGTTACCAATGTTGGATGTACCTGAGGACATTAAAATTATTTGCATAATTACTGGCTCAATGGGATCAACTTAACTAATACAAGATAAGTCAATAATGGATGTACCTGAGATTTTGAGCATTAGGGGCTAGGTAAAGGATTGAACCTCACATGAGATGTGATGGGCAAGGAGTTGCTCACTTATAGTTTATTGTAATTCCAATAATGGATGCACCTGAGGATGATCAATAGAATTATAAGAATTCAATCACCTACTAGAAATCCATCCAACTAGGATTTCAGTTTTCTACTTTGGAATTGTAGGATTCGCTAAGTTAGTGGGAGGACCAATTTGATTAAAAGACCATAATCATTTTGGTTAATTACATGATACATTTACTAACTAATCTGGTTATTTTCTGTAGTTAATTTTTTTTAATAATAATGAGCACAGAACAACCACCACCATCCAATATCCTTGCAAGCATACTTGATCGCAATAGGTTGACAGGACCTAATCTGTCTGATTGGCTAAGAAATTTAAAACTTGTCATGAACCTTGAACATATAAGATATGTTCTAGATTCAAATGTTCCTGGTCCCTTACCTCCAAAGGCCACTCAAGAGGAACATGAAACTTTGGACAAGTGGAAGGAACATGATATGAGAGCTAAGTGTTACATGTTTGTTTCCATGAGTAATGAGTTGCAGAAGCAGCATGAGAACATGCAGAGTGCGGTGAGATCCTCCTTCACCTGTAAGAGTTATATGGTGAGCATAGCAGGAATGATAGGTATGAGATATCTAGGCAGCTATTCCGCATGAGGATGTCTAAGGGACAGAATGTTGGGGATCATGTCCACAAGATGATTCGGCTGATTGAGCAGCTAGAACATCTTGATTTCAACATGGATTTCCAACTACAGACAGATTTAATCCTTCAGTCCCTTCCTAAGTCTTTTGGGAATTTTGTGACAAATTTTCATATGACTAAACAGGAATGCATCTTAACTAGTTTACTCAAAATGCTGGTTATTGGCCAAAAGAATATGTCGGGCAATAAAGGAAAAGAGGTAGTTTTGATTGCATCTTCTTCTACTAGAAAGTCCAACAAGAAGAAGGGCAATAAGAAAAAGAAACCTCAGATTCCTGGTCCTTCTAAGAAAATTGCAAAACAGAAAGGGAAGACTAAAGCTGAAGGAGGCAAAGGAAAGTGTTTCCACTGCCAGAAGGATGGGCACTGGAAAAGGAACTGCCCATAGTATCTTGCTTCTCTGAAGGACAAGAAGGATAAACCTTCAGAAGGTATGTCCATATCTTGTAATTTAGATTCTGATGATACTCATAGTTCATCTACAGCTTGGGTTTTAGATACTGGTGCCAGTTCTCACATTTCTAATGATATGCAGGAACTAGCAAATAGTAGCAGCTTGCATTCTCGAGATGTTAGACTCCGGATTGGCAATTGCTTAACTGTTGAAGCTTTAGCCATAGGATCTAAATCCTTTTACATGTCTGGTCATATTTTGTGTTTGGATAATATTTTATATGTACCTGATGCTTTTAAGAATATCATTTCTATATCTAGTTTGACTAGAAATGGCTATGAATTTCAGTTCATAGATGATGTTTGCAATATATATTTTGGAAATAAATATGTTAGTTCGGGTTATATGAAAGATGGTCTTTATTATTTGGATAATAAGCCAAGGTGAAAACCAACTCAAGTTCAAAATATATTTGGCACTTAAGATTATGTCATGTTGCAGAAGATAGGATTGCAAAATTAGAGAAAATGGGGATTCTATCTTCATTGGGCTCTGAGCCTACTCCAACTTATGAATCTTGCCTTCAAGTCAAAATGACTAGATCACCCTTTTGTTGGACATGGGCTAAGGGTTGAAAATATTTTGGAGCTAATACATAGTGATGTATGTGGTCCATTTAAGGAAATGGCTAGAGGTGGTTTTCATTATTTTATTAACTTTACTGATGATAAATCAAGGTTTGGGTATTTGTATTTGATGAAATACAAACATGATTCCTTTGAAAAGTTCAAAGAATTTAAATCTGAAGTAGAAAATCAAACAGGAAAGAGTATTAAAGCTCTTCGATCAGATCGTGGAGATGAATATTTGAGTACTGAATTTGATGAATTCTTAAGAGAGCACAGCATTGTTTCCCAGCTGACTCCTCCAGGAACGCCACAGCTGAATGGTGTATCTGAAAGGAGAAATCGTACCCTATTAGATATGGTACATAATATGATGAGCTATACTGATATGCCAATCTCCTTTTATGGATTTGCATTGGAATCAGCTTTGTATATTCTGAATAGGATTCCATCAAAATCAGTTTCTTCCACACCTTATGAGATATGGCATGGAAGAAAACCAAGTCTTAAGTATGTTAAGATTTGGGGTTGTCTAGCTTATATCAAAAAGCTGAACACTGATAAATTGGAAACCAGATCAGAAAAGGGTCAATTTGTTGGATATCCAACAGATAGTTTTGGATATTATTTTTATTTGCCTACATCACAAAAGGTTGTGGTGAGCAGAGATGCTACATTTCTTGAACAATAGTTTGTTCAAGAAGGAGGTAAAGGAAGGCAAATAGAGTTAGAATTGGAGAATTCTGACCAACCAACAGATCAGATGGATATAGATCCACCTAGTCAATCTATACCCATTGACGAAACATCTATAGCTATTCTTCGTAGAACAACCAGGGTATCTCACCCACCAGTGAGATATGATTTCCTTTATAAAGAAGAACAAGAGTTGTCTACTCATGAAGAAGTAGATCATGGAGATGATCTACTTACCTGTGAAGAAGCTATATCAGATATAGACTCTTCAAAATGGATTGATGCTATGAAATTCGAAATTGATTCCATGTATAAGAATCAAGTTTGGGATCTTGTTGACCCACCTGAAGGTATTGTACCTATAAGGAACAAATGGGTTTTCAAGAAGAAAATTGGTTCTGATGGAAAGGTAGAGACCTATAAGGCAAGGCTAGTAGTGAAAGGGTTTCGCCAAAGGCAAGGAATCGACTATGAGGAGACTTTCTCGCCTGTTGCCATGCTTAAATCAATTAGGATTCCATTAGCAATAGCTGCATACTATGATTATGAGATTTGGCATATGGATGTCAAAACAGCTTTTCTCAATGGATACATTGAAGAAAATACTTTCATGGAACAACCTAGGGGTTTTGAATCGCAAGATGGTTCCAAGGTATGCAAGCTAAAGCGATCCATTTATGGGTAGCAAGCTTCGAGGAGTTGGAACATCCGTTTTTATGAATCCATTAAATCATTTGGTTTTATCAAAAATGAGGATGAGCCATGTGTATATAAGAAGGTTAGTGACAGTGCTATCACTTTCCTTGTCTTATATGTGGATGAAATACTATTGATGGGTAATGACACAGGTATGTTGACAATAATAAAGGTATGGTTGTCAAATACATTCTCCATGAAAGACTTAGGGGAAGCAACCTATATTATTGGGATTCGCATCTATAGAGATAGAGCGAAAAGAATAATTAGTTTATCCCAAAGTCTATACTTGGAAAAGGTGTTAAAGAGGTTTAACATGATTGATTCCAAGAGAGGATTGTTACCAGTGAGACATGGAATCCATCTTTCTAAATAGATATCTCCAAAGACATCTAAAGAAAGAGATAAACTGGCCAGGATTCCATATGCTTTGGCTATTGGAAGTTTAATGTATGCAATATTGTGTACTAGGCCGGGTATCGCATATGCTATTAGTTTGACTAGTAGGTATCGATCCAATCTAGGTTTGAAACACTGGATAGCTGTCAAGAATATTCTTAAGTACTTGAGAAGAACTAAGGATTTATTCTTTATCTATGGAGGTGGAGACTTGCAATTGGATGTTTATACTGATTCTGATTTTCAATCAGATATCAATGATAGAAAGTCTATCTCTGGATATGTGTTCATTTGTAATG
Source organism: Hevea brasiliensis (assembly GCF_030052815.1). Classification (NCBI taxonomy): domain Eukaryota; kingdom Viridiplantae; phylum Streptophyta; class Magnoliopsida; order Malpighiales; family Euphorbiaceae; genus Hevea; species Hevea brasiliensis. The sequence goes on along the minus strand of NC_079509.1, from coordinate 39,756,986 downwards.
GAGGTGCAGTCAGTTGGAAGAGTCCAAACAAAGCACAACTGCAGATTCCACTACCGAGGCTGAGTATATTGCTGCATCAGATGATGCAAAAAAAGCTATTTGGATAAAAAAGTTCGTGATAGAACTTACAGTAGTTCCTTCCATTGAGTCAGCAGTTCCACTATACTGTGACAACAATGGAGTAGTCATACAGGCTAAGGAACCAAGGTCTCACCAGAAATCCAAACACATAGAAAGGCGCTACCACATTATCAGAGAAATAGTTGGACGAGACGATGTAGCCATGCAAAAAATAGCATCAGCTGAAAATCCAGCTGATCCATTCACTAAGCCTATGTCACAGACTCAGCTATACCGACATCTTGAGAAGATGGGTCTAAGATATTATAATGAATGGCTCTAGTGCTAGTGGGAGATTGTTAGTAGTATGCCCTAGCATATCATTTAATATATATCTTGTACATATTTTTATTAATAAAAGGCATTTAATTGTTCTTGATATTTCAAGTTCCTGGACAGGACAGATAGATTTATTCAGAAAGAGTTTCTAATGAGAAAATCTTTTTAATCAAGAACTGAAATTAAAAGAGAACATAATATTCATAGCGAATGGAGTTTGACATAAACCATGACTCCAGCTTGAGTTGGGATTTTGTAACAGAGAGATTCTAGTGCATGGTAACATATGATTCTAGGTTCATTTAAGATAAACCTTATTACTAATTGGGTGGCCATGGCATGCTATGGTAGGTGTTAACCATGGTCTATGAGGTGCATAAAATGATTTAAAGAAATCATTTATGGTAAGAAAGAGTTCTGATGATATTAAGAGTTGATATCATGACTCATTGTCAACTAGTGATGAGCCTAGTAAGTCACACACATACACAAGTTATCACCTAATTAACTATGATTTAATTAATTAATTAAAGAGTTTAATTGATTAATTAAATAGATTTGGTTTGCAATTAGATTGCAAAGTCCCTAGCATGACTTGAAACCAAATCTAGGTTATTGGATGTATAGTATAAGTTAAATTTATATTTAAAGTGTTTAAATATGAATTTAATTAATGAGAAATTAATTAATAAAGATTAATTAATTAATTTATATTTGATATAAATTGATTAGAGGAAGAGAAATAATTATTTTGGGTTGAGAACTCAAAATTAAGACACAGGGGCATTTGCTCATTTCGCAGGGTGACATGTGGCACCATGAGATGATGACACATGGTACTACACATAAGCTTGCCAAATGTTTTTAATCATGTAAGATGATTAAAATTAAGATTAAATATAGGTTTGACACTTGGCACAATGTGATTGGTTCAATTAAACCTAGAACCAATCAGAGGGTGACATGTGGCAAGGGTTTAATATGTTAACCTAGCTATATAAGTGTTGTTATGAAAAGAAAACAATACAACCAGCAGCTGCTCCTATTTGTGCCGCCACCTAAAGGCTCCTCTCCCTCTCTTCCTCTTCTTCTCTCATCAATTCTAAGAGATTAGCAAACAATCTCTTAAATTAAAAATACTAGAAATTGTTTCTAGTGTCCTTTTTACATCTTTAATCTCTTAAAAGAAAAAATTTGATTTTCTAATTAATAGAAAAGCTTTAGAAGTTGTTCAAGGGTTGCCATAGGTGTTCTTGGTGTGGACAAGCTAGAGGGACAACATCTGGTGTCCTGAAGACGCATCCGAAAGGCACAAATACACTGCAGTTGTCACACCCTACTCCCCTGTAAGATGTAACATGATCCCGTAGTACACCTAATGAATTACCGTAGTTCTCCTACCGATAATCCATTAAATATACTACAAGGGATTTTAAAACAATTTTTGTGAAATTTAAATCATCGATTAAAATCTGGTGTTATAAAATTTTTTTCAAAATTTCGGCAAAGTGCCGGCTGTATTTTGAGAAAACAGTTCTTCAATCCTGCAAAAGAAAATGCTCCCAATATGTTTTCTCAAATACAACTCCAATAAACTTTAATTCAATTCACAATTCAATTCTCAATAAACAATCAATTCATTTTCAAACTAATCTCATCATGAAGAAATATTTCATTGATTATAAGACTCAAAATTTATATTACAAAACTATTTAAGTAAATGAAATCTTAAATTTACATTTACAATAATTTACATTTAATTACATACCAAAATATTTTACAAGAGTTTTTATACAACTGCTCAAATAATTTACATACATATTATTACATGCATACATCAGAACCTATGTACATTGGATCTTAAAATGTCTTCAAAGAAACTTACTCACTGCTCTATGCTCTTCTTACCTGCGACAGCATACAAAGCTATCGCTGAGTGGTGAACTCAGTGGTGCACAACTATAATTTAAAACATAGTACAATATACATTGACAAAATTTACAGTAAATAATTTGGAAATCTGAATACTCATCAAATTCCAAAACTCAAAATATTCATTGCCAATAATGTAAATCATTTGTATAAAATGACTTTGATCACGAAATTCAATTTATCAAATCATGACTAACCATTTAAGGTAGTTCCAACAAAATCAATTATACATAAATCATAACTGAAATCATAATTCTTTACTGTTCAAAAACATTCTGTGTCTCAAAAATCATGTTGTGTCTCAAAAATCATTCTTTATCTCAAAAGCCATTCTTTATCTCAAAAATCATTATGTATCTCAAAAACCATGTTGTATCTCAAAAATCAATCTTTATCTCACTAACTATGCAAGACTAATCCGAAAGGGCCATATTCGATGTGATTCTAACTCCCTATGGTCGAGGAGGTCGAATCATCGTGCACAGTACCATCACAATAATGAATCTTCCGCAAGGGCCATAACGATAAAATAAACTTAGATCCAACCTCAAATCAGAGGAAAATCTAAGCCTGTGCATGTACCATGGTAATCAAAACACAACTAACTCCATTGTCTTCTCAACAAATGAGAGAGACGGGTAATAACCTAGTCAAGCATCTATAGTGAGATATAAAACAATATCACAATCCTTTTAGTCAGCATAAATCACAATATAATTCGATTCAAATTCAATTCCAATATCCAATAATTTTTATGCTCATCACAATTCAAATCATAAATTTGCATTTTTCCATGAAAGTTACCATAACAATTCAAAACATTTTCTATCACAATTTTCCAAAACATAATTTATTCAATCCATAACAATGCTTAATACTTGTGGAAATACCATTTCACAAAGCTAAATTCATACATACTATAACAATTTCAATAATCATTGAATTAAATCCAATGCTTGCTGAACATAATACATAAGAAAAATATGTCATTTAATCATATGAAATATTAAAAAAAAAATCAGTTAAAAACTAGTTGTGCACAAACCTCTGATAACTGTCTCTTGGCTCTGACTCAGTGTTTCCTTCCCCTTCCCTGAGTCTTTGCTAACTGAGAAACACAATTTGAAGTGTTTCAGTACTTATTTAAACTGTCTCTAAGAATAAGGTTCAATAATTAATTTATCGAATTCTATTATTTCCTTAGTCAACCTAATATGTTAACCCTCGATGCGTTCTAGGTAAATTAGGTTTTAATGTTACTAACATGTCACATTCAATAGTCCTTTAGGATTGGTACATGTTACCAAGTTCATTTCTGTGTATACTGCATTTTCTTGCAATTTGCTGGATTCCGGGATACTAGTTTAACCTAGCCGGACGACCTAGTTCCCTTGTTTTTCGGGTTTCGGTCAAAACTAAAAAATTTTAGATCTATGTCATATGGAACGCGGGGCAAAATTTCAGGTCATTCTGAGTTATGTAGACCAAGTTATGGTCATTTTACTATTGCTGGTCAAAATGCATCAAAATTAGTCACTTTAGGTCATTTTAGGTCAATTTTGGTTCGGCCAGTTTTTGGACCCGAACTTGTGCAAGCTGTTTGACTTGCTTATGGTCATTTCTGGGCTTTGGTGTCTTCATAAGACTTGTAGATATGGGTCTTAACTATTCATGGTCAAATTTCAGGTCAATTGGACCTGTTTTGAGTGAGTTATGGCCTAAATACTAACTGCTGCTCAAATGGTCAATTTTCAGGCCTGCACTTACCTATTCCGGATTTGGTCATTCTTTTAGTTCACTTCTAGGCAGAATTTGGACAAGATCTCTTCATGAAAGTTGGTCTATATTGAGTCTAGTTTTACCTCCAATTGGCCTCATACCAATTAGAGCCACAACTTTACACTTATAACCTAATTTATACACTGCCAACAATCACAACCTGCATAAGAGAATTTACACTTCTAATTTAGCAATCCTCCACCTCCCAATACTTCAATATTCATTCTTGGCACTTCTATATTTATTCAACACAATTCTAACAAAGTAAATTGGGCAGAATACTCAAGTAATATAGGCTCTCATGGCTGCCTAAAATTGGGCAGTCCAATAACTCAATAATTCTTCAAATTTCTTCACCCAAAATACTCCCCATAACCTCAACACAAACTTTAATAAAAGTAAGTTAAAGAAATAAGCATTTACCTTTAGTTGACCACTTCTCAACCTTCACCAAAGCTCCTTTTCTTGCTGGCTATAGCTTTCCCATGATGTGTGGACAATTTCTTGTGAAAGGATTAGTGGAAATCATGGTGAGATTGAGTGAGATTAAAGCTTGCAGGAAGGTGTTTTAATGGAGGTTTGAGAGGAATTTAAATTCTGCAACTTGAGAGTTGAAGAAGATGAATGAAGATAATGGAAAATTCTATCCACTTTTGGCTTTTATATGGTGCTTAATGGTCCACTAACTCAATTAAATAATAAGGTAATGTTAAACTTTTAATTATTCACATTATACCCCAACTCTCGTTCATTATATTTCATTCCAACTTTAATTTTTCATGTAATTTCTAAACTTTAATACTACTTTATATTCATGGACATTTAGGTCAAAAGATAACTCGGGGTATCAAATGACCACAATGCCCCTGTTCGGGTTGCATTCCCGATTTTTCGATAACACCGGGTTTTGTCCGTTTTTCGATTTCTCACTTTTCTTTGTACTAATTTTTTTTATTTTTATTTGATATTTCTAATGATATTTATACTTCAATTGATGTCTCTTTAAGTCTTAAAATTAATTTCCAGGGTTCCCCGCGGTCCAGGGCTAGTCAACGGTCCACGCCGTGACTTCCCGGTGCGGTCACCCATCGCTAGGGTTCTCGGCTCGCTTAACTTGGTTACACTTCTTTGCTATTATTTTTCCTTTGTTTTTCTTGTATTTTCTTTTCTTGTATTTCATTATTTTATGTCTCCTCACTCATATCGAGGTGTAGTTCTAGGCATCCTAGCTGTCCGGACAACATTGGTCACTGGAACAGTAGAACGCACTACCGAACATTGGGGTGTTACAGCAGTGCATCAAGAGGTTAGTGTATTTGTTCTTGATCTAATCTAGGGTCTTAAAATTAATTTGATTAATTTTAAAATCTTAAATGGCAAATACAGATCCAAAGCCATATTAAAAGTATTTTAATATGTTGTTTATCATTGAAATCAAATAGATAAAAATAAATCTTGCATGATGCATGTGGCCCTAGGTGCAAATTTTTGAATTCAATGGTATAAACTTGTGTTTTTCATGCTTTCACTCCTTCATATGTGAAAGTGAATTAGATGTTAATAGTTGAAGTTACATACACTAGTATATTGTTTTCATGTGTGTATTATTGATTTTGACAATGTGAATTAGGATTCTGATTTAACCAAATGAGACTTGATTGATGTTGCTGGAAATTTATTGTATTGAGATTGATTTATGATATAAGAAGTTTCATGAATGTCACAATTGTAGTTTGGGAGATGGAGAAATGAATATTGAGAGTGTAATTTTCTTGCAGGTTGTGAAATTATTGAAAATAGTGTATAATTTGAGCTATAATTGACCTTGTGTGACTCCAATTGGTATAAGGCCAATTGGAGGTGAAATATGACCTAAAACACTCCATTTTCCATGTAGAAGTCATGTCCCAATTCTGCCTAAAAAGTGACCAAAAGTTTACCTAATCCGGATTGCCATTTAGTGAACCTAGAAAATGACCAAATGAACAGTGTTTATTCATTTGGTCATATCTCACTGTAGACTGGTCTAAATGACCTGAAATTTATACCATTGGAAAGCTTATACATAGGGCTACAACTATTGTGAAGACACCAAAATCCAGAATTGCCATTAACCAAGTCAAATTGATTGCCTAAGTAGGGACACCAAAACTGTCCAGAATTGAAACTGCCTAGAATTGCTAGACAAAGGCAAACTGACCAGTTTTGGTAAAGAGACCATAACTTTGTCCATAGAACTCCAAATGCTCTGAAACCAGTGCCAAAATTTCAATAAGACATAGGCCTACAATAATGGTAGTTTGACCAAAACCCAGAAACTAAGGGAACTAGGTCAATTAACTTGATTAATTTGGCATACCAATTCTAGAAATGGTATAAATGACCATTAACTCCAGAATAGTTTCTTAAGCATATCTCCCACTAGAAATCTTCAATTGAAATGAGCCATACCATTCAGGAAAGCTAAGAAATAGACCTTCAACTTTTTTTAGACATTTTCCTCAACTTATGAATGCGAGAAGCTTAAATATTGGGTCAAAGCTACTGACCTAATTGAAATCCTGTTACTACAAGACACTTAAGTCCAGGTCCATAACTTGACTATAAATCATTCTACAAGACTTAAAAAATCACAATAAAAAATTTTGCGTGACAATAAGACATAGGGCAACATATCCTCTGAAGAATAGTAGACCTAAATATGGCAGCAACCTACTCAAATAAAATTGGCAAAACTACTTAGTAAGGGAACCAAAATTCAAAATTGACCTAGTTATGATTATTTAACCATAACCTGAGTTCTATAAATCCAAATGACATCATTCTAAAAGAAAAATAAAGACCAGACATAGATGAACAACTTCCATAAAGGAAGTGAGGCTAAATAGTAGCCACAAATTGTTCAAAGTGATATGCAAAAATTAAGATACTGAAATTGAACCTAAAGAAAGGTTCTTGAAATAAATTATTAACTTATCCCTAGTAAATCACTATATGGTAAATTACATGAAACAGATATGTGAGACCCACTTGTCCACTGCAAAATGACATGAAAAGTCTAATAAAGAATTAATAATGCTTAATTGCCCAAAGTAAACTTAGGCTTATGTATATTGTTTGGATCGATTGGTATACCAATTAGGGACTACAGATAGCAGTACTGCCTACATGGATAATCATTGACCGACAATATATGTCTGATATGATTGACCTACAGGCTCTATGCCGGCCCATTAGCCATTATGCCTAATTTTATATCTGGTTTAAAAAGCCTGCCCATTAGCCTTGTGCCTAACATGATAGATGTATACAGGATAGACATATGGCTGTCTAACCAGTATACTCCCGTGTATCCATAACTTATAGTTTATTATAGATTATGGGGGCACTGTTATATATTAATTAAGACTGAAAATATAAGCAATGACCAGAAAAGATACTGTTAAATCCAATTATTCCCAAAGGGCAGAAAATTCATAAACGACTTAGAATTTGTGGAATTTAGCATACAATAATTATTTTAATTATTTAATTACATTTCTTTAAATTATGCACCACTAAGCAGTTTGCTTAGCGCGTTGGCTTTTTCATCACGTAGGTACTGGAGATCAGCAGCCGCCGCAGTAGTGTCCTGACCACAGTTGACCAAATCTGCATATAGTCCAAAGTTCACCTCATCAGTCTTTTGTATTTTGGTAGAGCCCATGTATAGACTAGTATTTTGATTCATTATGTATAAACATGATGTAATTACTAGTTTGTGATGTCAATAAAAATTGTAATTATATATTTTGGATTGTAAATAAAGTTATGAATTTTTGTATATGAATTTCTATATGAATGAATGAATATACTTCTTGAAATTGTATAAGCAAAAATGACATAATATGACATGTAGATATGTGAGATAGACATGAAATTGTTATTAACAGATAACTAGTGGAACCCACCAGATGTTAATTAAACAGAGGAGGTTTTGCCCGGGTATCCACAGAAATTAAATTGTGAAAAAAAAAAGAAAAAAATTTCACCATATGTTATCTATAAGTTTAAAATTAACAATGAACAGGACAACATAAGATAGGGTGCTCCGGCACCGAATGTGGCACTCCTCACTCTGCTACACTGTAGACAGGTGAGGGGCATCACATTAGGCTCTGCTAACCTTTCTACTGTCACTACATAAACTTTTCCTTTCATTTTAACCTTAAAAGATTCATCACTTTCAGCATCATCAACTCTCAAATTTCTATAGAATTCTTGAACTCAATCCACATATATTCCCTCAGTGTTAGAGCATAATTTGTCCCATTTTTGTTATTCAAATAGAGACTGTAAAGGAACTGAGACTTCATTAAAAGTAGGCCAGTGAATGTACCTTGGTTCATGAATGGCCCTTTCCATAAGCAAAATTGGAGCTTTTGAAGTCTTTTTTTTTCTATAACCTTTCTCCTGGATAGGTTCATTGGTCCTCTTCTTGGACTTTTCTTTTGTTTTTCCAATAACCAGAGGAGCTTCTTTCTATGTAGGAGGAGGTGATGAAGGGACACTAGCATTGGCAGAATCTGAAGATGATGAGGGTGTGGTAAACTTTTCCTTACCTTTTCCTTTTGACCATGCCATGACCAAATCAGTAGAGATAGATAATGCTAGGTTCACAAAATAACCAATGTGAGCAGTCAACATATACCCATCAGAGAACACCAACAAAATTATTGAAGCAATGTCATGTATTATTCAAAAAAAAATTTTTTTTTTTAGGACAGACAGTAAGAAATTAGGATTTTTGAAAATCAATAGCAAATTAATAATTTTAACAAGTAATACACATCGTTGTAAACAGAAAACTCAGAATAAAGAGACCTATCAATTAATTTCAAGAGAAACAAAAAATGTAACACATGTATCCAGCAAAATTTGAAATCAATACCTGGTACTTGTAAAGCAGACGGAAGTGAGTGAAAGCTAAAGAGAATGCATCAAAAAACTTAACCTAAAAAGAAATTATCTTGAGGGATTCCCTTCGGTAGAGAGAGATATCAGGGAATGAGCAAGAAGGATTTAGGGATTTTTGTTTTGGAGAGTGCAAAATGAGGGCTTTGTTACAAAGCAAATGGGTTTCAGAAGTTTTAAAGAATATGAAAGGAGATGATGGTTGAGAGGGTTGTGAGTGAAATAGGTTAACAATGGAGAAAAGATGCGTTTAACCAGATTTCGAGAAGAGATGCATCGGAAAAGGAAAAAAAATTGAAATTTAAACTTTGAAAAGATAAAAATGGAAGTTTTGCAGAGAAGTTGATGTCGTGTATCAGTGGAGAATCAGAAACGATTGACGGTTCCGCAAATTTTTGAGTCCCGAACTAGAAATTATGTTCATTAATATATGAAATTTCTATTTTTCCCTCTAAACACATAAAGAAACATAAAAGGGGTATTTAAGTAACATGACTTTCAAAAACTACTGAATAGGCACTCAGGAAAAGAAAAATAATTTTAGAATTTCAGTGTAATCAGACCTGACTACCAGTTTGTCAATGAAAAATTAAGACTAGTGGCAAAGCACTTAGCAAACAAGGAAATTAGCAAACAGATTAGCATGCCACTATGATTAAATTCTGTAAAATACTGTTCACGTCAGATCAAACTCAGAAATTTTCAAATTTCACCAGAAATTTCAAAACACATTTTTAACACCATAAATCAACATATATCATTTTATTTTCATATAAGAACATGAATATGCTATTAGTAGTATGCCCTAAAGCATATCATTTAGTATGTATCTTGTACATGTTTTTATTAATAAAATGTATTTTCGCTTTTCCGTTTACATAATATATTTATGTGTAATAGAAAAGGTCCATTGATATTTTGTTAGAAATTCTATTCTTAAGTTGTTAAGAATATGAGTGACAGTATTTCTAGCACAAAGTATCATAAATAGGTTCACAATCAAGGATACTTCACAATAAGAACATGACTTATCCAGTAAGATTATATTCATGTTTGTTCCTAAGTTATTTATATGAGATATAAATAAGATGGAATGGTGAGTCTCATGCCATATAACAAACATGATAGGCACTTATACATGATAAGTAGGCCGAACAAGTGACATTTATGACAAGCACATGGAGTTTACTCTTGTCAATGCATTGTCATAAATTATATCAGTGCATGTAATCTTTAGACCTGAGATAGCACAGTTATCTTGTAAATAGGTGGTTTGAGTTTGATACTGAAGGAACGGAAGCGTGAAAAACACAAGTTTATACCATTGAATTCAAAAATTTTCATCTAGGGTCACATGCATCATGCAAGATTTATTTTTATCTATTTGATTTCAATGATAAACAACATATTAAAACTCTTTTAATATGTTTTTGGATCTGTATTTGCCATTTAAGATTTTAAAATTAATCAGATTAATTTTAGAATCCTAGATTAAATCAAGAACGATTACACTAACCTCTTGATGCACTGCAGCGTGTCTGCACCTTTGAGATTTGTCTTCAGGACACCAAATGTTGTCCCTCTAGTTTGTCCACACCAAGAACACCTATGGCAGCCCTTTAACAGCTTCTATAGCTTTTTCTATTAATTAGAAATTCAAGTTCTGCCTTTTAAGAGATTAGAGATGTAAACAGGACACTAGAAACAATTTCTAGTGTTCTTAATTCAAGAGATTGATGGCTAATCTCTTTGAATTGATGAGAGATGAAGAAGAATAGATGGAGAGCCTCAAAATGGTGTGACAAAGGAGAGGAGTGGCTGCTGGTTGTTTTTCTTTTTCATAACAACACTTATATAGCTAGGTTAACACATTAAGTTCTGTCACGAACTTCTTTATCCAAACAGCTTTGTCACGAACTTTGACATTTAGCACAATGTGATTGGGTCAATTAAACCTAAAGCTAATCAAAAGGTGACATGTGGCAAGGGTTTTAAGTGGTGACCTAGCTATATAATGTGTTGTTATGAAAAGAAAAACATAACAAACTGCTCATTCTCTTTGTGCCACCACCCTTCACTGCCTCTCCCTTCTCTTTTTCTTCATCTCTCATCAATTCAAAGAGATTAGCAAACAATCTCTTGAATTAAAAATACTAGAAATTATTTCTAGTGTCCTGTTTACATCTGTAATCTCTCAAAAGGTAAAACTTGATTTTCTAATTCATAGAAAAAGCTTTAGAAGCTATTCGAGGGCTGCCATAGGGGATCTTAGTGTGGACAAGCTAGAGGGACAACATCTAGTGTCCTAAGACGCATCCCAAAAGTGCCAAACACACTGCAGTGCATCAAAAGGTTAGTGCACTTACTGTTGATCTAATCTAGGGTTCTAATGAATTAATCTGTTAATTCTAAAGTCTTAAATTGTAAATGTAGATCAAAAAATATATTAAAAGAGTTTTAATATGCTGTTTATCATTGAAATCAAATAGATAAAAATAAATTGCATGATGCATGTGACCCTAGATGGAAAATATTGAATTTCAAGGATCTAAACTTGTGTTTTTCATGCTTCTGTTAGTAGTATGCCCTAGAGCATATCATTTAGTATGTATCTTGTATATATTTTTATTAATAAAAGGCATTTCCACTATTCCGTTTACATAATATATTTATGTGTAATAGAAAAGGTCCATTGATATTTTGTTAGAAATATTATTCTTAAGTTGTTAAGAATATGAGTGACAATATTTCTAGCACAAAGTATCATAAATAGGTTCACAATCGAGGATACTTCATAATAAGGACATGACTTATCCAGAAAGATTGTATTCATGTTTGTTCCCAAGTTATTTATATGAGATATAAATAAGATGAAATGGTGAGTCTCATGCCATATGACAAACATGATAGGCACTTATAAATGATAAGTAGGCCAAACCAGTGACACTTATGACAAGCACATGGAGTTTACTCTTGTCAATGTTTTATCATAAATCATATCAGTGCATATAATCTTTAGACCTGAGATAGCACAGTTATCTTGTATATAGGTAGTTTGAGTTTGATACTGCTTTCATACTTGTACTGTGTATGGGTATATGGGCATGTGTTGGCTCCTACTAGTTATATATGGAGGTAGGTGTTGATCAAGATGGAATCTGTTCCTCTAAGTAAATAGAGATAAAATCCTATGTTCATTTAATTGTTCTTGATGTTTCAAGTTCCTGGCCAGGACAGATAGATTTATTCAGAAAAGAGTTTCTGATGAGAAAATCTTTTTAATCAAGAACTGGAATTAAAAGAGAACATAATATTCATAGCAAATGGAGTTTGACATAAACCATGACTCCAGCTTTGGGATTTTGTAACAGAGAGATTCTAGTGCATGGTAACATATGATTATAGGTTCATTTAAGGTAAACCTTATTACTAATTGGGTGGCCATGGCATGCTATGCTAGGTGTTAACCATGGTCTATGAGGTTCATAAAATGATTTAGAGAAATCATTTATGGTAAGAAAGAGTTCTGATGATATTAAGAGTTGATATCATGTCTCATTGCCAATTAGTGATGAGCCTAGTAAGTCACACACATACACAAGTTATCACCTATTTAAATATGATTTAATTAATTAATTAAAGAGTTTAATTGATTAATTAAATAGGTTTGGTTTGCAATTAAATTGCAAAGTCCCTAGCATGACTTGAAACCAAATCTAGATTATTGGATGTGTAGTATAAATTAAATTTATATTTAAAGTGTTTAAATATGAATTTAATTAATGAGAAATTAATTAATAGAGATTAATTAATTAATTTATATTTGATATAAATTAATTAGAAGAAGAAAAATAATTATTTTGGGTTGAGAACTCAAAATTAAGACACAGGGGCATTTTGGTCATTTTGCAGTGTGACACATGGCACCATGAGATGGTGACACATGGGATTACACATAAGCTTGCCAAATGTTTTTAATCATGCAAGATGATTAAAATCAAGATTAAATATAGGTTTGACACTTGGCATAATGTGATTGGGTCACTTAAACCTAGAGCTAATCAAAGGGTGACATGTGGCAAGGGTTTAATGTGTTAACCTAGCTATTTAAGTGTTGTTATGAGAAAATAAAACACAACCAGCAGCCACACTCCTTTGTCATGCCACTTTGAGGGTTTTCATCTCTTCTTCTTCATCTCTTATCAATTCAAAGAGATTAGCCATCAATCTCTTGAATTAAGAATACTAGAAATTGTTTCTAGTGTCCTGTTTACATCTTTAATATCTTAAAAGGCAGAACTTGATTTTCTAATTAATAGAAAAAGCTTTAGAAGCTATTCAAGGGCTGCCATAGGTGTTCTTGGTGTGGAAAAGCTAGAGGGACAACATCTGGTGTCCTGAAGACGAATCTCAAAGGCGCAGACACGCTGCAATGCATCAAGAGGTTAGTGTAATCGTTCTTGATTTAATCTAGGGTTCTAAAATTAATCTGATTAATTTTAAAATCTTAAATGGCAAATACAGATCCAAAAACATATTAAAAGAGTTTTAATATGTTGTTTATCATTGAAATCAAATAGATAAAAATAAATCTTGCATGATGCATGTGACCCTAGGTGAAAATTTTTGAATTCAATGGTATAAACTTGTGTTTTTCACGCTTCCGCTGCTTCAATTGGTATCAGAGCCACTATATTTGCCATTTAGATTGTTGATTGTATATTTAATTGTGTGTTTTTGATCATGAGATGATTTATCCATTGCTGGTTGCAATGGAGGTGTGGCGGCATGCTTGAAAAAACACCATCAATGGTGCACATGGTTTGGCTTCCATGGGTGGTTTAAGGTTTGGCTTTTAATTCTGCAATTGTTGTATGATCTAAGGCCTATTCTTTGACTAATTAAAGTGTTTAATTAGTAGTTTTTATCACACAATTAAATTATGATTCAAATCAGAATTTTAAAAATTGTTTGAATGTGATTCAAATCTGAATTTTAAAAGTTGTTTGAATGTGATTCAAATCTGAATTTTTAAAGTTGTTTGAATCATATTTAAATCTGATTTTTTAAAATTGATTGAGTAAAATTCAGATCTGATTTTTTAAAAAATGTTTGAATGTGATTGAAATATGATTTTTTAAAAAATGTTTGAATGTGATTCAAATCTGAATTTTTGAAGTTGTTTGAATGTGATTCAAATCTGAATTTTTAAATTTGTTTGAATGAGATTCAAATCTGAATTTTTAAATTTATTTGAATCATATTCAAATATGAATTTTTAAGTTGAATATGAGATATTCAATTTAATTTAAGTATGTATGTTTTATTTAATTGTTAAATAGTGGTATGCATGATGGATGATCATGGACTATAAAAGACCAATGTGATTGGATTTATTTCTTTTATGTTTCTTTGGGATTGTAAATTAATTAATTTATTTTAATTTATTTTGGGCATGTATTATTAAGTTTGTAATAATTTTTGGGTTGTAATATCATTTATTTAAGTTCTTGTAAATTCGCCTTGGTATGCCAAGGATTACTATGTAATATTGGATTGCAAGAAGTTCAAGGAGGTCAAGAGCATTGGTGGGACCAGTGGGAGGAATTCAAGATCAAGTGTTGATTATGTACTCCTTCAGCAACTCTTGTAAAATGAATGAATGAAATGCACCTAGGAATGCCCTGATTCAATTCTTGGTGGCTCAGAATTGAATCTCTTAGAAAGTCCATGATCATACCATATTTACTGCTTATCCATGAATGCATGAGATGTATGGGAATGTATGCAATTATATGATATATGCATGCTAAATGGATAATGTGCAAAGTGAGACCTTAATAGTAAATAGAATGACCATAAAATCTTCCAAACAAATGATTAAGTTGGAAATGCTATAATTAAAGTAATTATAACAAAGGCCCTCCATTGGGGCAATTATTTTAAGAAATTTTAAATAGTTGCATAAGATGCAATTTATTTAAGAGATTTTCTTAAGAATAATTGTTAAGCATGAGATGTTGTAAATATGTAAATGGTTTAGTGGCCAATATTGGATGTACCTGAGGACATTAAAATTATATGCATAATTACTGGCTCAATGGGATCAACTTAACTAATGCAAGATAAGTCAATAATGGATGTACCTGAGATTTTGAGCATTAGGGGCTAGGTAAAGAATTGAACCTCACATGAGATGTGATGAGCAAAGAGTTGCTCACTTATAGTTTATTGTAATTCCAATAATGGATGTACCTGAGGATGATCAATAGAATTATAAGAATTCAATCACCCACTAGAAATCCATCCAACTAGGATTTCCGTTTTCTACTTTGGAAGTGTAGGATTCGCTAAGTTAGTGGGAGGACCAATTTGATTAAAAGACCATAATCATTTTGGTTAATTACATGATACATTTACTAATTAATCTGGTTATTTTCTGCAGTTAATTTTCTGATAAAAATGATCACAAAACAACCACCACCATCCAATATCCTTGCAAGCATACTTGATCACAATAGGTTGACAGGACCTAATCTGTCAGATTGGCTAAGAAATTTAAAACTTGTCCTGAACCTTGAACATATAGGATATGTTCTAGATTCAAATGTTCCTGGTCCCTTACCTCCAGAGGCCACACAAGAGGAACATGAAACTTTGGACGAGTGGAAGGAGCATGATATGAGAGCTAAGTGTTACATGCTTGCTTCCATGAGTAATGAGTTACAGAAGCAACATGAGAACATGCAGAGTGCGAGTGAGATCCTCCTTCACCTACAAGAGTTGTATGGTGAGCACAGCAGGAATGCTAGGTATGAGATATCTAGATAGCTATTTCGTATGAGGATGTCTGAGGGACAGAATGTTGGGGATCATGTCCACAAGATGATTCGGATGATTGAGCAGTTGGAACATCTTGACTTTAACATGGATTTCCAACTACAGATGGATTTGATCCTTCAGTCCCTTCCTGAGTCTTTTGGGAATTTTGTGACAAATTTCCATATGACTAAACAGGAATGCACCTTAGCTGGTTTACTCAACATGCTGGTTATTGCCCAAAAGAATATGCCAGGCAATAAAGGAAAAGAGGTAGCTTTGGTTGCATCTTCTTCTACTGGAAAGTCCAACAAGAAGAAGGGCAATAAGAAAAAGAAACCTCAGATTCCTGGTCCTTCCAAGAAAATAGCTAAAAAGAAAAGGAAAACCAAAGCTGACAAAGGCAAAGGAAAGTGTTTCCACTGCCAACAGAAAAGTGTTTCCATTGCCAGTAAGAAAGTGTTTCCACTGGCCAGAGTATAGTAATCTAAAAGAATGCAATGCCATGGTGAAAACAAACTCAAGTTCAAAATATATTTGGCACTTAAGGTTATGTCATGTTGTAGAAGATAGGATTGCAAAACTGGAGAAAATGGGGATTCTATCCTCATTGGGCTCTGAGCCTACTCCAACTTGTGAATCTTGCCTTCAGGGCAAAATGACTAGATCACCCTTTGTTGGACAAGGGCTAAGAGCTGAAAATATTTTGGAGCTAATACATAGTGATGTATGTGGTCCATTTAAAGAAATGGCTAGAGGGGGTTTTCATTATTTTATTACCTTTACTGATGATAAATCAAGATTTGGGTATTTGTATTTGATGAAATATAAACATGAATCCTTTGAAAAGTTCAAAGAATTTAAATCTGAAGTAGAAAATCAAACAGGAAAGAATATTAAAGCTCTTCAATCAGATCGTGGAGGTGAATATTTGAGTACTGAATTTGATGAATACTTGAGAGAGCATGGCATTGTTTCTCAGCTGACTCCTCCAGGAACGCCACAGCTGAATGGTGTATCTGAAAGGAGAAATCGTACCCTATTGGATATGGTACGTAGTATGATGAGCTATACTGATATGCCAATCTCCTTTTGGGGATTTGCATTAGAATCAGCTTTGTATATTCTGAATAGGATTCCATCAAAATCAGTTTCTTCCACACCTTATGAGATATGGCATGGAAGAAAACCAAGTCTTAAGCATGTTAAGATTTGGGGTTGTCCAGCTTATATCAAAAAGCTGAACACTGATAAATTGGAGACCAGATCAGAAAAGGGTCGATTTGTTGGATATCCAAAAGATAGTTTTGGATATTATTTTTATTTGCCTACTTCACAAAAGGTTGTGATAAGTAGAGATGCCACATTTCTTGAACAACAGTTTGTTCAAGAAGGAGGCAAATGAAGGCAAATAGAGTTAGAATTGGAGAATTCTGACCAACCAACATATCAGATGGATATAGATCCATCTAGTCAACCTATACCCGTTGATGAAACATCTACAGCTGTTCCTCGTAGAACAACCAGGATATCTCACCCACCAGTGAGATATGGTTTTCTTCATGAAGAAGAACAAGAGTTGTCTACTCATGAAGAAGTAGATCATGGAGATGATCTACTTACCTATGAAGAAGCTATATCAGATATAGACTCTTCAAAATGGATTGATGCTATAAAATCCGAGATTGATTCCATGTATAAGAATCAAGTTTGGGATCTTGTTGACCCACCTGAAGGTATTATACCTATAGGGAATAAATGGGTTTTCAAGAAGAAAATTGGTTCTGATGGAAAGGTAGAGACCTATAAGGCAAGGCTAGTAGGGAAAGGGTTTCGCTAAAGGTAAGGAATCGACTATGAGGAGACTTTCTCGCCTGTTGCCATGCTTAAATCAATTAGGATTTTATTAGCAATAACTGCATACTATGATTATGAGATTTGGCAGATGGATATCAAAACAGCTTTTCTCAATGGATACATTGAAGAAAACATTTTCATGGAACAACCTAGGGGATTTGAATCCCAAGATGGTTCCAAGGTATGCAAGCTAAAGCGATCCATTTATGGGTTGAAACAAGCTTCGAGGAGTTGGAACATCCATTTTGATGAAGCCATTAAATCCTTTGGTTTTATAAAAAATGAGGATGAGCCATGTGTATATAAGAAGGTTAGTGAGAGTGCTATCACTTTCCTTGTCTTATATGTGGATGACATATTGTTGATGGGTAATGACACAGGTATGTTGACGACTATAAAGGTATGGTTGTCAAATACATTCTCCATGAAAGACTTAGGGGAGGCAACCTATATTCTTGGAATTCGCATCTATAGAGATAGAGCGAAAAGAATAATTGGTTTATCCCAAAGTCTATACTTGGAAAAGGTGTTAAAGAGGTTTAACATGCTTGATTCCAAGAGAGGATTGTTACCAGTGAGACATGGTATCCATTTTTCTAAAGAGATGTCTCTAAAGACACCTGAAGAAAGAGATAAGATGGCTAGGATTCCATATGCTTCGGCTATTGGAAGTATAATGTATGCAATGTTGTGTATTAGGCCGGATATCGCATATGCTATTAGTTTGACTAGCAGGTATCAATCCAATCTAGGTTTGGAACACTGGATAGCTGCCAAGAATATCCTTAAGTACTTGAGAAGAACTAAGGATTTATTCTTGATTTATGGAGGTGGAGACTTGCAATTGGATGGTTATACTGATTCTGATTTCTAATCAGATATTGATGATAGAAAGTCTACCTCTAGATATGTGTTCATTTGTAATGGAGGTGCAGTCAGTTGGAAGAGTTCCAAACAGAGCACGATTGCAGATTCCACTACAGAGGCTGAGTGTATTGCTACATCAGATGTCAGAAGGAAGTCGCTTTGGATAAAGAAGTTCGTGACAGAACTTACAGTAGTTCCTTCCATTGAGTCAGCAGTTCCACTACACTGTGACAACAATGGAGCAGTCATACAGGCTAAGGAACTAAGGTCTCACCAAAAATCCAAACACATAGAAAGGCACTACCACATTATCAGACATATAGTTGGGCAAAGGCGATATAGCCATGCAGAAAAATAACATCAGCTGAAAAAATTCAGCTGATCCATGCACTAAGCCTTTGTCACAAGCTCAGTTAGACTGACATCTTGAGAAGATGGGTCTAAGGTATTGTAATGAATGGCTCTAGTGCTAGTGGGAGATTGTTAGTAGTATGCCCTAGAGCATATTATTTAGTATGTATCTTGTATATATTTTTATTAATAAAAGGCATTTCCACTTTTCCGTTTACATATTATATTTATGTGTAATAGAAAAGGTCCATTAATATTTTGTTAGAAATATTATTCTTAAGTTGTTAAGAATATGAGTGACAATATTTCTAGCACAAAGTATCATAAATAGGTTCACAATCGAGGATACTTCATAATAAGGACATGACTTATCCAGAAAGATTGTATTCATGTTTGTTCCCAAGTTATTTATATGAGATATAAATAAGATAGAATGGTGAGTCTCATGCCATATGACAAACATGATAGGCACTTATAAATGATAAGTAGGCCGAACCAGTGACACTTATGACAAGCACATGGAGTTTACTCTTGTCAATGTTTTGTCATAAATCATATCAGTGCATATAATCTTTAGACCTGAGATAGCACAGTTATCTTGTATATAGGTAGTTTGAGTTTGATCGCTTTCATACTTGTGTATGGGTATATAGGCATGTGTTGGCTCCTACTAGTTATATATGGAGGTAGGTGTTGATCAAGATGGAATCTGTTCCTCTAAGTAAATAGAGATAAAATCCTATGTTCATTTAATTGTTCTTGATGTTTCAAGTTCTGCCGGACAGATGATAGATTTATTCGTAAAAGAGTTTCGATGAGAAAATCTTTTTAATCAAGAACTGGAATTAAAAGAGAACATAATATTCATAACAAATGGAGTTTGACATAAACCATGACTCCAGCTTGAGTTGGGATTTTGTAACAGAGAGATTCTAGTGCATGGTAACATATGATTATAGGTTCATTTAAGGTAAACCTTATTACTAATTGGGTGGCCATGGCATGCTATGCTAGGTGTTAACCATGGTCTATGAGGTTCATAAAATGATTTAGAGAAATCATTTATGGTAAGAAAGAGTTCTGATGATAGTAAGAGTTGATATCATGTCTGATGAGAATCAAGCTACATCCACAATAAAGGATTTCATCCAAGGTCCAATTACTAGAGCTAGAGCTAAATCACTTCAGAATTTAATTTGTAAAATCATAAGGAGCAAGGATTATAAGCTGGAATGGCATGAAGAAAAATATAAAGGATTAAATTTGGTGAAAATTATGCTTAGAAGTGACCAGGTGTCATGTGGAGCATTAGATTACATGGAATAACCTGTGGACATGCATGCACCAGATCCAACCCATGTACATGTATCTGCTGGCACCTTTTTCAAGGAATATTCCATCTGTTATAACCACTTCTCTTTTGGACTTAAATGCATTTACTTTTTGTAAGGAGTTTTTAGTCTTTTGATAGATTAATTCTTGTTTGGACTTAAAGCTCCTTACAGCTGTTACTAAAGTAGGGATATTTTTGTCTTTAGTTTTGAAGCCAAGAGGCTATAAATACAAGTGTAATGAGAGAGTGGAGGACACACTTGAATATTAATGAGAGATTGTTTCTGCTCCTCTAGTGAGTAAATTGGCTGTTGCCTTTGTTCTTGTGAAGCTCATTAACTTGCTGAGATTCTATCTTGCAAGGTTTAATGTGCATAATATTCTTGGTTTATTCATTCTCCATATGAATTAGGTCAAGAATCTCATTTCTGATATTTTCTTTGAATTACACAACAATCTGATTGTGCTGGTTCAAAGATTCAAATTCATACATCTTGATTTGGTGCTTTCCATATTGTTCATTTAATTCTTGAATGTGGGTTTTCAAGTTACCAATTACTTGAAGGTTCACATCAATGTCTCATTGCCAATTAGTGATGAGCCTAGTAAGTCACACACATACACAAGTTATCACCCATTTAAATATGATTTAATTAATTAATTAAAGAGTTTAATTGATTAATTAAATAGGTTTGGTTTGCAATTAAATTACAAAGTCCCTAGCATGACTTGAAACCAAATCTAGATTATTGGATGTGTAGTATAAATTAAATTTATATTTAAAGTGTTTAAATATGAATTTAACTAATGAGAAATTAATTAATAGAGATTAATTAATTAATTTATATTTGATATAAATTAATTAGAAGAAGAAAAATAATTATTTTGGGTTGAGAACTCAAAATTAAGACACAGGGGCATTTTGGTCATTTTGCAGTGTGACACGTGGCACCATGAGATGGTGACACATGGGATTACACATAAGCTTGCCAAATGTTTTTAATCATGTAAGATGATTAAAATCAAGATTAAATATAGGTTTGACACTTGGCACAATGTGATTGGGTCACTTAAACCTAGAGCTAATCAAAGGGTGACATGTGGCAAGGGTTTAATGTGTTAACCTAGCTATTTAAGTGTTGTTATGAGAAAATAAAATACAACCAGCAGCCACACTCCTTTGTCACGCCACTTTGAGGGTTTTCATCTCTTCTTCTTCATCTCTTATCAATTCAAAGAGATTAGCCATCAATCTCTTGAATTAAGAACACTAGAAATTGTTTCTAGTGTCCTGTTTACATCTTTAATCTCTTAAAAGGCAGAACTTGATTTTCTAATTAATAGAAAAATCTTTAGAAGCTATTCAAGGGCTGCCATAGGTATTCTTGGTGTGGACAAGCTAGAGGGACAACATCTGGTGTCCTGAAGACGAATCTCAAAGGCGCAGACACGCTGCAGTGCATCAAGAGGTTAGTGTAATCGTTCTTGATTTAATCTAGGGTTCTAAAATTAATCTGATTAATTTTAAAATCTTAAATGGCAAATACAGATCCAAAAACATATTAAAAGAGTTTTAATATGTTGTTTATCATTGAAATCAAATAGATAAAAATAAATCTTGCATGATGCATGTGACCCTAGGTGAAAATTTTTGAATTCAATGGTATAAACTTGTGTTTTTCACGCTTCCGCTGCTTCAGCTTCTGCTCTTTCATATGCATCAAATGTTAAGCAAAAGCATCAGTCATATGAAGTTCTCTTCTTATTTTGCAAAAGTTTCCTCATTAAATGGCTTTGTAAAAATATCAACAAGTTATCTTTCAGATGGGACAAATTCAATTTGAATATCATCATTTTGAACATGGTCCCTAATAAAAAATGATGTCTAATTTCAATATGCTTGCTTCTAGAATGTTGGACAGGATTTTTTGATATGTTTATAGCACTAGTGTTGTCACATCTTATGGGAATGTGATCAAATTTAATTTTAAAACAATTTTAATTTCAAAATCTTCAAGCTGTTGTTTCATCCATAAAATTTGTGCAACATAACTTCCAGTTGCAATATATTCAGCTTCTACTGTAGAAAGTGCAACAAAAGTTTGCTTTTTACTGTGCCATGAAACTAATGCATGGCTTAGAAATTGACAAGTTCCAGAAGTACTTTTTCTGTCCAATCTACTTTCAGCAAAATCTGAATCATTTTAGATACCACAAGCCAATGTTGTGTGTGCAAATGAGGTACTTAAAAATTCTTTTAACACCTACAAGATGAGATTCTTTTGGACATGATTAAAATATTACACAAAAACATACACTAAAATGAATGTCTGGTCTAGATGCTGTCAACTAAAGTAAAGAACCAATCATACCTCTATAGAGTTTATTATCTATCTCCTTACCTTTTTCATCTTTCTCTAACTTGATTGTTGAGCTCATGGGAGTTCCAATACTTTTCATGTCTTCCATTTTGAATTTCTTTAGCATATCCCTTATGTACTTGGACTGATTTATAAAAATTTCATCTTTCATTTGCTTGATTTGCAATCCAAGGAAAAAAGTAAGTTCACCCATCATACTCATCTCAAATTCACTTTTCATCTTGTTGGAGAATTTCTTACAAAGAGAATGGTTAGTAGCACCAATAATAATATCATTTACATAAATTTGCACAATGAGCATGTCTTTTCCTAGTTTCTTAATGAAAATAGTAGTGTCTACTTTTTCTTTTTTAAAATCAATTTGAAGGAAAAATTTACTAAGTCTCTCATACCATGCTATAGGAGCTTGCTTTAAACCATAGAGAGCTTTAGTAAGCTTGTAAATATGAATTGGAAAATAAGGGTCTTCAAAACCAGAAGGTTGAGCCGCATAAACTTCTTCATCAATATATCTATTTAATAATGCACTTTTAACATCCATTTGATAAAGCATGAAATTCTTAAAACATGCAAATGCACACAACATTCTAATAGCTTCAATTCTAGCAATCAGAGCAAATGTTTCATCAAAATCAATACCTTCCTCTTGGTTATATCCTTGAGCTATTAGTCTAGGTTTATTTCTTATTATATGCCATTTTTTATCCATCTTATTCCTAAACACCCATTTAGTTCTAATGATAGAATGCTTTTTAGGTTTAGGAACAAGTGTCCACACTTTATTTCTTTCAAATTGATTGAGTTCCTCTTGCATAGCAAGAAGCCAACTCCCATCATTTTGAGCATCATAATATGTTTTAGGTTCAAATTGAGAGACAAAAGCAACATTACTAAAATATCTTCTAAGTTGAGCTCTTGTCATCATCCTTTGTGATGGACTATCAAGAATGTCATCTTTGGAATGGTTTCTATGGTACCTTCATTCATGTGGAATGTCTTGATGCTGAGGTTCCTCAATTTGTAGTTCTTCCACATTTGGTAGGTAGTCTTCTTGAATTTCAACATTTGTGGAACAAGGAAGTTATTCTTCTTTGTCATTTTGATCATCCTCTACTAGTTGTTTTGGATCAAGCTCATCTTTATTTGAATTCTTGGAATTTAGAATCTGCTCATTTTCAGCATCACAATAATCTTCCCTTTGTAAGGAAGTGTTAGCATCATCAAAAAGTACATGCATTGATTCTTCCATGGTTAAGTTTTTTCTATTGAAAATTCTATATGCTTTGCTATTTGTTGAATAACCAAGAAATATTCCTTCACAATATTTAGCATCAAATTTCTTGAGATTGTTGTCTTTGTTATTCAAAATGTAACATTTGCAACCAAAAACATGAAAATATGCAATATTAGGTTTTCTTCCTTTCCAAAGCTCATAAGGAGTTTTCTTTAAAATAGCTCTAATGGAAACTCTATTCAAAATGTAGCATGCTGTGTTTACAGCTTCTACCCAGAAATATTTTGGTAAACTATTTTTATTCAGCATTGTTTTTGTCATTTCTTGTAAAGATCTATTTTTCCTTTCAACAACTCCATTTTGTTGTGGAGTTCTAGGAGTTGAAAAAGTATGATAAATACCATTTTGAGAATAGAAATTTTCAAACAAACTATTTTGAAATTCCTTTCCATGATCACTCCTAAAAAATGAAATGCAATAGCCTTTTTCATTTTGAATTCTTTTGCAAAAAAATTCAAATACATCAAAGGTTTCATCTTTATGAGCAAGAAAGAAAGTCCATATGAATCTTGAAAAATCATCAATAATTACAAATGTGTATGCCTTGCCTCCTAGACTTCTAAGTGTAATTGGACCAAAAAGATCAAGATGCAATAACTCCAATGGTCTAAACATAGTTTTTTTTTATTTAAAAGATAATTTTGTATGCTTACCAAGTGCACATGCTTTGTATTGAAATTCTTTTTCAAAACTTAACTTTGGAAGGCCTCTAACAAGATTTCTTCTAGAAAGTTTAGCAAGCGTGCTCATGCTAGCATGTCTTAATTTTCTATGCCACAACCATGCACTATCATCAAAAGTCATGATGCATGTTTCACAATTTTCTTCAAGACTTGTTAAATCAAGTAGGTAAATATTATCTATTCTAGCACTAGCAAACATAACATTATTTCCATGAATCTCATAGTGTGTAGGAATAAAAATGACTTTAAAACCATTATCACAAAGTTGACTACCACTTAAAAGATTATATTTCAAACCTTGTACTAATGCAAAATTCTGAATGTTAAGATTTTTACCAATAGTTCCACATCCAATGATTTTAGCTTTACTTTTATCACCAAATTTGACATAACATTTTTCTTTCAAAGTAAGAGGAGAATTTGCCTTTATTCCTGTAGACATCACATTTTGGGTCGATCTTTAATCACAAGTCACATTTCAGCCGATCTCCCTTGTAAGCATTTTATCCGATCTCTACCAATTATTTGATGTCGAGTCATTTTCTCCAAACCCACAATAACTTATTTCTAGATGAATAATAAATCCAGAGTCTATCCAATCTCATGGACAAATAGAGGATTTTCTAATCTTTATGTTTATTCAGCCTGTTTTAATTTATTGCCGAGCCATCAGTCTACATTTAGTTTTTTGATCCCCTCACTCCAAACTTTGGGTACTTTTAGGTTGTTTCAGAATCAGATCTCACTCGCATTGTTCAAATATTTGACCAAGTTAATATTTTATCCGATCTCTAAGTGATCCTAAACCTAGCAAAATTGGATCGGGACCTGGTCTCAAATCATGTATTTTCAAAGGTTTCCTAATCTCGTCTTTGCGCTTAATGTTTACCAAGTTGTTTAAGCAGTCATGTTCGATAACTGATCTTAAGCTTTGTGATTGGACTTATCTAATTAATTGCGAATTGAATTAACACTCATTCATTCTTAGTCTAGTATTTTTCCGATCTCATCAAGAACTGATCAATAAAGAAATCAAAATTCATTCCTAAAGAAATTATACAAGTTATTCGGTAGGAGGGTCTTCCCCAACCTGTTCTTCAGGTACATTTTCAACATCCTCTCCCTCCCCTCTCTTAGGCTCTCCTTCACTCCCATCTTTAACTTCTGGGGCGAGCTTCTCATCCAGGAGAAGTCTACTTTAGGATAGCGCTTCACGAGTTTGGCCGAAAGATCACTATGGGCATTCACATAGGCACCAGCCTCTCTCGCCAGGGCCTTTTCCTCCTTCACTTTGATTTCTTCAATAAATTGAGCGAGATCGATAGATCGGTAGGCCCCAACATCTTCAAGTTCCCACTCTAGTTCGACTATCCTTTCTTCGCAAGACTTCGCCTGATCTTCTAACTTGACAATATGATCATTGGCAATTGAGAGTCGGGCCTTGGCGGCTGCTACTGAAGGAGCGGAAGCATGAAAAACACAAGTTTAGATCATTGAAATTCAAAATTTTTCATCTAGGGTCACATGCATCATGCAAGATTCATTTTTATCTATTTGATTTCAATGATAAACAACATATTAAAACTCTTTTAATATATTTTTGGATCTACATTTGCCATTTAAGATTTTAGAATTAATCAGTGCACTAACCTCTTAATGCACTGCAGTGTATTTCACACCTTAGGGATGCGTCTAGGACACCAAATGTTATCCCTCTTGCTTGTCCACACCAAGATCACCTATGGCAGCCCTTGAACAGCTTCTAAAGCTTTTTCTATGAATTAGAAAATCAAGTTTTGCCTTTTGAGAGATTGCAGATGTAAATAGGACACTAGAAACAATTTCTAGTATTTTTAATTCAAGAGATTGTTTGCTAATCTCTTTGAATTGATGAGAGATGAAGAAGAAGAGAAGAAGAGTGTTCTTTTAGGTGGCGGCACAAAGAGTGAGTGGCTACTTATCATTTTGTTCTTTCATCCTTACACTTATATAGCTAGGTCAACACTTAAAACCCTTGCCACATGTCACCCTCTGATTGGTTCTAGGTTTAATTGACCCAATCACATTGTGCCAAGTGCCAAACCTATATTTAATCTTGACTTTGATCATCTTACATGATTAAAAGACATTTGGCAAGCTTATGTATAGTGCCATATGTTACCATCTCATGATGCCACATGTCATCTTGTGAAATGACCAAAATACCCCTATGTCTTAATTTTGAGTTCTCAATCCAAAATAATTATTTCTCTTCTTCTAATCAATTTATATCAAACATAAATTAATTAATCTTTATTAATTAATTTCTCATTAATTAAATTCATACTTAAACACTTTAAATATAAATTTAACTTATATAATACATCCAATAGCCTAGATTTGGTTTCAAGCCATGCTAGGGACTTTGCAATCTAAATTGCAAACCAAACATATGTAATTAATCAATTAGACTCTTTAATTAATTAATTAAATCATATTTAATTTGGTGATTGCTTATGTATGTGTGAGACTTACTAGGCTCATCACTAATTGGCAATGAGACATGATATCAACTCTTAATACCACCAGAACTCTTTCTTACCATAAATGATTTCTCTAAACCATTTTATGCACCTCATAGACCATGGTTAATAGCTAGCATAGCATGCCATGGCCACCCAATTAGTAATAAGGTTTACCTTAAATGAACCTATAATCATATGTTACCATGCACTAGAATCTCTCTGTTACAAAATCCCAATTTGAGCTGGAGTCATGGTTTATGTCAAACCCTATTTGCTATGAATATTATGTTCTCTTTTAATTCTAGTTTTTAATTAAAAAGATTTTCTCATCAGAAACTCTTTTCTGATTAAATCTATCTGTCCTGGCCAGGAACTTAAAACATCAAGAATAATTAAATGAACATAAGATTTTATCCCTATTTACTTAGAGGAACAGATTCCATCTTGATCAACACCTACCTCCATATATAACTAGTAGGAGCCAACACATGCCCATATACCCATACACAGTACAAGTATGAAAGCAGTATCAAACTTAAATCACCTATATAGAAGATAATTGTGCTATCTCAGGTATAAAGATTATATGCACTAATATGATTTATGACAATACATTGACAAGTGTAAACTCCATGTGCTTGTTATAAATGTCACTGGTTCGGCCTACTTATCATGTATAAATACCTATCATGTTTGTTATATGGCATGAGACTCACAATTCCATCTTATTTACATCTCATATAAATAACTTGGGAACAAACATGATTACAATCTTTCTAAATAAGTCATGTCCTTATTGTAAAGTATCATCGATTGTGAACCAATTTATGATACTTTGTCCTAGAAATACTGTCACTCATATGCTTAACAATCTAAGAATAGAATTTCTAACAAAATATCAATGGACTTTTTATATTACACATAAATATATTATGTAAACGGAAAGTGAAAATGCCTTTTATTAATAAAATATGTACAATATACATACTAAATGATATGCTCTAGGGAATACTACTAACACTCTCCCAATAGCACTAGAGCCATTCATTACAATGTCTTAGACCCATCTTATCAAGATGTCGGTCTAGCTAAGTTTGTGACATAGGCTTAGTGAATGGATCAGCTAGATTTTTAGCTGATGCTATTTTCTGCATGGCTACATCGCTTCGCCCAACTATTTATCTGATAATGTGGTAGCGCCTTTCTATGTGTTTGGATTTTTAGTGAGACCGGGGTTTCTTATATCTAAACATCTTCTTTTGCAGCATTTGATGCAATAATATACTCAGCCTTGGTAGTGGAATCTGCAATCGTACTCTGTTTGGAGCTCTTCCAATTGACTGCACCTCTATTACAATTAAACACATACCCAGAGGTAGACTTTCTATCATCGATATCTGATTGGAAATCAGAATCAGTATAACCATCCAATTGCAAGTCACCACCTCCATAAATCAAGAATAAATCCTTAGTTCTTCTCAAGTACTTAAGGATATTCTTGATAGCTATCCAGTGTTCCAAACCTGGATTGGATTGATACCTGCTATTCAAACTAACAGCATATGCAATATCCGGCCTAGTACACAACATTGCATACATTAAACTTCCAATAGTCGAAGCATATTGAATCCTGACATTTTATCTCTTTCTTTAGGTGTCTTTGGAGACATCTCTTTAGAAAGGTGGATACCATGTCTTATTGGTAACAATCCTCTCTTGGAATTAAGCATGTTAAACCTCTTTAACACCTTTCCCAAGTATAGACTTTAGGATAAAACAATTATTCTTTTCGCTCTATCTCTATAGATGCGAATCCCAAGAATATAGGTTGTCTCCCCTAAGTCTTTCATGGAGAATGTATTTGACAACCATACCTTTACAGTTGTCAACATACCTGTGTCATTACCTATCAACAGAATATCATTTGCATATAAGATAAGAAAAGTGATAGCACAGTCACTAACCTTCTTAAATACACATGGCTCATCTTCATTTTTTATAAAACCAAAAGACTTAATGGCTTCATCAAAATAGATGTTCCAACTCCTCAAAGCTTGTTTCAACCCATAAATGGATCGCTTTAGCTTGCGTACTTTGGAACCATCTTGGGATTCAAAACCCCTAGGTTGTTCCATGAAAATGTTTTCTTCAATGTATCCATTGAGATAAGATTTTTTGACATCCATCTGCCGAATCTCATAATCATAGCATGTAGCAATTGCTAATAGAATCCTAATCGATTTAAGCATGGCAATAGGCGAGAAAGTCTCCTCATAGATGATTCCTTGCCTTTGGCGAAACCCTTTCACTACTAGCCTTGCTTTATAGGTCTCTACCTTTCCATCAGAACCAATTTTCTTCTTGAAAACCCATTTGTTCCCTATAGGTACAATACATTCAGGTGGGTCAACAAGATCCAAAACTTGATTCTTAAATATGGAATCAATTTTGAATTTCATAGCATCAATCCAATTTGAAGAGTCTATATCTGATATAGCTTCTTCATAGGTAAGTGGATCATCTCCATGATTAACTTCTTCAGGAGTAGACAACTTTTGTTCTTCTTCATGAAGGAAACCATATCTCACTGGTGGGTGAGATACCCTGGTTGTTCTACGAGGAACAGCTGTAAATGTTTCATCAATAGGTGTAGGTTAACTAGATAGATCTATATCCATCTGATCTGTTGGTTGGTCAGAATTCTCTAATTCTAACTCCATTTGCCTTCCTTTGCCTCCTTCTTGAACAAACTGTTGTTCAAGAAATGTGGCATCTCTACTTACCACAACCTTTTGTGATGTAGGCAAATAAAAATAGTATCCAAAACTATCTTTTGGATATCCAACAAATCAACCCTTTTCTGATCTGGTTTCCAATTTATCAGTGTTCAGCTTTTTGATATAAGCTGGACAACCCTAAATCTTAACATGCTTAAGACTTAGTTTTCTTCCATGCTATATCTCATAAGGTGTGGAAGATACTGATTTTGATGGAATCCTATTCAGAATATGCAAAGCTAATTCTAATGCAAATCCCCAAAAGGAGATTGGCATATCAGTATAGTTCATCATACTACGTACCATATCCAATAGGGTACAATTTCTCCTTTCAGATACACCATTCAGCTGTGGTGTTCCTGGAGGAGTCAGCTGGGAAACAATGCTGTGCTCTCTCAAGTATTCATCAAATTCAGTACTAAAGTATTCACCCCCACGATCTGATTGAAGAGCTTTAATACTCTTTCCTGTTTGATTTTCTACTTCAGATTTAAATTCTTTGAACTTTTCAAAGGATTCATGTTTGTATTTCATCAAATAAAATACCCAAACCTTTATTTATCATTAGTAAAGGTAATAAAGTAATGAAAACCATCTCTAGCCATTTCCTTAAATGGACCACATACATCACTATGTATTAGATCCAAAATATTTTCAGCTCTTAGTCCTTGTCCAACAAGGGGTGATCTAGTCATTTTGCCTTGAAGGTAGGATTCACAAGTTGAAGTAGGCTCAAAGCCCAATGAGGATAGAACCCCTATTTTTTTCAGTTTTGCATTCCTATCTTCTGCAACATAACATAACCTTAAGTGCCAAATATATTTTGAACTTGAGTTGATTTTCGCGATGGCATTGCATTCTTTTAGATTGCTTGCAGTAGATTTGTATTTAACATTATTATCATGATAAATTATCTAGATAATAAAGTCCATCATGCATATAACCTGAACCAACATATTTATTTCCAAAATAAATATAGAAAACATCATTTATGAAATGAAATTTATAACCATCTCTAGTTAAACTAGATATAGAAATGATATTCTTAAAAAGCATCAGGTAAATGAAAAACCTTATTTAAATACAAAACATGTCCACACATGTATAAAGATTAAGATTCTATGGCTAAAGCTTCAACAATTGAGCTTTTGCCAACTCAGAATCTAATATCTCGTTACTGCAAACTACTACTACTTGCTATACTCTGGGCAGTTTCTATTCCAGTGTCTATCTTTCTGGCAGTGGAAACACTTTCCTTTGCCTCCATCAACTTTGGTCTTCCCTTTCTATTCAGCTACTCTCTTGGAAGGACCAGGAATCTGAGGTTTCTTTTTCTTATTACCCTTCTTCTTGTTGGACTTTCCAGCAGAAGAAGATGCAATCAAAGCTACCTCTTTTCCTTTATTGCCCGGCATATTCTTTTGGGTAATAACCAGCATGTTGAGTAAATCAGCTAAGGTACATTCCTGCTTAGTCATATGGAAATCTATCACAAAATTCCCAAATGACTCAGATAGGGACTGAAGGATCAAATCCGTCTACAGTTGGAAATCCATGTCAAAGTCAAGATGTTCTAGCTGCTAAACCAGCCGAATCATCTTGTGGACATGATCCCCAACATTCTGTCCCTCAGACATCCTCATGCGGAACAGCTGCCTAGATATCTCATACCTAGCATTCTTACTGTGCTCACCATACAACTCTTGTAGGTGAAGGAGGTTCTCACTCGCATTTTGCATGTTCTCATGCTGCTTCTATAACTCATTACTCATAGAAGTAAGCATGTAACACTTGGCTCTCATATCATGCTCCTTCCACTTGTTCAAAGTTTCATGTTCCTCTTGTGTGGCCTCTGGAGGTAAGGGACCAGGAACAATTGAGTCTAGAACATATCCTATATGTTCAAGGTTTAGGACAAGTTTCAAATTTCTTAGCCAATCAGAGATATTAGGTCCTGTCAACCTATTTCGATCAAGTATGCTTGCAAGGATATTGGATGGTGGTGGTTATTCTGTGTTCATTATTATCAGAAAATTAACTGCAAAAAATGACCAGATTAATTAGTAAATGTATCATGTAATTAACCAAAATGATTATGGTCTTTTAATCACATTGGTCCTCCCACTAACTTAGCAAATCCTAAACTTCCAAAGTAGAAAACGGAAATCCTAGTTGGATGGATTTTTAGTGGGTGATTGAATTTTTATAATTCTATTGATCATCCTCAGGTGCATCCATTATTGGAATTACAATAAACTATATGTAAGAAACTCCTTGCCCATCACATCTCATGTGAGGTTCAATCCTTTACCTAGCCCCTAATGCTCAAAATCTCAGGTACATCCATTATTAACTTATCTTACATTAGTTAAGTTGATCCCATTGAGCCAGTAATTATGCAAATAATTTTAATGTCCTCAGGTACATCCAATATTGGCCACCAAACCATTTACATATTTACAACATCTCATGCTTAACAATTATTCTTTAAGAAAATCTCTTAAATTAATTGCATCTTATGTAAGTATTTAAAATTTCTTAAAATAATTGCCTCAATGGAGGGCCCATGTTATAATTACTTTAATTATACTATTTCCAACTTAATCATTTGTTTGGAAGATTTTATGGTCGTCCTAATTACTATTAAGGTCTCACTTTGCACATTATCTAATTAGCATGCATATATCATATACTTGCATACATTCCCATACATCTCATGCATTCATGGATAATAAATAAATATGGTATGATCATGGACTTTTCTAAGGGATTCAATTTTGAGCCACCAAGAATTGAATCAGGGCATTCCTAAGTGCATTTCATTCATTCATTTTACAAGAGTTGCTGAAGGAGTACATAATCAACACTTGATCTTGAATTCCTCCCACTGGTCCCACTAATGCTCTTGACCTCCTTGATCTTCTTGTAATCCAATTACATAGTAATACTTGGCATACCAAGGCGAATTTACAAGAACTAAATAAATGAAATTACAAGCCAAAATTATTACAATCTTAATAATACATACCCAAAATAAATTAAAATAAATTAATTAATTTACAACCCAAAGAAACATAAAAGAAATAAATCCAATCATATTGGTCTTTTATAGTCCATGATCATCCATCATGCATATCACTATTTAACAATTAAATAAAACATGCATACTTAAATTAAATTGAATATCTCATATTCAACTTAAAAATCCAGATTTGAATATGATTCAAACAAATTTAAAAATTTAGATTTGAATCATTCAAACAAATTTAAAAATTCATATTTGAATCACATTCAAACAACTTTTAAAATTCAGATTTGAATCACATTCAAATAATTTTTAAAATTCAGATTTGAATCAAAATTTAATTGTGTGATTAAAACTCTAATTAAACAATTTAATTAGACATAAAATAAACATAATTATGAGCATTAGATCATACAACAATTGCACAAACATTACCCAAACCATGCGCACCATAAGAAGTGCACAAACCATGCGCATATATGGAGTTTTCATCAAGCCACCACCTTTATCATTGCAACCAACAATGGATATATCATCTCATGATCAAACCACACAATTAAATCATATAATCAATAATCTAAATGGCAAATATAGTGGCTCTGATACCATTTGAAGGAGCGGAAGGATGAAAAACACAAGTTTAGATCATTGAAATTCAAAATTTTTATTTAAGGTCACATGCATCATGCAAGATTCATTTTTATCTATTTGATTTCAGTGTTAAACAACATATTAAAACTCTTTTAATATATTTTTGCATCTACATTTGCCATTTAAGATTTTAGAATTAATCAGATTAATTATTAGAACCCTAGATTAGATCAAGAATAAGTGCACTAACCTCTTGATGCACTGCAGTGTATTTGACACCTTTGGAATGCATTTAGGACATCAAATGTTGTCCCTCTAGCTTGTTCACACCAAGATCACCTATGGCAGTGCTTGAACAGCTTCTAAAGCTTTTTCTATGAATTAGAAAATCAAGTTTTTCTTTTTGAGAGATTACAGATGTAAACAGTCTTGACTTTGATCATCTTACACGATTAACAGACATTTGGCAAGCTTATGTGTAGTGCCATGTGTCACCATCTCATGGTGCCACATGTCACCCTGTGAAATGACCAAAATACTCCTGTGTCTTAATTTTGAGTTCTCAACCAAAAATAATTATTTCTCTTCTTCTAATCAATTTATATAAAATATAAATTAATTAATTAATCTTTATTAATTAATTACTCATTAATTAAATTCATATTTAAACACTTTAAATATAAATTTAACTTATACAATACATCCAATAACCTATATTTGGTTTCAAGCCATGCTAGGGACTTTGCAATCTAAATTGCAAACCAAACCTATTTAATTAATCAATTAAACTCTTTAATTAATTAATTAAATCATATTTAATTTGGTGATTGCTTGTGTATGTGTGTGACTTACTAGGCTCATCACTAATTGGCAATGAGACATGATATCAACTCTTAATATCACCAAAACTCTTTCTTACCATAAATGATTTCTTTAAATCATTTTATACACCTCATAGACTATGGTTAACACCAAGCATAGCATGCTATGGCCACCCAATTAGTAATAAGGTTTACCTTAAATGAACCTATAATCATATGTTACCATGCACTAAAATCTCTCTGTTACAAAATCCCAATTCGAGCTGGAGTCATGGTTTATGTCAAACCCCATTTGCTATGAATATTATATTCTCTTTTAATTTCAGTTCTTAATTAAAAAATTTTCTCATCAGAAACTCATTTCTAATTAAATCTATCTGTCCTAGCGAAAAACTTGAAACATCAAGAACAATTAAATGAACATAGGATTTTATCCCTATTTACTTAGAGGAACAGATTCCATCTTGATCAACACCTACCTCCATATATAACTAGTATGAGCGAACACATGCCCATATACCCATACACCATACAAGTATGAAAGCAGTATCAAACTCAAACCACCCATATATAAGATAACTATGCTATCTTAGGTCTTAAGATTATATGCACTGATATGATTTATGACAATACATTGACAAGAGTAAACTCCATGTGCTTGTCATAAATGTCACTAGTTTGGCCTACTTATCATGTATAAGTGCCTATCATGTTTGTTATATGGCATGAGACTCACCATTTCATCTTATTTACATCTCATATGAATAACTTGGGAACAAACATGATTAAAATCTTTCTAGATAAATCATGTCCTTATTTTAAGTATCCTCGATTGTGAACCAATTTATGATACTTTGTGCTAGAAATACGGTCACTCATATTCTTAACAATTTAAGAATAGAATTTCTAATAAAATATCAATGGACCTTTTCTATTACACATAAATATGTTATGTAAATGGAAAAGTGAAAATGCCTTTTATTAATAAAATATATACAAGATACATACTAAATGATATGCTCTAGAGCATACTACTAACAGCTACATCCTGAAACGCTTTCTTAATCTCCCGTCTTAAGAGATGTGCCTTCTCTCTGATCACATGCTAGTTGGCAATAGCTTCCAAACCTAAGCTCATCGTCTGAGTTAGAAGATCGTCAATGTTATCCTAGGCCATGCTATTTCGATCTTCTTAAAAATAGATGGTAGCGCCTAGGACCTTAGCCAGATTGTGAATGCCTCGAACTGCGTGATTCCTTTCCAGAGATTGAACGAGGACATCAGCACCTCAGAAGAGCATCCTAACAGCTAGTCCAGAAGACCCCCCTTTTGCACTTGAAGAGACTGGAGGAGTTGGAGATTTAGCCTGTCGAGGTGGGGAAGTGATAACCTCTATCTCCAAGGTTGGTTGCTCTGGAGGTCAAAATAGAGAGCTCGGTACTTTACCAAGTCCTGTCTTGGCGCTTGGGCAACAGCAGCAGCAGCTTCTTTCATCTCTCGTACTTTCTGGGCGATCTCCTTTTCTTGCTTAAGGCTTTCTTTTGCAATCTCACCTCCCGCCATACCTGCATAAAAAATAAGTTAGTGAGTTCACTAAGATTAAGAGACTAAGGATATAGATTATGCCGATCTTGGGGCCGAGGTCAGAGAGTTGCAGCTCATAGTCCTCATGGGCGATCACTGGCATCATCCACCATTTTAGTTCGGCCATAACTGCATCCAAACATGAATATATGTGAATGGTTGCCTGATTCTTTAATTCCTTTACCATGGCGTTCTTGTCTTTATTTAAGATAATCTTCTTTGGTGCTTTAGGAACTAAATACTGCCAGCTACATGGAATGCCTTCAAAGCCATTGGGATCCTTGCTCCTCAGTATGAAAACCTGATCTTTCCAGCTCTTCAGCGAGGAGGGGAGATCGGTGAAGAGCCTGCAGTTCAGCTTGGCTTGGAAAAACCAATATTCGTCATCTTTTGGCCGAGTGAGCCTATGTAATTCAGCAAAAACCTTCACCATGGGCTTAAGCTTTTTAGCCCAGCAAAGACCTCTAAAGGCCACAAGGGTCCACCAAGACTTCGGATGCACCTGGGCTACACAGACATGGTGGAACTTCAGAACGGCTTTATAAAATCCATCTAAGGGAAACTGAAGCCTGACATTAATTGCTCTTCATACACCATGATCAGGTCAGTTTCATCAAAGAAATTATCAACCCGAAGATCGCCATGGCATCTAATAAGTTCAAAAGAGTCGATCGAAAGATTGTACTCTCGGCTAATAGGCTGGAGACTGGCCTCCCCGAGGACTGATGGTAGTTCATCCATGGGTAGGTTCTCTTTCCTTGAAGTCAAAGCTTGTTTCGGTCTACTCGCTTGACCAAAGATTGAAATAATGGCTGTGACAGGTTCAGCTTGCCCACTTGGCCCGACTGTATCGCCTTCTTCTGAGGTCCATGAAAAGCGAATGGAAGAGGGCCTTACAACTCCCTGACCTTCGGTACCGCTCATTTTCGAAGAATAAAAATAAAATTGAATGGAAAAAGATTAAAGCTCTTACGGGAGTATACATTGGTGCTGAAAAACTTTAGAAAATGAGAGAGAGCATCGAAGTAGTTGAGGAAAATATGAAAATAGCATAAGTGGACAAATAGATAACCCCTTCCTATTTATATCCACCTAAGCATTAAATGCTCATGAAGCCCTAAGTGACTATCGGTTAGCGGGATCTAACCATTTCAATGACTCATCAAAAGAAAATTCCAGAAGCACGGTAAAGAGATCCGACAAGTGAGATTGTCACACCCTACTCCTCGTAAGATGTAACATGCTCCCGTAGTACACCTAATGAATTATCATACTTCGCCTACTGATAACCCATTAAATATACTACAAGGGATTTTAAAACAATTTTCATTTATTTTTAAATTGGTGGGTAAAATTTTCTCAAATATTAAAAACCTTTATTTAAAGTCCAACATAAATCTAATTTTTAGATATTTAAAATCTCCATAATTTTTACGAAAATTTCGGCAGAGTGCCATCTATATTTTGAGAAAACAGTTCTTCAAAACCTAAAAATAAAGACACTCCCAAATTTTTCTCGACAACTTCTTTAAATTTCACAATCAATCTCAACCAATTTCTCAAGTCTCAAAATTCAAACAATCCTCATTTCACAAATCAACACAAGCAATTCAATGCATAGTTTAAATTAAATCAAACATTAAAACATTTCATTGAGGTAACCAAATTAATTTTCACATTCATGGGAGCATTAAAATTTAATAATGCAAAACTTTATAAGTATATAAAATCTCAAGATAATATTTCAATAATTTGTATTTGATTACAATTGAAATATATATATTACAAAAGAGTTGGTACAACTGCTCAAAGGAAATTTCATACATATAATTACAGAATTACATCAAAAGCTAATGTACAAGGGTATACCTATGATATACCAGAGGATAATTTCACCGTGTCTTTCAGTAACTTCGCTCAGCTGCTCTATATTTTTTTTCACCTGCGACAGCATTCAAAGCTATCGCTGAGTGGTGAACTCAGTAGTGCACAAACTAATAATTTAAAACTTAATACAAATTATTCTTAACAATTCATAATGAATAAAAATTTAAAATTTCTAAATTCTTCAAAATCCATGACATACAAAAATCATTATTTTCATTCATGCAAATTATTCATTTGAATAACATTTTGATCAATTAATAATTATTTATTTACATTTCTTTTAAATTCTGAAATAATACAAAAATATTTTGAATCATAAATAAATTATTTATTTCGATCACAATTTATCAAATTATGCATAATTTAAAGGGCGTTGCCAACAATTCACACAGTTGATCCCATGACCCAAAATTCAAATAGATGTCGTGTTGTACACCACGACATTTCAAACTCTCCCAATAACCGAGGCTAAAAGGGAGAAACAAAGACTAGCTAGTATATATGAGTACTCATTCAAATTCTTCACCAACTGGCAAGCCAGAGAGGAAGTAACTCGCCCCATCTAGTGGAGGAGATATCTCACTAGTCAAGCTAATGAGAATTCACAACAAATTTTGCCATGTCAACTGTGGTTTCAAATCATATTCAAAATAATTTCTATTTACAAAGTGTTTACAAATCATCAACATATTTAATCATCATAAATTCATGCTCAATGTTGGCAACACATCAAACTTAATATTTGCAATCCTCAAAACCATGCAATAAATCCTTAAATGCATAAGAAAATTTATATTCAAATTATACAATTTCATTCAATAAGTTAAAATTCTCAACACAACAAAAATCATAAATCATGCAATAAATTTATTTCAAATCAATTTGGAATTGAAAAATAACAAAAAAGTTAGTTGTGCACAAACCTTATACGAGTTGCCTCTTGGCCTTGACTCGATTCCTCGGGTTCTTTCCCCGTGTTCTTTTCTACTGAAACACACAGTTTCACAGTGTTTCAGTATCATAACTTATCATAATTCCAAAATAAATTCAAATTCACTTTTATCTAGCTTATATATGCTAAACTTGATGTTCTTCAAAATTTGTGTTTTGGGGTTACTATTCACTACACTATTCAAGTCAGTTTGTTGACTTTCTAATGCTTAATAGGTGTGGGAATTCTAACTTCACCCACATACCACATTTTGGCCACTAAATTTGTTGGTTTTGGTGGTTTAGTCAAATTCTAAGTCTTTTAGGCAAATTTGCAAATTTTCAGTTTTGATGCCTTAAGTTGCACTGTTCCATTGGTCATTTTTTTGTTAGAATTTGGAAAACATTCCTTCATAGAAAATGTTTCCTATTGTCTTAACTAAATTTTCCTTTTTGAATCACTCAATTTGGAGTTTTGTAGCTCAAGTTATAGCCATTTGAACCATGGCTGCCGAATTAGATTTAACCAAGATTTTCTGGGCAAATTTTGGTTCTAGCAATTTTAGGTCAACAATTTTGGGTGGCCAAATGACTTGGTTAATGGCATAATTTGGGTTTATGTTCTTCATGAAAGTTTTAGGTCTATATCTCAACTGTCCACTGGTAAAATTTCAGGTCATTTAGACCTGCCTAGCTCAAGTTATGGCCAAATAAACAAACACTGTTCATTTGGTCATTTTGTACAGGGCAAACTGAGATTTTCCGGATTTGGTCAATTTGTTCACTAGGATTTGGTCACTTTTTGGGCATGGTTCCTAAATGAAAATTGTGTCATTTAGTGTCTATTTTCATTCCTAATTGGTCTCATACCAATTGGACTTGTAAATTTTCAGTTTTGGTCCCTCAAAGGGACCTTGGTCCTGCTGCCAGCAGCATGACCACATGGAATCCGAATTTAAACACAACTCCAACACTTCCAACACACTTCATTTGGTCAAAAATGACCATTTCTCACCTCAAACTAGGTCAAAGACATCATTTACCAATTTCTCACATTTTTGTCTCTAAACCCTAAGTGTCCAAAACCCTAGTTCACTAATTCTTTGCATTTGATTGATTCAATGCCTATATATATGTTTCTTCATCTCAAACAAGATCACATACACTTTTAAATCTATCAAACTCATGCATACTCACATCAAAACCCTAGTTGACCGAAATTTAGGTTTGGTCCTCCAACAATTAATTTCATCTCATTTCTTTAGTTTCTAAGTTCATTTAATCATAAACACATGTATTAAACTTAAAATTCCAAAGTAAATAGCTTACCTCAACTTTGATATTCAATCTTCAATTTTTCTCCTCTTTTCTTCTTTATTTCTTGCTAAATCTCTTTCTCAAAGGAAGAAAATAAGGTTTTATGAAGTGATTGGGGAAGAAAGTAGGGTTTAATGGGGGATTTAAAGCTTGGAGCAAGCGTTCATGGAGGTGTGGTAATGGTGGTGTTAAGGGAGAGGTGGGGTGGCAACTTGGTGGAAGAAGAAAACTTTTAATTTTTTTTTTCTTTTCTTTTCTTTCTAATGTCTTAGGAAGACCATAAATCAAATTAAACAAATTTTTAATTATGATATTTATGGCATCATGCATGATGTCATGCATGATGTCATCTCCCTTCACTTTTTCATTTTCCTTTTTTTTTTAATTTATTTTTCTATTAGTTCTTTAATTTAATTCCCGACTCAAAAATTTTCTTTTCTCCAATTTTATTTGACAGTTAGGTCAAGAGTCAGCTCTTGGGGTCAATTGACCAAATTGCCCCTCGCCGGTTCAACCTGGTTTGCAAATAATTCAATATTTCTTCTGGATCCCTGACCTAATTATTTGACTGGCTCAATAGTTCTTTTTCGTGATTTTCTCTTTTCCACTGTGTTTGTAATAGTCTTAAGGATTGCGGCGTCATATTTTACGGTTCGAAATTTGAGTTTAAATTGACTTCGAAGTCGTTCCCGAAAAGGTCACCCATCGCTGTGACTCTAAGCTCATTTAACTTCTTATATTCTGTTTTTCGTATTTTTACTTTTCTATCTGGTAATCACTATTTAATTTCAATCAGGGCTTTTCTAGGTGTCTTAAACACAGTTCTAATCCTCTTAATTGTCCGGATTGACACCGGTCACCGGAATAGTGAAATATACCAGGCTATACAAATAGGGGTGTTACAGAGATTGGCTAACGGGAATCGACCATGGATCATATAGCAAAAGGTTTAGAACCAAAGAGATCGATCGGATGAGTGTGATTTGTGAGATCAAATCGGACACAGATTGGAAAAATAATCAATGCAATAATAAAACAAAAATAAACTGAATCAATTTTGAATAAAGAAAACTTCATTTCATTTCCAAAAGATCAGGTTACATCATTTGGGTGATCTCTTAAGATCAGCAATTACAAATATCCCTACCCAACATTCTACTAATCTTGCTCCTACGAATCAGACCGCTCCTCATTCCAAGATGCAGTTCAAGAGACACGTGGAGATCAGGAGGGTAGCTCTCGTCAGCTATGGTAAAGACTATGGGAAGCTCAATGTCATCGCCGATGTCATCGACCAGAACCAAGCAACAATCGGGACCCCTAACATGGTTAGGAGCCAAATGAACTTCAAAAGGCGATCACAGATATCAAGATTGAAATTAGCAGTCCCCTTGTCAGAGATCGATTTGTAGATCATACCGATAAACCGATCGGAGTTTGGCACGGTAGTCAGTTTTGAACCTGATCTGTCAATTAGTCCAGTTCCCTCACCGTCATCAGATGACACCCTCATAAGTCTTTGATCACCGGAATCATCCATTTTCGGTCGATGGGCAAGAAAAACATTCAGAAAAAGATCAAGGTGATTGTCATGAGGAGAATTCTCATTGGAAAAGTCAATATCAAAAAAGTAAAATATTAGAAATTCACCGAAGAAAGAAGAGCGAGTATGAGAATGATGAAATTCTGCCTCATATATAGTGCCTTGGCATTTATTGCGTGCAAAACTTGAAGTGATTCATCGGTAATCGGAAGATTTATTGCTTTGGCTGATACAGGTCGGATACGAAGAAGAGATGAGAAAGAAATTGGGAAATAGAAGGAGGGATCAGGAAGCAGGAAAAGATCGAACGTGGGGAGAGTGGATGAAGATCAAAATAAGAAGTCTAAGATCAGTCAACCATAATGAGAGATCAGGTAAACCGAGGAATGACCTATAGAGATCAAAGGTTCTTGAGGAGTCAAATCATTTCCAATCATGACCTTTAATTTATAAGTTTAACTCCTTTTCGTTGGATTGCAAGTAGTTAAAGTAGCTCAGTACATCCCAATTTACACCGTTGATCATAATTGTAAGGACGGGTTTAAAACCCTTAGATCAAAAAGTGAATAACTTATTCAACACCTTTTGTTCCCAGCCCTTGGATCCATTTTGTAAGGCGAGATTCCTAACAGTTGGATGAAAAGATGAAAAGACAGAGATCCTGAACGAAATCCTAACCTTCAATTTTGATTCTCTTTAATTCTAAGATGTAGGATCGTGTCCTTTTGGATCCAAACCCTTCATCTCCTCCTGTTGAAATCTTGACCCTCTATTTTTGAGCACCCATCTCCTATAAATACTTAATTGCAATACTATGGGGGTGGTGGTGATTATTAAGGAAAAACCCTGAATTTTTGCTGTAGCTTTATTGTCTTTCAATCAGAAACTCCCAATGTTTTTAGAAATTTTAGAAATAAGTTTTCTAAAAGATCTCGTTACTAAAGCTACAGGTCTTACAATCCATATCCTTAACAACTGTGCACCATCTTGAAAACCCAAGCACAGCCCGTCAATAAGATCTCATTTTCATCACCTTCGGTACCTTTAAGTCACCTTATCGTCTCAGTTTTAGTAGCTCTGAATTTGCAAGGACATCGGTACCGGCTCACCCGTTATTTCAGCTCTTTACAGGTAAGGGTTTAACTTATCATTTTCAAAGTATCACTAGCCTATGTTCATGACATGAGTATTTTTAAGGTTCTTCATCACACCGAATCTTCAGAATAAGTTTACATCAAATTTGACTTACCTCACAAATATAACCTTTATTTTTTATTGTGATGTTTGTGAGTTTTACTTTTGTTGTTACTTTATTCTTAATTTTCTTCATTTTATTTCGCATGAGAAATGATAGTTCGAGTCACTGATATTCTATAAGTACTATAAGGAGTACGGATGAAAGTGATGATATGGAGATTCCCGATTTGAACAAGAGAAAATTATTAGGAAAACTTTGGACAAATTGAGAGGTCGGCTACTCAGACTAGCTTGGAAAAGTAAAGAATGAGATCGGGAATCGAGATTAGGTCGGTCAAGCAAATTAAGAAATCTAAAAGATTTTAGACAATGAGCTGAGATGAGTTCGGACAATAAATCATGAGATCGGAAAATAAGTAAGTTCAAATAACAGGAAGAGCGAGAAGTAACGCACACTATGCCTTCATTCTAGTTTTAAAGTAGGGTTAAAAAGAATTCAGTTCCACGTTCGAGACCTTTAGAATTCACCTGTAACAAATCAGGGGGATTGGGAGAGAGTCCTTTCCTGGAACTCCTGTAATTTAACCTTTTATAAAGTGTCCAATACTATATCAGAGAGACCAGGAGAGAGTTCTTTCCTAAATTCTCTTGGCCAAAGTTCTAATAAAAATGTTTTAAAAGATCGGGAGAGAGTCCTTTCCTAAATTCTCTTAGCCAAAGTTCTAATAAAAATGTATTAAGAGATCGAAAGAGAGTCCTTTTCCGAATTCTTTTGGCCAAAGTTCTAATAAAAATGTTTTGTATAAATTATGGGAGATCAGGAGAGAGTCCTTTCCTTTCTAGCCTTGAAACTTTTATTATAAAATTCATCACATATTCTAAATAATGGGTCTGCATTAGAGTCCTTCCAAAGAATCCTGAATCTTATATTGAGGCCTAATGGAGAGTCCTCCTTAAGGCCCTCATATTTATATTAATAGGGTAGAGTTCTTCCTTTTGTTTGGCTTAATGAAAAAATATCGTAGTTCTAAAAACATTAAATTAATTTAAGATGCAACGATATGGGCAAAGGTTTCATTGGTAATTATGTCGATGATGGGACCTTCCTCTATTAACTGAGAGTCCTCATTAATAAAGGGAATTCTCTAAGTTTTAATTAACACATTGTCACACCCTACCCCTCCGTAAGGCATAACATGATCCGTTA
The DNA here is from genome assembly GCF_030052815.1 of Hevea brasiliensis. Taxonomy (NCBI): domain Eukaryota; kingdom Viridiplantae; phylum Streptophyta; class Magnoliopsida; order Malpighiales; family Euphorbiaceae; genus Hevea; species Hevea brasiliensis. The sequence goes on along the minus strand of NC_079509.1, from coordinate 39,712,956 downwards.
GTATATCTAATGAATTACCATCATCGTCTACTGATAACCCATTAAATACACTACAAGGGATTTTAAACATTTTCTCACTTCTTTACAAAGTGGTGAGCACTATTTACAGGTATTAAAAAATTTTTTAACTGAAGTGAAACCAGATAACACATTTGAAGTATTAATAATTTCTGTAAAAATTTTAGCAGAGTGCCATCTCTATTTTGAATAAAACAGTTCTTCAAAAACCTGTAAAAAGCACTTCCAATATTTTGTTCAATCCCCAAACTCCAATATCCAATCAACACAATAGGTTTCTCAACATTTTCCAACTCAAATCCACAATAATTTTCCAGTGTTTTCAAAAGCTGAGATAAAAGAAATATATCACAATATTTACAAGCCAAAATAATTTACAAATTTAGTTTACAACTGTAATATATAATTTTAATGTACAATTTTAATTTATAACTGCTCAAAACCAAGAACAATATATACATACAGTGAACATACATTACAATATAAAATACAAAATATGGTATACTCAATATACCCGATGGACTCTCAATGTAGCACTAGCAGCCTAGTCTGCTGCCCTATCAGTCTGTCTACCTGCGACAGCAATGAAAAGCTATCGCTGAGCCAATGTCTCAGTGGTGCACAATATTAACAAAATGCAATTTTAAATCATAAATCATCAATCGTATAAATAGTGGATACTTAAAACCATAGTTAAATTCAAAGACATTGAATGTCATAAAGAATTTAAACTCTATTTCACAATATCACAATAAATATCAATAAATCATACACACAGCTTCATCATGTTTCTAAAGTCCAATTTGTCCCAAAAGCTGATGGCTAGTGAGGAATAACATAGCAAGCTAGCAGTAATATAAGTACTCATTCTATTCGTCCTCAACAGGCACACACCTCAACACTTCAGCCAGAGAGGGAATTCAAAGTCAATTCGTCCCACTAAACAAGCTAGCGAGGAATTCAATCAATATACATGATTGTTGTGTTTTCAAACCATTTACAATGTTTTTTAAGCAATAAGTATCCATCAAATATCATTCAAACCAATTTTCACAATTTAAACAATAACAGACAAATAGTCATAATTTATTTCAATTGAAAAATTCAAAAGAAATAACTGTTGTGCACAAACCTCTGAAGTGTAGCCTTTTGGCCCTGACTCAGTGTTTCCTTCCCTTTTCCTGAGTCTTTGCTAATTGAAACACACAATTTAAAGTGTTTCAGTACTCATTTATACAGTCTCTAACAATAAGGTTCATTAGTTAATTTATTGAATTCTATTATTTTCCTTAGTCAACCTAAAATGTTGACCCTCTATGCACTCTAGGCGAATAAGTTTTAATGTTACCAATATGTCACATTTTATAGCCTTTTAGTGTTGGTACATGTTACCAAATTCACTTTCAAGTATATTGCATTTTATTACAATTTGTCGGATTTCGGTATACTTATTTGACCTAGCCGTATGACCTAGTTCCCTCAGTTTTCGGGTTTTGGTCCAAACTACAAACTTGTAGGTCTATATCTTATTGCACGCGGGCCAAAATTTCATGTCATTCTAAGTTGTGTAGACCAAGATATGGTCAATTTACCAATACTGGACAGAATGCACCAAAATGGTAGGTTTAGGTCATTTTTAGGTCACTTTTGGTTCGGCCAATTTTGGTACCTGAAATTGTGCAAGCTATTTAGCTTGGTTCTGGCCATTTCTGGGCTTTGGTGTCTTCATAAGAATTGTAGATCTTTGTCTAAACTATTTATTGTAAAAATTTCAGGTCATTTGGACCTGTTTTGTGTGAGCTATGGTTAAAACACTAACTACTGCCCAAATGGTCAATTTTCAGGCTTTCAAGTCACTAATCCGGATTTGGTCATTTTTCAAGTTACCTTCTAGGTAGAATTTAGGTAAGCTTCCTTCATGAAAGTTGGCACATTTTGTTCCTAGTTTCACCTCCAATTGGTCTCATACCAATTGGAGTCACACACTTAAGGTTCTAAGCCAAAACATACACTGCCCTACTACACACTCCTCATCACTTATCAATTACATATTCAAAACTTACCAAATTACTTCCTTCATGCCAATTCTGATTTGTACCTTACCATTAACACATTTAACAACACATTTTGGTCATTTTGGACAGCTTGTAACCATTCTCAATATGCACACTATAACACAGAATTTTCCAAAGTCCATTTACACCATTTAACCACATGAACATACCCCATTTACATACCCAATTCCAAACCATTATACACATATCCATGTTGCCATCTGAAGGAACGGAAGCGTGAAAAATACAAGATTATACCATTGAATTCAAAAATTTTCACCTAGGGTCACATGCACCATGCAAGATTTATTTTTATCTATTTAATTTCAATGATAAACAACATATTAAAACTCTTTTAATATGTTTTTGGATCTGTATTTGCCATTTAAGATTTTAAAATTAATCAGATTAATTTTAGAACCCTAGATTAAATCAAGAACGATTACACTAACCTCTTGATGTGCTGCAGCGTGTCTGCGCCTTTGAGATTCGTCTTCAGGACACCAGATGTTGTCCCTCTAGCTTGTCCACACCAAGAACACCTATGGCAGCCCTTGAACAGCTTCTAAAGCCTTTTCTATTAATTAGAAATTCAAGTTCTGCCTTTTAAGAGATTAGAGATGCAAACAGGACACTAGAAACAATTTTTAGCGTTCTTAATTCAAGAGATTGATGGCTAATCTCTTTGAATTGATGAGAGATGAAGAGAAATAGCTGGAGAGGCTCAAAGTGGCGTGACATATGAGAGGAGAGGCTGCTGGTTATGTTATCTTTTCATAACCACACTTAAATAGCTAGGTTAACACATTAAACCCTAGCCACATGTCACCTTTTGATTAGCTCTAGGTTTAAGTGACCCAATCACATTGTGCCAAGCGTCAAACCTATATTTAATCTTGATTTTAATCATCTTACATGATTAAAAAAACATTTGGCAAGCTTATGTGTTATGCCATGTGTCACCATCTCATGGTGCCACGTGTCACACTGCAAAATGACCAAAATGCCCCTGTGTCTTAATTTTGAGTTCTTAACCCAAAATAATTATTTTCTTCTTCTAATTAATTTATATCAAATATAAATTAATTAATTAATCTCTATTAATTAATTTCTCATCAATTAAATTCATATTTAAACACTTTAAATATAAATTTAATTTATACTACACATCCAATAATCTAGATTTGGTTTCAAGTCATGCTAGGGACTTTGCAATTTTATTGCAAACAAAATCTATTTAATTAATCAATTAAACTCTTTAATTAATTAATTAAATCATATTTAAATAGGTGATAACTTGTGTATGTGTGTGACTTACTAGGCTCATCACTAATTGGCAATGAGACATGATATCAACTCTTAATATCATCAGAACTCTTTCTTACCATAAATGATTTCTCTAAATCATTTTATGAACCTCATAGACCATGGTTAACACCTAGCATAGCATGCCATGGCCACCCAATTAGTAATAAGGTTTACCTTAAATGAACCTATAATCATATGTTACCATGCACTAGAATCTCTCTTTACAAAATCCCAACTCAAGCCGAGTCATGGTTTATGTCAAACTCCATTTGCTATGAATATTATGTTCTCTTTTAATTCCAGTTCTTGATTAAAAGATTTTTCTCATCGAAACTCTTTCGAATAAATCTATCTGTCTGGCCAGAACTTGAAACATCAAGAACAATTAAATGAACATAGGATTTTATCTCTATTTACTTAGAGGAACAGATTCCTTCTTGATCAACACCTACCTCCATATATAACTAGCGAGAGCCAACACATGCCCATATACCCATACATAGTACAAGTATGAAAGCGATCAAACTCAAACTACCTATATACAAGATAAGCTGTATATCTCGTGTCTAAAGATTATATGCACCGATATGATTTATGACAAAATATTGACAAGAGTAAACTCCATGTGCTTGTCATCGTGTCACCGGTTCGGCCTACTTATCATTTATAAGTGCCTATCATATTTGTTATATGGCATGAGACTCACCATTCCATCTTATTTATATCTCATATAAATAACTTGGGAACAAATATGAATACAATCTTTCTGGATAAGTCATGTCCTTATTATGAAGTATCCTCGATTGTGAACCTATTTATGATACTTTGTACTAGAAATATTGTCACTCATATTCTTAACAACTTAAGAATAATATTTCTAACAAAATATCAATGGACCTTTTCTATTACACATAAATATATTATGTAAACGGAAAAGTGGAAATGCCTTTTATTATTAAAAATATGTACAAGATACATACTAAATGATATGCTCTAGGGCATACTACTAACAATCTCCCACTAGCACTAGAGCCATTCATTACAATATCTTAGACCCATCTTCTCAAGATGTCACTAATCGAGCTTGTGACAAAGGCTTAGTGAATGGATCACCGGTTTTTCACCGATGTTATTTTTCTGCATGGCTATATCGCCTTGCCCAACTATATATCCGATAATGTGGTAGTGCCTTTCTATGTGTTTGGATTTTGGGTGAGACCTTAGTTCCTTAGCTCAGATGATCGCTCCATTGTTGTCACGATGTAATGGAATGCGACTCAATGGAAGGAACTACTGTAAGTTCTCACGAACTTCTTTATCCAAACGACTTCCTTTGCGATCTCGATGCAGAATATACTCGACCTTAGTAGTGGAATCTGCAAATGTGCTCGCTTGGAACTCTTCCAACCGATCGCACCTCCATTACAAATGAACACATATCTAGAGGTAGACTTTCTATCATCGATATCTCGATTGGAAATCGTAATCGAGATAACCATCCAATTGCAAGTCTCCACCTCCATATATCAAGAATAAATCCTTAGTTCTTCTCAAGTACTTAAGAATATTCTTGTGACTATCCAGATGTTCCAAACCTGGATTGGATTGATACCGCTAGTCAAACTAAAGATATGCGATATCCGCCTAGTACACAACATCGCATACATTAAACTTCCAATAGCCGAAGCATATGGAATCCTGGCCATCTTATCTCTTTCTTCAGGTGTCTTTGGAGACATCTCTTTAGAAAGGTGGATACCATGTCTCACTGGTAACAATCCTCTCTTGGAATCAAGCATGTTAAACCTCTTTAACACCTTTTCTAAGTATAGACTTTGGGATAAACCAATTATTCTTTTCGCTCTATCTCTATAGATGCGAATCCCAAGAATATAGGTTGCCTCCCCTAAGTCTTTAATGGAGAATGTATTTGACAACCATACCTTTATAGTCGTCAACATACCTGTATCATTACCTATCAACAGTATGTCATCCACATATAAGACAAGGAAAGTGATAGCACTGTCACTAACCTTCTTATATACACATGGCTCATCCTCATTTTTGATAAAACCAAAAGATTTAATGGCTTCATCAAAACGGATGTTCCAACTCCTCGAAGCTTGTTTCAACTCATAAATGGATCGCTTTAGCTTGCATACCTTGGAACCATCTTGGGATTCAAATCCCTTAGGTTGTTCCATGAAAATGTTTTCTTCAATGTATCCATTGAGAAAAGCTGTTTTGACATCCATCTGACAAATCTCATAATCATAGTATGCAGCTATTGCTAATAAAATCCTAATTGATTTAAGCATGGCAACAGGCGAGAATGTCTCCTCATAGTCTATTCCTTGCCTTTGGCGAAACCCTTTCGCTACTAGCCTTGCCTTATAGGTCTCTACCTTTCCATCAGAACCAATTTTCTTCTTGAAAACCCATTTGTTCCCTATAGGTACAATACCTTCAGGTGGGTCAACAAGATCCCAAACTTGATTCTTATACATGGAATCAATCTCGGATTTCATAGCATCAATCCATTTTGAAGAGTCTATATCTGATATAGCTTCTTCATAGGTAAGTGGATCATCTCCATGATCTACTTCTTCATGAGTAGACAACTCTTGTTCTTCTTCATGAAGAAAACCATATCTCACAGTGGGTGAGATACCCAGTTGTTCTACGAGGAGCAGTGTAGATGTTTCATCAATGGGTATAGGTTGACTAGATGGATCTATATCCATCGATCTGATTGGTTGGTCGAATTCTCCAATTCTAACTCTATTTGCCTTCCTTTGCCTCCTTCTTGAACAAACATTTGTTCAAGAAATGTGGCATCTCTACTTATCACAACCTTTTGTGAAGTAGGCAAATAAAAATAATATCCAAAACTATCTTTTGGATATCCAACAAATCGACCTTTTACGATCTGGTCTCCAATTTATCAATGTTCACTTTTTGATATAAATTTGGACAACCCCAAATCTTAACATGCTTAAGACTTGGTTTTCTTCCATGCCATATCTCATAAGGTGTGGAAAGCGATTTTGATGGAATCTATTCGAATATATAAAGTTGATTCTAATGCAAATCCCCAAAGGAGATTGGCATATCGGTATAGCTCATCATACTACGTACCATATCCAATAAGTACGATTTCTCCTTCGGATACACCATTCAGGTGTGGCGTTCTGGAGAGTCGGTGAGAAACAATGCCATGCTCTCTCAAGTATTCATCAAATTCGATTACTCAAATATTCACCTCCACGATCGATCGAAGAGCTTTAATATTTTTCTGTTTGATTTTCTACTTGATTTAAATTCTTTGAACTTTTCAAAGGATTCATGTTTGTATTTCATCAAATACAAATACCCAAACCTTGATTTATCATCGATAAAGGTAATAAAATAATGAAAGCCCCTCTAGCCATTTCTTTAAACGGACCACATACATCACTATGTATTAGTTCCAAAATATTTTCAGCTCTTAGCCCTTGTCCAACAAAGGGTGATCTAGTCATTTGCCTTGAAGGCAAGATTCACAAGTTGGAGTAGGCTCGAGCCCAATGAGGATAGAATCCCCATTTTCTCCAATTTTGCAATCCTATCTTACGCAACATGACATAACCTTAAGTGCCAAATATATTTTGAACTTGAGTTGGTTTTCACCATGGCATTGTATTCTTTTAGATCACTTGCATTCATTTTGTGTTTGTCATTATTATCCAAATAATAAAGACCATCATTCATATAACTTGAACCAACATATTTATTTCCAAAATAAATATTGCAAACATCATCTGTGGTGAAATTCATAGCCATTTCTAGTCAAACTAGATATAGAAATGATGTTCTTAAAAGCATCAGTACATATAAAATATTATCCAAACACAAAACATGTCCAAACATGTAAAAGATTTAGATCCTATGGCTAAAGCTTCAAGTTGAGCCATTGCCAATCAGGACTCTAATATCTTGAGAATGCAAGCTACTCTTTGTTTGCTAGTTCACGCATATCATTAGAAATGTGAGAACGGCACTAGTATCTAAAACCCAAAGTGTAGATGAACTATAAGTATCATCGAATCTAAATAACAAGATATGGACATACCTTAGAAGGTGTATCCTTCTTGTCCTTCAGAGAAGCAAGATACTGCAGGCGGTTCCTTTTCCAGTGCCCATCCTTTTGGCGGTGGAAACACTTTCCTTTGCCTTCATCGACTTTAGTCTTCCTTTTACATTTAGCTATTTTCTTGGAAGGACCAGAATCGAGGTTTCTTTTTCTTATTGCCTTTCTTCTTGTTGGACTTTTCAGCGAGAAGAAGATGCAACCAAAGCTACCTCTTTTCCTTTATTGCACAGCATATTCTTTTGGGCAATAACCAGCATGTTGAGTAATTCGGCTAAGGTGCATTCTGTTTAGTCATATGGAAATTTGTCACAAAATTCCCAAAAGACTCGAGGAAGGGATGAAGGATCAAATCCGTTTGTAGTTGGAAATCCATGTTGAAGTCAAGATGTTCCAAGCTGCTCAATCAGCCGAATCATCTTGTGGACATGATCCCCAACATTACATCCCTCGGACATCCTCATACGGAATAAGCTGTTTAGATATCTCATACCTAGCATTCTGCTTTGTGCTCACCATACAACTCTTATAGGTGAAGGAGGATCTCACTAGCACTCTGCATGTTCTAATGTTGCTTCTGTAACTCATTACTCATGGAAGCAAGCATGTAACACTTAGCTCTCATATCATGCTCCTTCCACTTGTCCAAAGTATCATGTTCCTCTTGTGTGGCCTCTGGAGGTAAGGGACCAGGAACATTTGAATATAGAACATCTCCTATATGTTCAAGGTTGAGACAAGTTTCAAATTTCTTAGCCAATCGCAGATTAGGTCCTATCAACTGTTGTGATCAAGTATGCTTGCAAGGATATTGGATGGTGGTGGTTGTTTTGTGCTCATTTTTATCGGAAAATTAGCTGCAGAAAATAACCAGATTAATTAGTAAATGTATCAAGTAATTAACCAAAATGATTAACGTCTTTTAATCCAATAGGTCCTCCCACAAACTTAGCGAATCCTACCCTTCCAAAGTAGAAAAAGGAAAACATAGTTGGATGGATTTCTAGTGGGTGATTGAATTCTTATAATTCTATTGATCATCCTCAGGTACATCCATTATTGGAATTACAATAAACTATAAGTGAGCAACTCCTTGCCCATCACATCTCATGTGAGGTTCAATCCTTTTACTAGCCCCTAATGCTCAAAATCTCAGGTACATCCAATATTGACTTATCTTGCATTAGTTAAGTTGATCCCATTGAGCGATAATTATGCAAATAATTTTAATGTCCTCAGGTACATCCAATATTGGCCACCAAACCATTTACATATTTACAACATCTCATGCTTAACAATTATTCTTAAGAAAATCTCTTAAATTAATTGCATCTCATGCAACTATTTAAAATTTCTTAAAATAATTGCCCCAATGGAGGGCTTATGTTATAATTACTTTAATTATAGCATTTCCAACTTAATCATTTGTTTGGAAGATTTTATGGTCATTCTATTTACTATTAAGGTCTCACTTTGCACATTATCCATTTTGCATGCATATATCATATAATTGCATACATTCCCATACATCTCATGCATTCATGGATAAGCAGTAAATATGGTATGATCATGGACTTTCTAAGGGATTCAATTCTGAGCCACCAAGAATTGAATCAGGGCATTCCTAGGTGCATTTCATTCATTCATTTTACAAGAGTTGCTGAAGGAGTACATAATCAACACTTGATATTGAATTCCTCCCACTGGTCCCACCAATGCTCTTGACCTCCTTGAACTTCTTGCAATCCAATATTACATAGTAATCCTTGGCATACCAAGGCGAATTTACAAGAACTTAAATAAATGAAATTACAACCCAAAAATATTACAAACTTAATAATACATGCCCAAAATAAATTAAAATAAATTAATTTACAATCCCAAAGAAACATAAAAGAAATAAATCCAATCACATTGGTCTTTTATAGTCCATGATCATCCATCATGCATATCACTATTTAACAATTAAATAAAACATACATACTTAAATTAAATTGAATATCTCATATTCAACTTAAAAATACAGATTTGAATATGATTCAAATAAATTTAAAAATTCAGATTTGAATCTCATTCAAGCAAATTTAAAAATTCAGATTTGAATCACATTCAAACAACTTCAAAAATTCAGATTTGAATCACATTCAAACATTTTTTTAAAAAATTAGATTTGAATCACATTCAAATATTTTTTAAAAAATCAGATCTGAATTTTATTGTATCAATTTTAAAAAATCAGATTTAAATATGATTCAAACAACTTTAAAAATTCAGATTTGAATCACATTCAAACAACTTTTAAAATTCAGATTTGAATCACATTCAAACAATTTTTAAAATTCTGATTTGAATCATAATTTAATTGTGTGATTAAAACAACTAATTAAACACTTTAATTAGTCAAAGAATAGGCCTTAGATCATACAACAATTGCAGAATTAAAAGCCAAACCTTGAATCACCCATGGAACCATTGTTGCAGCCACCATTGGTGGCTTCACCATGTGTGACGCCACATCTCATGATCCAACCAGCAATGAATCTCTTGATTTCATGATCAAACACACAATTCAATTATATAATCAACAATCTAAATGGCAAATATAGTGGCTCTGATACCAATTGAAGGAACGGAAGCGTGAAAAATACAAGATTATACCATTGAATTCAAAAATTTTCACCTAGGGTCACATGCACCATGCAAGATTTATTTTTATCTATTTAATTTCAATGATAAACAACATATTAAAACTCTTTTAATATGTTTTTGGATCTGTATTTGCCATTTAAGATTTTAAAATTAATCAGATTAATTTTAGAACCCTAGATTAAATCAAGAACGATTACACTAACCTCTTGATGTCTTTGCAGTGTCTGCGCCTTTGAGATTCGTCTTGAGGACACGGATGTTGTCCCTCTAGCTTGTCCACACCAAGAACACCTATGGCAGCCCTTGAACAGCTTCTAAAGCCTTTTCTATTAATTAAAAATTCAAGTTCTGCCTTTTAAGAGATTAGAGATGCAAACAGGACACTAGAAACAATTTCTAGCGTTCTTAATTCAAGAGATTGATGGCTAATCTCTTTGAATTGATGAGAGATGAAGAGAAATAGCTGGAGAGGCTCAAAGTGGCGTGACATATGAGAGGAGAGGCTGCTGGTTATGTTATCTTTTCATAACCACACTTAAATAGCTAGGTTAACACATTAAACCCTAGCCACATGTCACCTTTTGATTAGCTCTAGGTTTAAGTGACCCAATCACATTGTGCCAAGTGTCAAACCTATATTTAATCTTGATTTTAATCATCTTACATGATTAAAAAAACATTTGGCAAGCTTATGTGTTATGCCATGTGTCACCATCTCATGGTGCCACGTGTCACACTGCAAAATGACCCAAATGCCCCTGTGTCTTAATTTTGAGTTCTTAACCCAAAATAATTATTTTCTTCTTCTAATTAATTTATATCAAATATAAATTAATTAATTAATCTCTATTAATTAATTTCTCATCAATTAAATTCATATTTAAACACTTTAAATATAAATTTAATTTATACTACACATCCAATAATCTAGATTTGGTTTCAAGTCATGCTAGGGACTTTGCAATTTTATTGCAAACCAAATCTATTTAATTAATCAATTAAACTCTTTAATTAATTAATTAAATCATATTTAAATAGGTGATAACTTGTGTATGTGTGTGACTTACTAGGCTCATCACTAATTGGCAATGAGACATGATATCAACTCTTAATATCATCAGAACTCTTTCTTACCATAAATGATTTCTCTAAATCATTTTATGAACCTCATAGACCATGGTTAACACCTAGCATAGCATGCCATGGCCACCCAATTAGTAATAAGGTTTACCTTAAATGAACCTATAATCATATGTTACCATGCACTAGAATCTCTCATTACAAAATCCCAACTCAAATTTGAGTCATGGTTTATGTCAAACTCCATTTGCTATGAATATTATGTTCTCTTTTAATTCCAGTTCTTGATTAAAAGATTTTTCTCATCGAAACTCTTTTACGAATAAATCTATCTGTCCTGGCCAGGAACTTGAAACATCAAGAACAATTAAATGAACATAGGATTTTATCTCTATTTACTTAGAGGAACAGATTCCTTCTTTATCAACACCTACCTCCATATATAACTAGCAGGAGCCAACACATGCCCATATACCCATACATAGTACAAGTATGAAAGCGATATCAAACTCAAACTACCTATATACAAGATAAGCGTGCTATCTCGTGTCTAAAGATTATATGCATCGATATGATTTATGACAAAACATTGACAAGAGTAAACTCCATGTGCTTGTCATAAGTGTCAACTGTTCGACCTACTTATCATTTATAAGTGCCTATCATATTTGTTATATGGCATGAGACTCACCATTCCATCTTATTTATATCTCATATAAATAACTTGGGAACAAATATGAATACAATCTTTCTGGATAAGTCATGTCCTTATTATGAAGTATCCTCGATTGTGAACCTATTTATGATACTTTGTACTAGAAATATTGTCACTCATATTCTTAACATCTTAAGAATAATATTTCTAACAAAATATCAATGGACCTTTTCTATTACACATAAATATATTATGTAAACGGAAAAGTGGAAATGCCTTTTATTATTAAAAATATGTACAAGATACATACTAAATGATATGCTCTAGGGCATACTACTAACACCATCAATAACAACATCTTAAACAACCATAAACAAGTAAAAACAAGCTACATATACTGAATTTCTATGGCTGCCAAAATGGCTCAACTCCAATAATTTATCAAACATCAAAATCTATTTCATAAAACAACTACCCACAACCTTGGTTACACTTTTAATGAAACAAGAATTAAAAAAACTCACTTACCACTTTTGAAGTTCTTTAAAACCTCACCAAAACTTATCCTTCTTGCTCCTAGTATGCTGCCCAAAGTGTGGTGATCAAGTTTAATGAAGAAAGCTAATGGAAAAAGTGGCTAAAATATGCTTGCATAGAGCTCTCACCATGGACGGCTATGGAGGTTTTCTCCAAAGGTTTGGTTCGACTGGTTCTCTTCCTAAGGTTGAAGATGAGTGATGCGTCTCCCAAGTGTCCCTTTAGGTGTCCAAATGCGGAAGTTAGTGGAGCACTATCTAACATTTTAATGGTTATTTATTGAGTTTCCAATTTTTGCAATTTGGCCACCACACTTTCACTATTTACATAATGTATCTTTTTTTAATTTTTCATGACATTTTCAAAGTTTAATATCATTTATTTTTAATGGAAATTTAGGTCAAAAGGCAACTCGGGATGTCAATTGACCACAATACCCCTATTCGGGTTGCATTCCAAATTTTTCGGTCATACCGAGTTTTATCGTTTTCTCAATTTCTCATTTTTCTTTGTACTAATTTATTAATTTTTCTTTGATATTTCTAATGACATTTATACTTCAATAGATGTTTATTTAAGTCTTAAAAATATTTTCCAGGGTTCCCCGCGGTCCAGGGCTAGTCAACGGTCCACGCCATAACTTCCCGGTGCGGTCACCCATCGCTATGGTTTTCGGCTCGTTTAACTTGGTTACATTTCATTGTTATTATTTTTCCTTTTTTTTTTCTCGTATTTTTTTTCTTGTATTTCATTATTTTATGTCTCCTCACTAACATTTAAATGTAGTTCTAGGCATCCTAGCTATTCGGACAGATACTGATCACCGGAACAGTAGAACGCACTATCAAACATAGGGGTGTTACAATTCTCCCCCATTTAAAATAAATTTTGGTCTCGAAATTTCACCTGGCATCAGTCTCTGAACAGTTGTGGGTGCTGTCTCCTCATATCCTCTTCACATTCCCAAGTAGCTTCTTGGCGTGAATGATGGTTCCACAGCACTTTAACCAGGTGTATCTGTTTATTCCTCAGCTGCTTCACCTCATATGTCAGAATTTCTATGGGTTCTTCCTCATATGAGAGGTCTAGATTTACCTCAATCTCTTCAACTGATAGTACATGAGATGGGTCAGATCTGTGCCTCCTTAACATGGACACATGGAAGAAATTATATATCCTTTCTAGCTCTGGAGGTAATGCTAACCGATATGCCAAAAGACCCACTCTTTCCAGAACCTCATATGGTCTGATGAAACGAGGACTCAGTTTCCCCTTTCTACCAAACCTCATAATCCTCTTTTATGGAGAAACTTTGAGGAATACCTTATCACCCACTGCATATTCAATATCTCTTCTCTTCAGATCAACGTAGGACTTCTGACGATCTGATGTAGCCTTGAGTCGATCTTTGATCAATTTGATCATTTCCTCTATCTACTGAACAATTTCTGGCCCAATCATCTTTCTTTCACCAACTTCATCCCAACATAGGGGAGTTCTGCACTTTCTGCCATACAAAGCTTCATATGGAGGCATCCTAATGCTTGATTGGTAGCTGTTGTTATAAGCAAACTCAATCAAAGGCAAGTGTGTATCCCAAATACCTACAAACTCAATCACACAAGCCCGTAGCATGTCCTCCAATATCTGAATTACCCTCTCAGACTGGCCATCATGCGTGGGTGGAATCTTTGTCTTGAAGTTCAATCTAGTTCCTAGGGCTCTCTGAAGACTACCCCAGAATATAAAAGTGAACCTAGGATCTCTGTCTGATACAATTGATACTGGCACTCCATGCATCCTTACAATCTCATTTATGTACAATCTGGCCAATCTCTCTAGGCTATAGTCCATCTGGACTGGCAAAAAGTGAGCAGACTTGGTTAGTCTATCAACTATAACCCATACTGCATCATGACTATTCTGTGTCCTTGGAAGTCCCATCACAAAATCCATAGTTATACATTCCCATTTCCACTTTGGTACTGGCAATGGATGTAACAAACTAGCTGGAACTTGATGTTTTGCCTTTACTTGCTGACAAGTTAGGCATTGGGAAACAAATTCAGCTATATCCCTCTTCATACCCATCCACCAGTAATGCTCTTTCAGCCCTCTATATATTTTAGTTCCACAGGATACATAGCAAAAGGAGACTCATGTGCTTCCTTCATAATGATCTGTCTCAAGTCAACATCATTAGGAACGCACATTCTACCCTGATGTAGTAGTAAACCATCATCTCTCATAGAAAATTCAGGTTTCTTGCCCTGCTGGACTTCTTTCAGTAGCTTTTGATATTTACCATCACTCTGAGCAGCCATTCTGATCTGATCAATCAACATTGACTGTACATGCCATGCAACAACTGTCTGTCCCTCATCATCAATCTCCAAACTGGCATGCTGTGCTTTCAACTCATGTACCATGGACAAAGGAGAAACTCGGAGACTTGCCATAGTCTTGCGACTTAAGGCATCAGCCAGCACATTTGCTTTCCCCTGCTGATAGTCTATTAAGCAATCATAGTCTTTAATCAATTCTAACCATCTCCTCTGCCTCAAATTCAATTCCTTCTGGGTGCCCAAATACTTCAAGCTCTTGTGATCTGTGTCAATGTAGCATTTCTCCCCATACAAATAGTGTCTCCAGATCTTCAGAGCAAAAACAATAACTGCTAGCTCCAAATCATGTGTTGGGTAGTTCCTCTCATATAGTTTTAGCTGGCGTGATGCATAAGCAATGACATTCCGATCTTGCATCAATACACAACCTAACCCATTGTGAGAAGCATCACTATAAATTGTATATTCTTTACCCGGGGTAGGTAAAGTAAGGACTGGAGCTTCAGTCAAACACCTCTTTAACTCATCAAAACTCTACTGATATTTATCTGTCCACTGAAATTTTATATCTTTCCGAAGTAGCTTGGTCAGTGGAGAAGCTAACATAGAAAACCCTTTCTGGCCCGCGGTAATATCGGCTAAACCTAAAACTGCGAATTTCTGTGATATTCCTGGGTGGCTTCCAATTAAGGATAGCTTTTACCTTGCTGGAATCTACCTTGATCCCTTCAGCTGACACAACATGTCCCAAGAAGGAGATTTCTTTCAGCCAAAATTCACATTTCGATAATTTGGCATATAGCTGTTTCTCCCTTAAAGTCTACAGTACAATCCGCAGATGTATGTCATGCTCCTCTACATTCCTCGAATATATCAAAATATCATCAATAAACACCACCACAAACTGGTCGAGATATGGTCTGAAGATAGTGTTCATCAGATCCATAAAAGCAGCTGGATCATTAGTTAACCCGAATGGCATTACTAGAAACTCATAGTGGCCATATCGAGTTCTGAAAGTAGTTTTTGGAATACTCTGCTCTTGCACTTTCAACTGATAATAACCAGATTGCAAATCAATTTTGGAGAATACAGCTGCACCCTTCAACTGATCAAACAGATCATCAATGTGAGGCAATAGATATCTGTTCTTTATTGTCACCTTATTCAATTGTCAGTAGTCAATTCATAAGCGAAGAGTGCCATCTTTCTTCTTAACAAACAATACTGGCGCTCCCCAAGGTGACACAGTAGGGTGGATGAAGCCCTTTTCAAGTAGTACTTGCAACTGTACCTTCAACTCCTTCAACTCTGCTAGTGCCATTCTGTATGGTGTTATGGAGATTGGATCCACACCAGGCATAACATTAATCTCAAACTGCACCTCTCTTTCAGGAGGTAATCCTGGCACTTCATCAGGAAACATATCTGGAAAGTTATATACTGTAGGGATGTCCCTCAATGCTGGACTCCCCACTTGGGTGTCTATCACATGTGCCAAGTATGCTTCACAACCCTTTCTGATCATTTTTCTGGCTAGTGCAGCTGAAATGATGTTTGATGGCAATAGCTACCTCTCCCCATGTATTACCACATCACTGTACTAAGGGAGACCAAAAGTGACTGTCTTCAATCTACAGTCAATCATGGCAGGATGCCTGGCTAACCAGTCCGTGCCCAAGATGATATCATAATCTCTGAAGGGTATTTCAATGAGATTAGATAGAAAAGTATGTCCTTGGATCACCAAAGGACAATCCTTATACATTCTATTAACCCTGACCTCTTGTCCTAGCGGACTTGTTACTAGCACCTCAAAGTCCATTTTCACACACGGAATAGCAATGCAATCAATGATACTAGTACTCACATAGGAATGGGTAGAGCCCGGATCAAATAACACAAACACATCTTAATTAAAAGTTGAGAAGGTACCAGCCACAATATCAGATGTCTTAGCCTCTTCTCTCTGTCTCATTGCGTAGACTCTTACGAGAGCACTACCTTGCTCTGATTGATTCACTGTGCCTTGGCTGCCTGCTGGACTATCTCTACCCCTGCCTCTATCTTTGCTAGGTGGTTGTGAACCTCTAGTGATAGGATTCTAAACTGACCCTTCAGCAATAGTAGGAGGTGGCCTAATTCTACGGGTACTGGTGCAGTCTTTGGCAAAGTGCCCTGTGCCTCCATAGTTATAACAGGCTCCTATGGCCTTGTAGCATAGCCCACCATGGCTTTTACCATAAGTTTCACATTGGCGAGGAGGGTAGGAACTTCTAGTACTCTGCTGACCAGATGCAGGAGGTTTCTGTCCTGAAAATCTTCCCCTACCGGACTTCTTACCACCTCTGCTTTGTCCCCTATGGTTCTTCCTCTTTCCAGTAGGACCACTGGAACTCTGTTCTACTGACTTTCCCTCTTTTTCTGTCTTTTCTGATTTCTTTTTCTCAGGGGCTACTTCAGATTCAATTCTTTCTAATTCTAGTGCTTGAGAAATAAGCTCAGAGAAGTTATTATGTTTGAATTTGACCACTTATAATCTGATACTAGGCTTCAAGCCGGTTTCAAACCTCTTACATCTCTCCCTACTGGTAGAAAGTAGACTTACTGCATAATGGCTCAGGCAGGAAAATTCCCTTTCATATTCAGCCACCGATCTACTCCCCTGTTTCAGACTTAGGAACTCTTGCAGCTTCTGGTCCACATAAGCATCAGGGATATATTTTTGTCTGAATTTCCATAGAAAATCATTCCATGTTAGCACTGAAGGTTCTACCAGACTATGGGGAATGGTTTTCCACCAGTCATATGCATCCCCCTATAGCAGAGACACTGAATATTCAAATTTGAGCTCCTTTGTACAATGTAGCTTCTTGAACACCCTATCCATTCTCTCTAACCACTGTTCTGCCTTTAGAGGATCTACTGTCCCCTTGAACTCAGTAGCCCTATATTTCATCAATTTGTCATACTGCCTAGCAAAAGACTATGGTTGTACCACTGGTATTTGTAGTGGGACTTGAGTAGGCATGTTACCAGCCATCTGTTGGAATATTGCAGCCATCTGTTGTGCAAACTGAGTAGGAAACTGTGGTACCGAGGGGGCTGGTGCGGCTGATCAACTCACATTGTGTAGGGCTGGGGCATCCCCTTGTAGCTCAGCCTCTATTGATTGATCGACTGAATGATTCCCTTCTTCCATAGTCAATTTGAGGATCTTAGACCTCCTGAACAAATAACACAAGGAGATTTCCTCCTGTTAGTGCATATTTATAATGTAATGTACTGTATGTATCAAACAATGACATTGAACAGTTGTACTATGAAGAAATAATATTCAAATTACAGGTCAAAACAGAATTTAAAAACTAGCTCTGATACCACTTAAACATGTCGCACCCTACCCCTCCGTAAGGCATAACATGATCCCGTAGTATACCTAATGAATTACCATCTTCGTCTACTGATAACCCATTAAATACAACACAAGGGATTTTAAACCTTTTCTTACTTCTTTACAAAGTGGTGAGCACTATTTACAGGTGTTAAAAAAATTTTTAACTGAAGTGAAACCAGATAACACATTTGAAGTATTAATAATTTCTGTAAAAATTTTAACAGAGTGCCATCTCTATTTTGAATAAAACAGTTCTTCAAAAACCTGTAAAAAGCACTTTTAATATTTTGTTCAATCCCCAAACTCCAATATCCAATCAACACAATAAGTTTCTCAACATTTGCCAACTCAAATCCCCAATAATTTTCCAGTGTTTTCAAAAGCTGAGATAAAAGAAATATATCACAATATTTACAAGCCAAAATAATTTACAAATTTAGTTTACAACTTTAATGTACAATTTTAATGTACAATTTTAATTTACAACTGCTCAAAACAAAGAATAATATATACATACAGTGAACATACATTACAATACAAAATACAAAATATGGCATACTCAATATACCCGATGGACTCTCAATGTAGTACTAGCAGCCTAGTCTACTGCCCTGTCAGTCTGTCTACCTGCGACAGCAATGAAAAGCTATCGCTGAGCCAATGTCTCAGTGGTGCACAACATTAACAAAATGCAACTTTAAATCATAAATCATCAATCGTATAAATAGTGGATACTTAAAACTATAGTTAAATTCAAAGACAGTGAATGTCATAAAGAATTTAAACTCTATTTCACAATATCACAATAAATATCAATAAATCATACACACAGCTTAATCATGTTGTTAAAGTCCAATTCGTCCAAAAAGCCGATGGCTAGTGAGGAATAACATAGCTAGCTAGCAATAATATGAGTACTCATTCTATTCGTCCTCAACAGGCACACACCTCAACACTTCAGCTAGAGAGGGAATTCAAAGTCGATTCATCCCACTAGACAAGCTAGCAAGGAATTCAATCAATATACATGATAGTTGTGGTTTCAAACCATTTACAATGTTTTTCAAGCAATAAGTATCCATCAAATATCATTCAAACTAATTTTCACAATCTAAACAATAACAGACAAATAGTCATGATCTATTTCTATTGAAAAATTCAAAAGAAACAATTGTTGTGCACAAACCTCTGAAGTGTAGCCTTTTGGCCCTGACTCAGTGTTCCCTTCCCTTTTCCTGAGTCTTTGCTAACTGAAACACACAATTTAAAGTGTTTCAGTACTCATTTATACAGTCTCTAACAATAAGGTTCATTAGTTAATTTATTGAATTCTATTATTTTCCTTAGTCAACCTAAAATGTTGACTCTCGATGCACTCTAGGCGAATAAGTTTTAATGTTACTAATATATCACATTTTATAGCCTTTTAGTGTTGGTACACGTTACCAAATTCAGTTTCAAGTATATTGCATTTTATTGCAATTTGCCGAATTTCGGTATACTAATTTGACCTAGCCGGATGACCTAGTTCCCTCGGTTTTCGAGTTTCGGTCCAAACTACAAACTTGTACGTCTATGTCTTATTGCAAACGGGGAAAAATTTCATGTCATTCTAAGTTTTGTAGACCAAAATATGGTCAATTTACCAATGCTGGACAGAATGCACCAAAATGGTAGGTTTAGGTCATTTTTAGGTCACTTTTGGTTCGACCAGTTTTGGTACCTAAAATTGTGCAAGCTATTTGGCTTGGTTCTGGCAATTTCTAGGCTTTTTTTTGTCTTCATAAGAATTGTAGAGCTATGTCTAAACTATTCATGGTGAAATTTTCAGATCATTTGGACCTGTTTTGAGTGAGTTATGGCCAAAAAACTAACTATTGCCCAAATGGTCAATTTTCAGGCTTCCAAGTTACTAATCTAGATTTGGTCATTTTTCAAGTTGCCTTCTAGGCAAAATTTAGGTAAGCTTCCTTCATGAAAGTTGGCACATTTTGTGCCTAGTTTCACCTCCAATTGGTCTCATACCAATTGGAGTCATACACTTAAGGTTCTAAGCAAAAACATACACTGCCCTACTACACACTCCTCATCACTTATCAATTACATATTCAACACTTACCAAAGTACTTCCTTCATGCCAATTCTGGTTTGTACCTTACCATTAACACATTTAACAACACATTTTGGTCATTTTGGATAGCTTGTAACCATTCTCAATATGCACACTATAACACAGAATTTTCCAAAGTTCATTTATACTATTTAACCACATGAACATACCCCATTTACATACCCAATTCCAAACCATTATACACATATCCATGCTGCCATGAATAACAACATCTTAAACAACAATAAACAAGTAAAAACAAGCTACATATACTGAATTTCCATGGCTGCCAAAATGGCTCAACTCCAATAATTTATCAAACATCAAAATCTCTTCCATAAAACAACTACCCACAACCTTGGTTAAACTTTTAATGAAACAATAATTAAAAACACTCACTTACCACTTTTGAAGTTCTTCAAAACCTCACCAAAACTTATTCTTCTTGCTCCTAGTATGCTGCCCAAAGTATGGTGATCAAGTTTAATGAAGAAAGCTAATGGAAAAAGTGGCTAAAACATGCATGCTTAGAGCTCACACCATGGACGGCTATGAAGGTTTTCTCCAAAGGTTTGGTTCGGCTGGTTCTCTTCCTAAGGTTGAAGATGAGTGCTGCACCTCCAAAGTGTCCCTTTAGGTGTCCAAATGCTGAAGTTAGTGGAGCACTATCTAACATTTTAATGGTTATTTATTGAGTTTCCAATTTTTGCAATTTGGCCACCACATTTTCACTATTTACATAATGTATCTTATTTTAATTTTTCATGACATTTTCAAAGTTTAATATCATTTATTTTTAATGTACATTTAGGTTAAAAGGCAACTCGGGATGTCAATTGACCACAATGCCCCTATTCGGGTTGCATTCCCGATTTTTCGATAATACCGAGTTTTGTCATTTTCTCGATTTCTCGTTTTTGTACTAATTAATTAATTTTTCTTTGATATTTCTAATGACATTTATACTTCAATAGATGTTTATTTAAGTCTTAAAAATATTTTCCAGGGTTCTCTGCAGTCTAGGGCTAGTCAACGGTCCACGCCGCAACTTCCCGGTGCGGTCACCCATCGCTATGGTTTTCGGCTCGTTTAACTTGGTTACATTTCATTGTTATTATTTTTCTTTTGTTTTTATTGTATTTTCTTTTCTTGTATTTCATTATTTTATGTCTCCTCACTAACATTTAAATGTAGTTCTAGACATCCTAGCTGCCTAGACAGACACTGGTGACCGGAATAGTAAAACGCACTTTCGAACATAGGGGTGTTACACACATCCCTTTTGAATTAGAGTTCTAATTAAAAGGAATGAAAATCTATATCCATATCGGTTTTCAAAGTATCCATTACACACACCGCACCCTCAGTTATTTGAATGCCAATGATGAGGTATATAATGTGTGAGCTGAGTATCTTCCTCACTCGTTATGAATCTTTAGGGACCAAATAACACCTCTTCGAAATTAGAGTCCTAATTCGACAAGGGAGGAACTTAACAAATACAAAACAAAATTAAACAAACACAATATCAATTCACTGTTGGGTCATCCCATATACTGGTGTTCTTGGGTAACCCAAAATACTGAAATATCAAATGTCTCTTTTATTAATAATAGGGACTAACTGAAGGAGCGGAAGCATGAAAAACACAAGTTTAGATCATTAAATTCACAAATTTTTCATCTAGGGTCACATGCATCATGCAAGTTTCATTTTTATCTATTTGATTTCAATGATAAAAAGCATATTAAAACTCTTTTAATATATTTTTGGATCTACATTTGCCATTTAAAATTTTAGAATTAACAGATTAATTCATTAGAACCCTAGATTAGATCTAGAACAAGTGCACTAACCTTTTTGATGCACTACAGTGTGTTTAGCACCTTTGGGATGCGCCTAGGACACCAGATGTTGTCCCTCTAGCTTGTCCACACCAAGATCACCAATGGCAGCCCCTTGAACAACTTCTAAAGCTTTTCCAATCAATTAGAAAATCAAGTTTTTCCTTTTGAGAGATTATAGATGTAAACAGGACACTAGAAATGATTTCTAGTATTTTTAATTCAAGAGATTGTTGGTAAATCTCTTTGAATTGATGAGAGATGAAGAAGAAGAGAGGGAAGAGGCTTCAAGGGTGGCGGCACAAAATGATAGAATGGCAGATTGTATTTTTCTTTTTCATTCTTTCCCTTATATAGCTAGGTCACCACTTAAAACCCTTGCCACATGTCACCTTCTGATTGGCTCTAGGTTTAATTAACCCAATCACATTGTACCAAGTGTCAAACCTATATTTAATATTGACTTTGATCATCTTACATGATTAAAAGACATTTGGCAAGCTTATGTGTAGTGCCATGTGTCACCCTTTCATGGTGCCACATGTCACCTTGTGAAATGACCAAATTACCCTTTTTTTGTAATTTTGAGTTCTCAACCCAAAATAATTATTTCTCTTCTTCTAATCAATTTATATCAAATATAAATTAATTAATTAATCTCTATTAATTAATTTCTCATAATTAAATTCATATTTAAACACTTTAAATATAAATTTAACTTATACTATACATCCAATATGTCACACCTTATCCCTTGTAAGGTATGACATGTTCCCGTAGCATGCATAATGAATCACCAAACTTCACCTACCGATAACCCATTAGTTATGCTACAAAGGATTTTAAAACAAACCATAGCTTTTTATCTTATCAATTCTTTTGCGGAAAACTGTATGAGAATAGTTAAAATTCCATGCAAACATTCATTGGAAATAATGATAGACTAAATATTGGAAAAATTACATTTTCATAAGTTTCAAAGTAAAATACAAAATAATTACAAACTCAAAATGTGATAGCAATGCAATGATTTTAAATACAAACTGCTCAATGTCCGTACATCCCTGCATTATAGGTACAAAATATATCAAAAGGAAATTACAGGGGTATGACTACAGTATATACCCATAAATAATACCAAAATGCTGCTTCCAAGTCTCTCACTCGGCAGCCTTCTCCTTTCCCTTACCTGTGACAGCATAAAGAAGCTATCGCTGAGTATATCACTCAGTGGTGCACAACTAATAACTTTAAAACTTAAAGTAAAAAATAATTTGTCAAAGCATAATAAATCACATTTTTCTTAAGCATGAAAACTTCACAATAGTTCTAAGTTCATAAGAGCCATTTATTGGAATAACATTTCAAATGAGAAATCACACTTCATAAATCACAATTCACAAAGTATTAGTGTTGCCAACATTAACATACAGTTCAGGCCATGACACTGTTAGTAGTATGCCCTAGAGCATATCATTTAGTATGTATCTTGTACATATTTTTAATAATAAAAGGCATTTCCACTTTTCCGTTTACATAATATATTTATGTGTAATAGAAAAGGTCCATTGATATTTTGTTAGAAATATTATTCTTAAGTTGTTAAGAATATGAGTGACAATATTTCTAGCATAAAGTATCATAAATAGGTTCACAATCGAGGATACTTCATAATAAGGACATGACTTATCCAGAAAGATTGTATTCATGTTTGTTCCCAAGTTATTTATATGAGATATAAATAAGATGGAATGGTGAGTCTCATGCCATATAACAAACATGATAGGCACTTATAAATGATAAGTAGGCCGAACCAGTGACACTTATGACAAGCACATGGAGTTTACTCTTGTCAATGTTTTGTCATAAATCATATCAGTGCATATAATCTTTAGACCTGAGATAGCACAGTTATCTTGTATATAGGTAGTTTGAGTTTGATACTGCTTTCATACTTGTACTATGTATGGGTATATGGGCATGTGTTGGCTCCTGCTAGTTATATATGGAGGTAGGTGTTGATCAAGATGGAATCTGTTCCTCTAAGTAAATAGAGATAAAATCCTATGTTCATTTAATTGTTCTTGATGTTTCAAGTTCATGGCAAGGACAGATAGATTTATTAATAAAAGAGTTTCTGATGAGAAAAATCTTTTAATCAAGAACTGGAATTAAAAGAGAACATATTTTTCTTAGCAAATGGAGTTTGACATAAACTATGACTCGGCTTGAGTTGGGATTTTGTAACTGAGAGATTCTAGTGCATGGTAACATATGATTATAGGTTCATTTAAGGTAAATCTTATTACTAATTGGGTGGCCATGGCATGCTATGCTAGGTGTTAACCATGGTCTATGAGGTTCATAAAATGATTTAGAGAAATCATTTATGGTAAGAAAGAGTTCTGATGATATTAAGAGTTGATATCATGTCTCATTGCCAATTAGTGATGAGCCTAGTAAGTCACACACATACACAAGTTATCACCTATTTAAATATGATTTAATTAATTAATTAAAGAGTTTAATTGATTAATTAAATAGATTTGGTTTGCAATAAAATTGCAAAGTCCCTAGCATGACTTGAAACCAAATCTAGATTATTGGATGTGTAGTATAAATTAAATTTATATTTAAAGTGTTTAAATATGAATTTAATTGATGAGAAATTAATTAATAGAGATTAATTAATTAATTTATATTTGATATAAATTAATTAGAAGAAGAAAATAATTATTTTGGGTTAAGAACTCAAAATTAAGACACAGGGGCATTTTGGTCATTTCACAGTGTGACACGTGGCACCATGAGATGGTGACACATGGCATAACACAAAACCTTGCCAAATAATTTTAATCATGTAAGATGATTAAAATCAAGATTAAATATAGGTTTGACACTTGGCACAATGTGATTGGGTCACTTAAACCTAGAGCTAATCAAAAGGTGACATGTGGCTAGGGTTTAATGTGTTAACCTAGCTATTTAAGTGGGGTTATGAAAAGAAAACACAACCAGCAGCCTCTCCTCTCATATGTCACGCCACTTTGAGCCTCTCCAGCTATTTCTCTTCATCTCTCATCAATTCAAAGAGATTAGCCATCAATCTCTTGAATTAAGAACACTAGAAATTGTTTCTAGTGTCCTGTTTACATCTCTAATCTCTTAAAAGGCAGAACTTGAATTTCTAATTAATAGAAAAGGCTTTAGAAGCTGTTCAAGGGCTGCCATAGGTGTTCTTGGTGTGGACAAGCTAGAGGGACAACATCCGTGTCTCAAGACGAATCTCAAAGCGCAGACACAGCTGCGGCACATCAAGAGGTTAGTGTAATCGTTCTTGATTTAATCTAGGGTTCTAAAATTAATCTGATTAATTTTAAAATCTTAAATGGCAAATACAGATCCAAAAACATATTAAAAGAGTTTTAATATGTTGTTTATCATTGAAATCAAACAGATAAAAATAAATCTTGCATGGTGCTTGTGACCCTAGGTGAAAATTTTTGAATTCAATGGTATAATCTTGTGTTTTTCATGCTTCCGTTCCTTCAATTGGTATCAGAGCCACTATATTTGCCATTTAGATTGTTGATTATATAATTTAATTGTGTGTTTGATCATGAGATCAAGAGATTCATTGCTGGTTGGATCATGAGATGTGGCGTCACACATGGAGAAGCCACCATTGGTGGCGGCAACAATGGTTCCATGGGTGATTCAAGGTTTGGCTTTTAATTCTGCAATTGTTGTATGATCTAAGGCCTATTCTTTGACTAATTAAAGTGTTTAATTAGTTGTTTTAATCACACAATTAAATTATGATTCAAATCAGAATTTTAAAAATGTTTGAATGTGATTCAAATCTGAATTTTAAAAGTTGTTTGAATGAGATTCAAATCTGAATTTTTAAAGTTGTTTGAATCATATTTAAATCTGATTTTTTAAAATTGATTCAATAAAATTCAGATCTGATTTTTTAAAAAATATTTGAATGTGATTCAAATCTGATTTTTTAAAAAAAATGTTTGAATGTGATTCAAATCTGAATTTTTGAAGTTGTTTGAATGTGATTCAAATCTGAATTTTTAAATTTGTTTGAATGAGATTCAAATCTGAATTTTTAAATTTATTTGAATCATATTCAAATCTGGATTTTTAAGTTGAATATGAGATATTCAATTTAATTTAAGTATGTATGTTTTATTTAATTGTTAAATAGTGATATGCATGATGGATGATCATGGACTATAAAAGACCAATGTGATTGGATTTATTTCTTTTATGTTTCTTTGGGCTTGTAAATTAATTAATTTATTTTAATTTATTTTGGGCATGTATTATTAAGTTTGTAATAATTTTTGGGTTGTAATTTCATTTATTTAAGTTCTTGTAAATTCGCCTTGGTATGCCAAGGATTACTATGTAATATTGGATTGCAAGAAGTTCAAGGAGGTCAAGAGCATTGGTGGGACCGGTGGGAGGAATTCAATATCAAGTGTTGATTATGTACTCCTTCAGCAACTCTTGTAAAATGAATGAATGAAATGCACCTAGGAATGCCCTGATTCAATTCTTGGTGGCTCAGAATTGAATCCCTTAGAAAGTCCATGATCATACCATATTTACTGCTTATCCATGAATGCATGAGATGTATGGGAATGTATGCAATTATATGATATATGCATGCTAAATGGATAATGTGCAAAGTGAGACCTTAATAGTAATTAGGATGGCTATAAAATCTTCCAAACAAATGATTAAGTTGGAAATGGTATAATTAAAGTAATTATAACATAAGCCCTCCATTGGGGCAATTATTTTAAGAAATTTTAAATAGTTGCATGAGATGCAATTAATTTAAGAGATTTTCTTAAGAATAATTGTTAAGCATGAGATGTTGTAAATATGTAAATGGTTTGGTGGCCAATATTGGATGTACCTGAGGACATTAAAATTATTTGCATAATTCTTGGCTCAATGGGATCAACTTAACTAATGCAAGATAAGTCAATAATGGATGTACTGAGATTTTGAGCATTAGGGGCTAGTAAAAGTTGAACCTCACATGAGATGTGATGGGCAAGGAGTTGCTCACTTATAGTTTATTGTAATTCCAATAATGGATGTACTGAGGATGATCAATAGAATTATAAGAATTCAATCACCCACTAGAAATCCATCCAACTAGGATTTCCGTTTTCTACTTTGGAAGTGTAGGATTCGCTAAGTTAGTGGGAGGACCAATTTGATTAAAAGACCATAATCATTTTGGTTAATTACATGATACATTTACTAATTAATCTGGTTATTTTCTGCGGTTAATTTTCTGATAAAAATGAGCACAAAACAACCACCACCATCCAATATCCTTGCAAGCATACTTGATCACAACAGGTTGACAGGACCTAATCTGTCTGATTGGCTAAGAAATTTGAAACTTGTCTTGAACCTTGAACATATAGGATATGTTCTAGATTCAAATGTTCCTGGTCCCTTACCTCCAGAGGCCACACAAGAGGAACATGAAAACTTTGGACAAGTGGAAGGAGCATGATATGAGAGCTAAGTGTTACATGCTTGCTTCTATGAGTAATGAGTTACAGAAGCAACATGAGAACATGCAGAGTGTTAGTGAGATCCTCCTTCACCTACAAGAGTTGTATGGTGAGCACAGCAGGAATGCTAGGTATGAGATATCTAGACAGCTATTCCGTATGAGGATGTCTGAGGGACAGAATGTTGGGGATCATGTCCGCAAGATGATTTGGCTGATTGAGCAGTTGGAACATCTTGACTTTAACATGGATTTCCAACTACAGACGGATTTGATCCTTGATCCTTCTGAGTCTTTTGGGAATTTTGCGACAAATTTCCATATGACTAGACAGAATGCACCTTAGCTGGTTTACTCAACATGTGTTTATTGCCCAAAAGAATATGCCAGGCAATAAAGGAAAAGAGGTAGCTTTGGTTGCATCTTCTTCTACTGGAAAGTCCAACAAGAAGAAGGGCAATAGGAAAAAGAAACCTCAGATTCCTGGTCCTTCCAAGAAAATAACTAAGCAGAAAAGGAAGACTAAAGCTGATAAAGGCAAAGGAAAGTGTTTCCACTGCCAGCCGGAAAGTGTTTCCATTGCCAATAGGAAAGTGTTTCCATTCCCAGTAAGAAAGTGTTTCCACTGGCCAGAGTATAGCAATCTAAAAGAACACAATGCCATGGTGAAAACCAACTCAAGTTCAAAATATATTTGGCACTTAAGGTTATGTCATGTTGCAGAAGATAGGATTACAAAATTGGAGAAAATGGGGATTTTATCCTCATTGGGCTCTGAGCCTACTCCAACTTGTGAATCTTGCCTTCAAGGCAAAAATGACTAGATTACCCTTTGTTGGACAAGGGCTAAGAGCTGAAAATATTTTGGAACTAATACATAGTGATGTATGTGGTCCGTTTAAAGAAATGGCTAGAGGGGGCTTTCATTATTTTATTACCTTTCTTGATGATAAATCAAGGTTTGGGTATTTGTTTTTGATGATATACAAACATGAATCCTTTGAAAAGTTTAAGGAATTTAAATCAAGTAGAAAATCAAGCAGAAAAAGTATTAAAGCTCTTCGATC
Source organism: Hevea brasiliensis (assembly GCF_030052815.1). NCBI lineage: Eukaryota > Viridiplantae > Streptophyta > Magnoliopsida > Malpighiales > Euphorbiaceae > Hevea > Hevea brasiliensis. Next base: position 39,684,209 of record NC_079509.1, on the reverse strand, counting down.
GGATCGTGGAGGTGAATATTTGAGTCTTGAATTTGATGAATACTTGAGAGAGCATGGCATTGTTTCTCGGTGACTCCTCCAGAACGCATACAGTGAATGGTGTATCTGAAAGGAGAAATCGTACCCTATTGGATATGGTACGTAGTATGATGAGCTATCTTGATATGCCAATCTCCTTTTGGGGATTTGCATTAGAATCACTTTATATATTCGAATAGGATTCCATCAAAATCGGTTTCTTCCACACCTTATGAGATATGGCATGGAAGAAAACCAAGTCTTAAGCATGTTAAGATTTGGGGTTGTCGACTTATATCAAAAAGTGAACACCGATAAATTGGAGACAGATCGTAAAAGGTCGATTTGTTGGATATCCAAAAGATAGTTTTGGATATTATTTTTATTTGCCTACTTCACAAAAGGTTGTGATAAGTAGAGATGCCACATTTCTTGAACAACGGTTTGTTCAAGAAGGAGGCAAAGGAAGGCAAATAGAGTTAGAATTGGAGAATTCGACCAACCAATGATCGGATGGATATAGATCCATCTAGTCAACCAATACCCATTGATGAAACATCTACTGGTGTTCCTCGTAGAACAACGAGGTATCTCACCCACGGTGAGATATGGTTTTCTTCATGAAGAAGAACAAGAGTTGTCTACACATGAAGAAGTAGATCATGGAGATGATCCACTTACCTATGAAGAAGCTATATCGGATATAGACTCTTCAAAATGGATTGATGCTATGAAATCGAGATTGATTCCATGTATAAGAATCAAGTTTGGGATCTTGTTGACCCACACAAGGTATTGTACCTATAGGGAACAAATGGGTTTTCAAGAAGAAAATTGGTTACGATGGAAAGGTAGAGACCTATAAGGCAAGGCTAGTAGCGAAAGGGTTTCGCCAAAGGCAAGGAATAGACTATGAGGAGACTTTCTACTTTGTTGCCATGCTTAAATCAATTAGGATTTTATTAGCAATAGTGCATACTATGATTATGAGATTTGGCGGATGGATGTCAAAAGCGACTTTTCTCAATGGATACATTGAAGAAAACATTTTCATGGAACAACCTAAGGGATTTGAATCCCAAGATGGTTCCAAGGTATGCAAGCTAAAGCGATCCATTTATGGGTTGAAACAAGCTTCGAGGAGTTGGAACATCCGTTTTGATGAAGCCATTAAATCTTTTGGTTTTATCAAAAATGAGGATGAGCCATGTGTATATAAGAAGGTTAGTGACAGTGCTATCACTTTCCTTGTCTTATATGTGGATGACATCTTGTTGATGGGTAATGATACGGTATGTTGACGACTATAAAGGTATGGTTGTCAAATACATTCTCCATGAAAGACTTAGGGGAGGCAACCTATATTCTTGGGATTCGCATCTATAGAGATAGAGCAAAAGAATAATTGGTTTATCCCAAAGTCTATACTTGGAAAAGGTGTTAAAGAGGTTTAACATGCTTGATTCCAAGAGAGGATTGTTACCAGTGAGACATGGTATCCACCTTTCTAAAGAGATGTCTCCAAAGACACACAAGAAAGAGATAAGATGGCCAGATTCCATATGCTTGGTATTGGAAGTTTAATGTATGCAATGTTGTGTACTAGGCGGATATCGCATATCTTTGTTAGTTTGACTAGCGGTATCAATCCAATCCAGTTTGGAACAACTGGATAGTCACAAGAATATTCTTAAGTACTTAAGAAGAACTAAGGATTTATTCTTGATTTATGGAGGTGGAGACTTGCAATTGGATGGTTATCTTGATTCGATTTCCAATCGGATATCGATGATAGAAAGTCTACCTCTGGATATGTGTTCATTTGTAATGGAGGTGCGATCGGTTGGAAGAGTTCCAAGCGAGCACATTGCAGATTCCACTCTGAGGTGAGTATATTCTTTGCATCGAATCTTTGCAAAGGAAGTCGCTTGGATAAAGAAGTTCGTGTGAGAACTTACAGTAGTTCCTTCCATTGAGTCGGCGGTTCCATTACACTGTGACAATAATGGAGCGATCATCTGAGCTAAGAAACTAAGGTCTCACCCAAAATCCAAACACATAGAAAGGCACTACCACATTATCGGACATATAGTTGGGCAAAGCGATATAGCCATGCAGAAAAATAACATCGGTGAAAAATTCAGGTGATCCATGCACTAAGCCTTTGTCACAAGCTCGATTAGACCGACATCTTGAGAAGATGGGTCTAAGGTATTGTAATGAATGGCTCTAGTGCTAGTGGGAGATTGTTAGTAGTATTCCTAGAGCATATCATTTAGTATGTATCTTGTACATATTTTTAATAATAAAAGGCATTTCCACTTTTAGTTTACATAATATATTTATGTGTAATAGAAAAGGTCCATTGATATTTTGTTAGAAATATTATACTTAAGTTGTTAAGAATATGAGTGACATTATTTCTAGCATAAAGTATCATAAATAGGTTCACAATCGATGATACTTCATAATAAGGACATGACTTATCCGGAAAGATTGTATTCATGTTTGTTCCCAAGTTATTTATATGAGATATAAATAAGATGGAATGGTGAGTCTCATGCCATATAACAAACATGATAGGCACTTATAAATGATAAGTAGGCGAACCAGTGACACTTATGACAAGCACATGGAGTTTACTCTTGTCAATGTTTTGTCATAAATCATATCGATGCATATAATCTTTAGACTGAGATAGCAGTTATCTTGTATATAGGTAGTTTGAGTTTGATCTGCTTTCATACTTGTACTATGTATGGGTATATGGGCATGGGTTGGCTCCTGCTAGTTATATAAGGAGGGAGGTGTTGATCAAGATGGAATCAGTTCATATCAGTAAATAGAGATCAATTCCTAAGTTAATTTAATTGTTAATGATGTTTCAAGTTCTGGCCAGACAGATAGATTTATTCGAGAAAGAGTTTACGATGAGAAAAATCTTTTAATCAAGAACTGGAATTAAAAGAGAACATAATATTCATAGCAAATGGAGTTTGACATAAACCATGACTCCGGCTTGAGTTGGGATTTTGTACAGAGAGATTCTAGTGCATGGTAACATATGATTATAGGTTCATTTAAGGTAAATCTTATTACTAATTGGGTGGCCATGGCATGCTATGCTAGGTGTTAACCATGGTCTATGAGGTTCATAAAATGATTTAGAGAAATCATTTATGGTAAGAAAGAGTTCGATGATATTAAGAGTTGATATCATGTCTCATTGCCAATTAGTGATGAGCCTAGTAAGTCACACACATACACAAGTTATCACCTATTTAAATATGATTTAATTAATTAATTAAAGAGTTTAATTGATTAATTAAATAGATTTGGTTTGCAATAAAATTGCAAAGTCCCTAGCATGACTTGAAACCAAATCTAGATTATTGGATGTGTAGTATAAATTAAATTTATATTTAAAGTGTTTAAATATGAATTTAATTGATGAGAAATTAATTAATAGAGATTAATTAATTAATTTATATTTGATATAAATTAATTAGAAGAAGAAAATAATTATTTTGGGTTAAGAACTCAAAATTAAGACACAGGGGCATTTTGGTCATTTCACAGTGTGACACGTGGCACCATGAGATGGTGACACATGGCATAACACAAAACCTTGCCAAATAATTTTAATCATGTAAGATGATTAAAATCAAGATTAAATATAGGTTTGACACTTGGCACAATGTGATTGGGTCACTTAAACCTAGAGCTAATCAAAAGGTGACATGTGGCTAGGGTTTAATGTGTTAACCTAGCTATTTAAGTGGGGTTATGAAAAGAAAACACAACCAGCAGCCTCTCCTCTCATATGTCACGCCACTGTGAGCCTCTCCAGCTATTTCTCTTCATCTCTCATCAATTCAAAGAGATTAGCCATCAATCTCTTGAATTAAGAACACTAGAAATTGTTTCTAGTGTCCTGTTTACATCTCTAATCTCTTAAAAGGCAGAACTTGAATTTCTAATTAATAGAAAAGGCTTTAGAAGCTGTTCAAGGGCTGCCATAGGTGTTCTTGGTGTGGACAAGCTAGAGGACAACATCCGTGTCCTGAAGACGAATCTCAAAGGCGCAGACATTTGCGGCACATCAAGAGGTTAGTGTAATCGTTCTTGATTTAATCTAGGGTTCTAAAATTAATCTGATTAATTTTAAAATCTTAAATGGCAAATACAGATCCAAAAACATATTAAAAGAGTTTTAATATGTTGTTTATCATTGAAATCAAACAGATAAAAATAAATCTTGCATGGTGCTTGTGACCCTAGGTGAAAATTTTTGAATTCAATGGTATAATCTTGTGTTTTTCACGCTTCCGTTCCTTCAGACACAAATTTCACGATCAGTGCCATGTTGTACACCACGACAAAGCAATCTCAACCTCACTAACCGTTATTAATGAGGGAAGGGCTAGCTAGCTAATGAGTACTCATGTAGTCTTACCCCACTAACTATTATTAATGGAAGACATAATCAATATCAATTATAAAACCCCAAGTACCCGTTACTACTGGGGAGTTCCGAAGGGACTGTCATGCTAACTGTGGTTTCAAAACAACTTTTAAGAGTTTCTAAATCAATAATCATGTTTGCAAAACAATAGCATATTCAAATCATCATAAAATCCATAAAAGGGGTGGCAACACACAAATTCCTCAAATACAACTTTCAAATCAAACTCATTCAAATAAACTTATTCAAATCAAACTCATTCAAATAAACTTATTCAAATCAATTTACGAAGCTAAAATAAGGAAAAATGTTAGTTGTGCACAAATCTTCAATGCTCTCCTTTATTGTTACCTACTTCTCCTTGTCCGTTTCAACTTCTTTTTCTACTAAAAATACACAAATAGAATACCTCAATACCAATCTCAATTGCTGCCAAGAACTCATTATATGCATGTGTAATGCATCCCAAGTTAGCTTTGAAAATTTTAGAATATTTTGGTTTTGGGACAGCTTGGTGTCCCAATCTTTGAACCCAATTTTTACCTAGTTTCGATCATAATTTGGTGAGATGTTCTTCATGAAAATTGTTCATTTAGGTCTTAACTTTATTTTCCTTTTTTAATCGCCTAATTTGGAGCTATGTAGCTCAAGTTATGCCCAAAACACCATTACTGTTCACGTCACTGTTCATGCTGCAGATTTTGTTCAGGCAGATTTATCGATCCAACTTCGTTCAGCAATTTGACCAAGTTAAGTCCATAATTTGGTCTAATGTTCTTCATATGAAATGTTCTACTATGTCTTAGGTTTCCATCGGTTTAAGAATTGCCTAAATCAGAGTTTTCTAGAGAGAGTTATAGCCTTGCAAAATTTACTGTTCATTTGGTCAATTTTAGGTGCCCAGATTCTGGCAGATTCAGTGACTCGACTTCTTTTCACAATTTGATTGAGTTAAGTTCATAATTTGGCCTAAAATTCTTCATATGAAATATTCTACTATGTCTTTCCATCGGTTTAAGAATCGCCCAAATCGGAGTTTTCTAGAGAGAGTGATAGCCTTGCAAAGTTTACTGTTCATTTGGCAATTTTGTAGTTTTGCAGATTCAGTAACTCAATTTTGCTCAATAATTTGATTGGGTTAATGGCATCATTTGGGTTTGTGTTCTTCATAAAAGTTTTAGGTCTATATCTCATCTAATTACTGGTAAAATTTCAGGTCATTTTGACCTGCCTAGCTCGAGTTATGACCCAAACACTATTACTGTTCATGTGTACTGTTCATACTGCAAATTTTCAAGTTTGGTCAGTTTGTTCACTAGGTTTTGGTCACTTTTTGGATATGCTTCCTAAATGAAAATTGTGTCATTTAGTGCCTATTTTCAGTCCCAATTGGTCCCATACCAATTGGACCTGTAAAATTTCATTTTTAGTCCCTCAAAGTTGACTTTTTGTCATGCTTCATACCCAATCCGAATTTGGCTTTGATTTAAACACTTCTCACACACTTAATTAGGTCACAAATGGCCATTTCTTTTCTTAAACTATGTCAAAGACATCATTTAGCACTTCTTCACATTTTTTGTCTGTAAACCCTAATGTTCAAAACCCTAATTTTTCTCCCATTTGGCCAAAACCCTAGTTTAGGTTCCATATATGTTTGCTTTCATTTTCTTATGAAATTTCATCATAAATTAACTTCATTAAAAGCTTATACAACTAATCTAAAATGAAAAGAAAATTACCTCTTGTTAATTTCTTTCCAACTTCACTTTTCTTCTAATTCTTGTTCTCCTTGCTTTTAATCTCTCAATTAAAGATCTCTTTGATGTTTTCTTTTAGTGGGCTATGGAATTTATGAAGGGAATTTAAGGGAATTAAAACTTGGGGGGGGGGGGGGGGGGAATCAATGAGGGGAAGAAGTGGAAGAAGAAGAGAAAAAGAGAAAGAGAGAAAGAGAGAGGAGAGGGTGGTGGCCTCTTATGAAAAAAAAGAAATGAAGAATACATTTGTCTTTATATATATATATATATATATATATATATATATATATATATATATATCCCCAAAATTAGCTTATTAAAATTATAAATTTTAATTGTGCCATAAAGATAATTAAACTTAAATTTTTATTCCCTTTTTTCTTTTACTTAATTTTTCCTTTTAATTAAATAATGAAATTTAACTATCAAAAGCCCATAAGTCTTTCATTTTAATTTTGTCATAATGGAAATGAAAGTTTAAGTTTTCATTTCTTAAATTTTTCCTTACATATTTTTACTTGAATTTTTCTTCAATTTTTACCCCATAATTCAATTCATTAATTTTATTTAATTTAATTGACATTTTGGTCAAAAGTCAACTCTTGAGGTGAATTGACCAAAATGCCCCTCATCGGGTCATAATCCTTCTCTTTATAATACCCGATGAGTCCTTAGTTTTTTTTTTTTTTTTGTTCATTAGAATTTTTATTGTGCCTATGTCAATTAATTTCTTTTTATTTTTGGTCCTCAAGGTGTCTTCGAATAGTATTAGTCACGGACAAAAAATGATACTATTCATAACTCGGAGGTTCGGGGTGTTACACAATAACCTAGATTTGGTTTCAAGCCATGCTAGGGACTTTGTAATCTAATTGCAAACCAAACCAATTTAATTAATCAATTAAACTCTTTAATTAATAAATTAAATCACATTTAATTTGGTGATTACTTGTGTATGTGTGTGACTTACTATGTGACACCCCTTACTCGTCTACAGTGTAGCCGAGCAAGATATGCCATGCAGTGTATCGGAACACCCTATTTTAATTCAATTATTTTTTTTTCTAATTTTTTTTGTTTTTTTATATATATGAAGTAAAATTTATGAAATATAATTCATTTAAGTCATTTATTGAAATTATAATTTATTTGAGGTTCCGAAATTTTTATAGAAAATCCGGCAGAGTACCGGCTAAAAATGGAGGAAATAGTTCTTCAGAACCTGTGAAAAACACTTCCAAAATTTTCAACCAATCCCAAACTCCATTTCATCATCAAAATCTCAATATTTTTCAACAACATTTCCATTTCTTAATCATTCATTTCTCATGGTATTCATATACAAGCAATAAATAAATACTTAATTTTTCATTCATAAACACAATTTCCACTATTTACATTAACATCAAAATACATTACATAAGTCTCAATTATGCATGAGAAAATAAAAGTTAGTTACAAAATACCAAAATGAAACCTATTGTCCTACCAATGCACTGAAGATGGTGAGGTGACACGGATACTATACAGAGCTACAGGAGGTTTCACTCAGTCTGTGGTCTACTAGGCTCTTGGTCAGTATCTCCAGAACCTACGCGTGGCAAAAGCAATGCACTAAGCAATAATGCTTAGTGGTGCCAATAATAAAATAAAAAGAAATAACAAGAAGTAAATATGCAGTGCATGTTTTGATGTCTTATGCAGACAATTTTTTTTTCTAATCATCATTGGTAATCTTATTTATTATGTACTTGTTCTATTTATTATTTCATTAAATTTGTTCAATTTCATTTTTGGGTGCCCAAGTAACCTATACTGGATGACTGGACTGGATAAACGGGTAAACTGGCACTGGGTATCAAGTACCTCGGGCCGTCACACAATCGGTCACATATGTATCTCTCGGTGTGCAACAGAACAGCTAATAAGCTGAAATAACATTAGGCACAAGGCCAAGTATCAACATAATATTAGAATGGCTAAAAGCCATGAAATCACATAATGACATAATGCCATGTGCAATACTGTTAACTGAACCCTATTAGCATGCCAACATATCCAAACCAATCTTGCTAGGTGTACTAGGGTATATTACACTTTTAAATTTTACAATTCTTGGAATTTAAGTTTAGGTGTTACTATTCATTTCATTAGTCAACTAAAATGTTGACTTTTGCATTGACAATAGGTATATTGGTTTAAATATCATCAACATGCCACATTTTTCATTTTAAATTTGTTGGTATTGGTTGCCAATACCAATTCTAAGCTTAAAGTTAATTGGACAGAATTTTCAGTTTTCAAGCTTTGGGTTTACTATTCCATTGGTCATTTTGCAGTGGGAATTTGGAAAAATGATCAACATAAAAGTTGTTCCTTATTTTGTCTAGTTGAATTTATTTTTTTGAATCACTCCATTTGGAGTTTTCTAGCTCAAGTTATGGCCCAAAGACCACAACTGGCCGGATTAAAAGTTTGTCCAGAATTTCTAGACTGACCAAATCTACAGTGTTATAAACAGTGACTGCAACTCACTTTTTGATTATGTTCTGGTCATAATTTGGGTTAGGTTTCTTCATAAAAGTTGTTGGTCTATATCTCATCTTGTTACTGATAAAAGTTTAGGTCAATTGGACCTTTCTACATTGAGTTATGGCCAAATGACCAAATACCGTTCATTTGGTCATTTTGCCTAGGCAGACTGCAGGTCACCTGGATTAGGGCAAGCTTTTGGTCCACTTGGTTTGGTTTTATGGGCATGGTTTCTTCACCAAAGTTAGTTTCATGTCCAATTGGCCTTGCACCAATTGAACCTCTACAATTCAAGTTATTGCTGTCCAAACCTGCTGGACTCATGCCCAGCCCTGCAGGTCACCAAGGGCAGCCTAGCCAAACTCAAATCCCAAGCTACAACTCACTTCAATTCTTCATCATACACAGCCAAATGGTCACTAATTGACCATTCAAACTTTCATTCACTAACACATGAACAAGATCCAAGTTTTTGTGTCCAAACCCTAGCTTAAATTCGAGGTTCACACAACACATGTCAATTAGGCATACTAATCCATTTCAAATTTATGTCTACACATCAATATCGTTTCTAAGCCATTTTAAATCCATCAAAACCATCAACATTATCCCTTCCTTAGGGCTGCAAAATTCCATGGTGTACATACACATAAGTTTTATTTCATTTGACTTACAATTTCATACTCATTTTAAGTCCCTAACATGGAATAAAGAGAGAAATATGCATAAATAAGCACTAACCTCTTGTAGCTCAAATCCAAGCCAACCAAGACTTTAATTTTTCTTTACTTTCTTACTCTTTCTTGGCTGCCAAACACTTCTCCTTGGTGTGGGTATAATTTTTAGTGAAGGGAGGATGAGGTTTTGAGGTGAATTGAAGTGGGAAATGAAGCTTAAGGGAGCTTTAATGGTGGAAAGGGTTTGGGAATGAGAAGGTTGCCGAAATTTTGAGGAAGAAGAGCAGAAAATTTTTTCAATTTTTAACTCTTTTTTTTGTCTTTTTTAATTGATTTAAAGGTGCTTGTTAAAAGATGATTAGTGGAGCTCTTTTTAAAGACATCATGTGATGTCATAATTAAGTATTTTCTTTCATTATCTTTTCTTCTTTTCTCTACTCATTTTCAATTCAATTTTTAGCAATATTTATTCATATTTTATGTTATAATAATTATTTACTTAACTGGACAAGTCAGGCAAAAATCACCTCTGAAGGCGAAATGACCAAAATGTCCTCCGTTTGACTTAACAGACCAAAATTGTCTGTACCGATTGAAAAATTTTCCTAAGTATTTTCTTGGCATTCTAATACCATAGAAACCTTAATGACCCTTCTCTGGAGTCCCAAAAATTATTTTATAAATTTTTCCCTAGGTCTAGGGCTTCTAGTTGCGAGAACCGCAACTTCCTATTAGGTTACCCATCGCTTGGGCACCGGCTCATTTAACTTGATTGTATTTTATTTTTAAAATTTTTCCTAAATTTTTCTTATTAATATTTGAGTTAATTATGGTTCCTCACTTTAGTTTAAATATTTTTTTGGACGTTCTAGCTGTCAGGACCAACACTAGTCACCGGAATAGTAGAATGTACGGAGTTGCTACAGGGAGGGTGTTACATACTAGGCTCATCATTAATTGGCAATGAGACATGATATCAACTCTTAATATCATCAGAACTCTTTCTTACCATAAATGATTTCTCTAAATCATTTTATGCAGCTCATAGACTATGGTTAACACCTAGCATAGCATGCCATAGCCACCCAATTAGTAATAAGGTTTACCTTAAATGAACCTATAATCATATGTTACCATGCACTAGAATCTCTCTGTTACAAAAATCCCAATTCAAGCTAGAGTCAAACCCTATTTGCTATGAATATTATGTTCTCTTTTAATTACAGTTCTTGATTAAAAAGATTTTCTCATCAGAAACTCTTTTCTGATTAAATATATCTATCCTGGCCAGGGACTTGAAACATCAGGAATAATTAAATGAACATAGGATTTTATCCCTATTTACTTAGGGTAACAAATTCCATCTTGATCAACACCTACCTACATATATAACTAGTAGGAGCCAACACATGCCCATATACCCATACACAGTATAAGTATGAAAGCAGTATCAAACTCAAATCACCTATATACAAGATAACTGTGCTATCTCAAGTTTAAAGATTATATGCACTGATATGATTTATGACAATGCATTAACAAGAGTAAACTCCATGTGCTTGTCATAAATGTCACTGGTTCGACCTACTTATCATGTATAAGTGCCTATCATGTTTGTTATATGGTATGAGACTCACCATTCCATCTTATTTACATCTCATATAAATAACTTGGGAATAAATATGATTACAATCTTTCTGGATAAGTCATGTCCTTATTGTGAAGTATCCTCGATTGTAAACCAATTTATGATATTTTGTGTTAGAAATACTGTCACTCATATTCTTAACAACTTAAGAATAGAATTTCTAACAAAATATCAATGGACCTTTTCTATTATACATAAATATATTATACAAACAGAAAAGTGAAAATGCCTTTTATTAATAAATGATGTACAAGATACATGCTAAATGATATGCTCTAAGGCATACTATTAACACTAACATCATAATACTAACCCCAAAATTTTCGATTTTAAATTATAAAGAACACATCGTTAAATCTGTTTACCCTCATTGAGGGACGAGGTGGGGTGCCTAACACCTTCCCCACACGTACATGGACCCGAGCCTGAAGGAGCAGAAGCATGAAGATTATTAGATTAGAACATTGAATTCAAAATTTTTCTTCTAGGGTCTCATGCATCATGCAAGATTCAATTTTTACCTATTGATATCAATGTTCAATTGCATATTAAAACTCTTCTAATATGTATTTGGACCTTTGTTTGCCATTTAAGATTTTAGAATTAACATATTAATTCATTAGAACCCTAGATTAAATCAAGAACATGTGCACTAACCTTTTGATGCACTGTAGTTGTGTTTGGTACCTTTGTGAAGCACTTAGGACCCCAGATGTTGTCCCTTTAGCTTGTCCACACCAAGATTACCAATGGCAGCCCCTTGAACAGCTTTTAAAGCCTTGCCAACCAATTAAAAAAATAGGGATTTGCATTTAGAGAGGTTGTGGATGTATACATGACACTAGAAACGATTTCTAGCAATTTTAATTCAACAGAATATTGGCAATTCTCTTTGAATTGATGAGAGGTGAAGAAGAAGAGAGGAAGAGAGGCTCAAAGGTGGCGGCACATATGAGAGAATAGCATATTGTTCTTTTACTCTTTCATAACATCATATTATATAATTAGGTCATCACTTAAAACCCTTGCCACATGTCATCTTCTTATTACCTCTTAGTTTAATTTACCCAATCACATTGTGCCAAGTGTCAAACTTAGATTTGATATTGACTTTGATCATCTTACATGATTAAAAGACAAATTGCAAGCTTATATGGTTCCATGTGTCACCATCTCATGGTGCCACATGCCACCCTGTGAAATGACCAAATTACCCTTGTTTTGTAATTTTGAGTTCTCAACCCAAAATAATTATTTCTCCTCTTCTAATCAATTTATATTAAATATAAATAAATTAATTAATCTCTATTAATTAATTTCTCATAATTAAATTCATATTTAAACACTTTAAATATAAATTTAACTTATACTATACATTCAATAACTTAGATTTGGTTTTAAGCCATGCTAGGGACTTTGCAATCTAATTGCAAACCAAACCTATTTAATTAATCAATTAATCTCTTTAACTAATTAATTAAATCACATTTAACTTGGAGATTACTTGTGTATGTGTGTGACTCACTAGGCTCATCACTAATTGGCAATGAGATATGATATTAACTCTTAATATCATCAGAACTCTTTCTTACCATAAATGATTTCTCTAAATCATTTTATCCACCTCATAGACCAAGGTTAACACCTAGCATAGCATGCCATGGCCACCTAATTAGTAATAAAAAATATCTTAAATGAACCTTTTATCATATGTTACCATGCACTAGAATCTCTCTATTACAAAATCCCAATTCGAGTTGGAGTCATGGTTTATGTCAACTCCATTTGCTATGAATATTATGTTCTTTTTTAATTCCAATTCTTGATTAAAAAGATTTTCTCATCACAAACTCTTTTCTGATTAAATATATCTGTTCTGGCCAGAAATTTGAAACATTAAGAATAATTAAATGAACATAGGATTTTATCCCTATTTACTTAGGGTAACAGATTCCATCTTGATTAACACCTACCTCCATATATAACTAGTAGGAGCCAACACATGCTCATATAGCCATACACAGTACAAGTATGAAAGCAGTATCAAACTCAAACCACCTATTTATAAGATAACTGTGCTATCTCAGGTCTAAAGATTATATGCACTGATATGATATATAACAATGCATTGACAAGAGTAAACTCCATGTGCTTGTCATAAGTGTCACTAGTTCAGCCTACTTATCATGTATAAGTTCCTATCATGTTTGTTATATGGCATGAGACTCACCATTTCATCTTATTTATATCTCATATAAATACCTTGGGAACAAACATGAATACAATCTTTCTGGATAAGTCATGTCCTGTGTGAAGTATCCTCGATTGTGAGCCAATTTATGATACTTTGTGCTAGAAATACTGTCACTAATATTTTTAACAACTTAAGAATAGAATTTCTAACAAAATATCAATGGACCTTTTCTGTTACACATTAATATATTATGTAAATGGAAAAGTGAAATTGCCTTTTTATTAATAAAACATGTACAAGATACATACTAAATAATATGCTCTAGGGCATACTGCTAATAGAGCCTAGAATCTCTATTTTAGAAGTGGTTTTATAAATTTTTATTTTTACAAATAGTTTTCTTTAATTTCCCTCAAAATTAAAGTGGCGACTCCTCACTTTTTTTACTTCTGTGAGAATTGTCTGGTGACCGTAAAACCCTTGCGACAGCTTGGTGACTCTACTGGGAAATCCCAAAATAACACCGGTTTAGAGGTCCAAAAGCATATTTAATCCCGTGCTTTTATAAATTAAAATCAATAATTGTGGGACTTAACTTATGAAATAAAAAGTCTTAATATTTTGATTATCACTATTCTTTCTAACTGTTTTATTTGTTTTTGATTATTTGATTTATTGCAGTAATCCTTATTTAAATTCCCCTGAATAAGGAAGAGGTAAATATGTCTCTTCACACACTGGACACTTACACGATGCCCTCACACACTTTTGCCCTATACGTGAGCTTTTTCTCACCCTTTAAGAAGTAGGAGGAGGTCATGTAGTGGTACCATGGGTTTTACCTCGTTAGAATCGGTGAAGGCTTCTGCTCAAATTGGAACTCATTCCGCTTATTGTGATACATGTGGATTTTTCCCGTTAGTATCATAATGATGGAATGAGGCTCTATTGTTTATAGTAGAGACAATTTGGAGACCTTTGAACTTTAAAAAGTTAGAACTCAAGCCAAAACTATCACACTAGTCAAAGACCATAGTATGCCACCTTTAAGAGTACAACTTACCAATTAGTTAGTACTTACTTAGTGTTACCGTTTTCCTATTTTAGGACAAAAGGGACATAATTATTCTTGCTCCACTCTTTCTTTTACCTTTTTGGTTTTCTTTTCATAATGTGAAGGTAATTTCGAATTATGCTGTTAAGATAATCTGCACGCCATCTTACTTTGATAGGTGTATAAATATTATCGCCTTAGCAGTATAATTCAAAATTATCTGAATCTATTTTGCTGACTTATTTTCTCTACAATTATTATAAATTGGTGTTTGCAGAGAGTAAGGAAAACTTTAAAATGGCATCTTCGAGTCAGTCAGCCAAAGAGGTTTCAAAACAGAAACAAAATGCTCAATAAAAGATCTAGATTAATCCATGACTCAGAATCTTTACAGACCGATGAAGTAGAAGCAGAAAACCATCCATTGCCTCCATTTGATCCTAGTAAAATTGAGATCAGAATAGCTGGTCTTGAAGATTTATTGAACAGTTGGAAATCATTGCCTAATCATGCCCAAGCAAAGTTCAAGGAAAAGTATGGGAAGATTCCCTCTTTGACACGGGTCAGAACACAAACTCCTGCACTAAAGGCCATGTTATCTATTTGGAATCCCATTTATAGAGTATTCTCTTTCAATGATGTTGATATGACACCCACAGTAGAGGAGTATCAGGCACCGCTGGAGATCCCTTATGTAGCTCAGAATCGTATTTATCTCCATCTTGATCATAGAAAGACATGGAAACGGTTCACGCACATAATAGGAGTCTCGGTTGTGACACCCCTTACCCGTCTACAGTGTAGCCGAGCAAGTTATGCCACTCAGTGTGCTGGAGCACCAATTCATATTTTAATTACAATTTATCGCTTTTAATTCATTTATTTATAATTTTTGATAAATTTGAATTTTTCTAAAATTTTTATAGAAAATCCAGCAGAGTGCTGGCTGTAAATTGGAAAAACAGCTCTTCTGAACCTGTTTAAAAACACTTCCAATATAATTTCCAAATCCAAACTCCATTATACACACATATCTCAACTCAATCTCAAAATCTCAATACTAATTTCAGAAATTTTTCTTTTTTGTTCACATCATTACTGGAAGCACATTCATAAATATTTCTCAACATAATATACAGAAAATTTCAATAACATGAAATTTCATATATTTACATTATTACATGATTTCAAGAGTTTACAGTTACAATCCAACTAATACAAAATATAAAATACAAAATGCTACCCAAAGTCCTAATGTCCTACCATATGCACTGCAGATGTGAGGTGACTCTGGACTCCAGATGTAGATTTGAAGGCTCACTGTGTCCGATGTCCATTGGCTCCCACTAAGTCTCCATGCACACAAGTGGCAAAAGCAACGCGTTAAGCAATTTTACTTAGTGGTGACAATATAAAATAAAATAAAATAAAATCAAAATAAGTATGCAGAATTTATGTTTACATTTTTGGGTAGACTTAATTTTTGATATTATTTGCAGTATTATTCGATTAAAATTCAGTAAGGTTTATTATCATTGCTCGAGTAACCCATACTAGTTGACTGGACTGGAAAAATGGGTAAACTGGCACTGGGTACTAAGTACCTCGGACCATCACACCATCGGTCACATTGTGTCTCCTGGTGTGCAACAGAACAGCTAATAAGCTGTAATAATCATCAGGGTTAAAACCCGAGTGTAACAACTCAAATAACATAGCCAAAGGTTATTTATGTCACAGAATGACATGGGAAGCCACGAAACATAAAATGGCATGAAGCCATATTTAGTACTGCTAACAGAACCCTATTGGCATGCCAACCTATCTAAACCAATCTAGCTAGATATACTAGGGCATTTTACACTTTTAAGTTTCACAATTTTTGAAATTTCAAGTTTAGTGTTACTATTCAATTCATTAGTCAACAAAATGTTGACTTTTACATGGCCAATAGGTATATTGGTTTTAATACTCCCAAAATACCACATTTTGCATTCTAAAATTGTTAGTATTGGTTGCCAATACCAATTCTAAGCTTAATGTTAATTGGATAGAATTTTCAGTTTTTAAGCTTTGTGTTTACTATTCCATTAGTCATTTTTGCAGTGGGAATTTGGCAAAATGATCAACATAAAAATTGTTCTTTATTTTGTCTAGTTGCATTTCCTTTTTTGAATTACTCCATTTGGGGTTTTGTAGCTCAAGTTATGGCCTAAAAACCACAACTGGCCAGATTGAAATTTTTCGAGAATTTTTGGACTGACCAAATCTACAGTGTTAGGAGTAGTGACTTCAGGTCACTTTTTGAATATGTTATGATCATAATTTGGGTTAGATTTCTTCATGAAAGTTGTTGGTCTATATCTCAGCTTGTTGTTGGTAAAATTTCAGGTCAATTGGACCTTTCTACACTGAGTTATGGCCAAATGACCAAACACTATTCATTTAGTCATTTTACCCAGGCAGAATGCAGGTCACCCGGATTAGGGCAACCTTTTGGTCAACTTGGTTTGGTTTTCTGGGCATGGTTTCTTCACCAAAGTTGTGCCATTATGTGTCTAGTTTCATGTCCAATTGGCCTTGCACCAATTGAACCTCCACAATTCTAGTTACTACTACTCAAACCTGCTGGACTCATGCCCAGTCCTGCAGGTCACCAAGGGCAGCCACACGAAACTCCAATCCCACTACACAATTCTCTTCATTTTTTATTTAAATAGAACCAAATGTTCACTAATTGACCATTAAAACATACTTTCATCATCACATGATCAAAGTCTCATTTTCCACCCCAAACCCTAACTCAAACATTACAAACCATGCATTATCATTGCATTTTATCAATCCACTTAAGAAATACATATTGTGGGCAGCCATACTAGCATGTTAGCTCCATAAAACTCATCACAAGCATACCCTAATTAAGGCTTCCAAAATAGAGGGATAGCATACAAATGGTATTTCATCAATTTCTTTGTCATTTTGCACTCATTCATGGTCCTTAAACATGAATTTAAAGTGAAATTCAAAGTTAGGTCACAAACCTCTATGGAGTGAGATTTCCCACTTGTTAAGGTTCCTCTTTTCCTTTTCTTTTTGCTCCTAAAAGACATGCCAAGATGTAAGAACACTTTTTTGTGTTACTAGGTTAGGGTTTTGTTGGGTAAAAGTTAGGGAAATCAAGCTTTGAAAGCTTGCTTAAGGTTGGCAATGGTGGAGGGTGAGACGGCAAGAAGAAGAAGAAAGAGAGAGTTCTGATTTTTTTTTTCATTTTTCAGCCCATTAAGTCTCTTTTAAATAAGTTTATGCCATGTGTCAACATTGAATTAGTTGGGAGAATTTTAATGACATCATGATGATGTCATAATTCCATTTTTTTTTCATTTTCTCTCCATTTCTTATCTATTTAATTTCAATTAAATTTTTAACAACATTTATTCATATTTTATGTCATAAAAATTATTTATTTAACTAGACAAGTTGGCCAAAAATCATCTCTGAAGACGAAATGACCAAAATGCCCTCCGTTTGGCTTAACGAGCCAAAATTGTGTATATCGATAGAAAAAATTTTCTAAGTATATTCTTGGCATTCTAATGCCATAAAAACCTCAATGACCCTTCGCTGGAGTCTCAAAAATGATTTTATAATTTTTCCCTTGGGTCTAGGGTTGCTAACGGCCTTCACCGTCACTTCCCCTTTCGGGTTACTCATCCCTGGTGTTTCGGCTCGTTTAACCTTAATGTGTTTGGTTTCTAAAATTTTTCCTTGATGTTTATGAGCATTATTTAGTTTCATTATAACTTCTCACTCTAGTCTATTTAAAATTTCAAACATTCTAGCTGCCCAGACCGACATTGGTCGCCGGAACAGAAGACTGTATGGACTAGCTAAAGTGAGGATGTTACAACTCTTCCCTCTAATAAAAATTTCGTCTTCGAAATTTACCTGATGCAAACAGTTGAGGGAACTGTTGCCTCATTGTC
The DNA here is from genome assembly GCF_030052815.1 of Hevea brasiliensis. Classification (NCBI taxonomy): domain Eukaryota; kingdom Viridiplantae; phylum Streptophyta; class Magnoliopsida; order Malpighiales; family Euphorbiaceae; genus Hevea; species Hevea brasiliensis. The sequence goes on along the minus strand of NC_079509.1, from coordinate 39,665,875 downwards.
TCTTCACTTTCCCAAGTTCCCTCTTCAGTGTTGTGGTGCCTCCAAAGCACTTTCACCAGTGGAGTTTGTTTATTTCTCAGTTCCTTCACTTCCCGAGCTAGAATCTGTATAGGTTCTTCTGTATATGTCAAGGCCAGTTGGATTTCAATCTCTTTCATGGAAATGACATGTGAAGGGTTTGAGCGATATCTTCTCAGCATAGAAACATGGAATACATTATGGATTTTATCCAGTTCTGATGGTAAAGCTAGCCGATAGGCGTGGGTCCCACACGTTCAATGACTTCATATGGGCCAATGAACCTAGGGCTTAACTTACCCTTTCTTCCAAACCTCAGTACTTTCTTCCACGGTGAGACTTTGAGAAACACTTTATCACCAACTGCATACTCTATTTCTTTTCTCTTCAAGTCGGCATATGATTTCTGTCTATCTGAGGCAACCTTCAGGTTAGCTTTGATTATCTTCACTTTCTCCTCAGTCTGTTTCACCAGGTTTGCTCCTACTAGCTTATCTTCGCCCAATTCAGTCCAACACACTGGGGTTCTACATTTCCTCCCATGCAGTGCTTCATATGGAGCCATTTGAATGCTAGCTTGATAGCTATTGTTATATGCGAATTCTGCCAGTGGGAGGTATCTATCCCAACTCCCCTCAAACTCAATGACACAACTCCTTAGCATATCCTCTAGGATCTATCACATAATTCACATTGTTACTATCATTTCAATTTATTAATTGCGAAAATTCAATTAGTTCTTAAGCTTACCTGGATTACTCGTTCTGACTGTCCATCCGTCTGGGGATGAAAAACCATGCTAAAGTGGAGTTGTGTGCCCAAGGCTTCTTACAACTTTTTCCAGAATCTCAATGTAAACCTTGGGTCTCGATCAGATATGATGGAAAGTGGGATTCCATGCAGTCTAACTATCTCACTGATATACAATTCTGTTAGCTTCTCTAGTGAGTAGTCAGTCCTAACTGGCAGAAAATGTGTTGACTTCGTCAATCTATCCATTATCACCCATACTGCATCATGCTTCTTCTGGGTCAGAGGTAGACCACTAACAAAATCCATAGTGACCCGGTCCCATTTCCATTCAGTTATGCTTATAGGCCGTAGCAATCCTGATGGAACTTGATGTTCTGCTTTAACTTGCTGTTATGTCAAACACTTAGTCACATAGTCAGCTATATCTCTCTTCATACTAGGCCACCAATAATGAGGCTTCAAATCATTATACATTTTCATGCTTCCCGGGTGCATAGCATAAACACTAGTGTGTGCTTCTTTCAGAATACTAGTCTTCAGTTCCCTATCATCTGGTACACACACTCTTCCTCTATAGTATAGACACCCATCTGCTTTCACCTCATAATCAGTTTCCTTTTCCTCTGGAATTTTACCCACAATGGCTATTAATTTTTCATCTGCCCTCTGCCCATCTTGTATCTGCTATAGCAGGGTTTTCCTCACTTGTAACTCAGCCAAAATAGCTCCATCTTGAGCTAAGGACAGACAAGCATTTAGTGATCTTAAAGCTGTGATGGACTTCCTGCTTAAAGCATCAGCAACTATATTCGCCTTCCCAGGATGATAATCTATCACACAAACATAGTCCTTTAAGAACTCAATCCATGGCCTCTGTCTAAGATTGACCTCCTTCCGGGTTGGCAAATATTTTAGACTCTTGTGGTCTGTATAGATGTAACATTTTTCACCATATAAGTAATGCCTTCATATCTTCAGTGCGAAGATAATTGCTGCTAACTCCAGGTCATGAGTAGGGTAGTTCTATTCATGTGGCCTTAACTGCCTAGAAGCATAGACGACCACTTTCCCCTCTTGCATCAATACACACCCTAGCCCATTATGCGAGGCATCACTATAGACCACAAAGTCTTTCCCTGACACTGGCTGTGTTAACACTGGTGCTTCTGTCAACATAGCCTTTAGCCTCTCAAAACTGGCTTGGCACTTATCATTCCAGCCAAATTTCACATTCTTGTGCAACAACTTGGTTATTGGAGCAGCTATAAGAGAGAACCCCTTCACCAATCTTCTGTGATACCCAGTTAGCCCCAAGAAACTTCTGACCTCAGTTGTATTTCTAGGAGGCTTCCATTCCATCACTAATTCTATCCTTTTGGGATCCACTCTAATCCCCTCAGTTGATACTATGTGTCCAAGAAAGGAGATTTCACTCATCCAGAAGTCACACTTGGACAGCTTAGCATACAGCTTCTTTTCTCGCAGGGTTTGCAGAACAATCCTCAAATGTTCATCATGTTCTTCCCTGGTCTTAGAATACACCAGAATATCATCAATAAAGACCACTACAAACTGATCTAAGTATGGATGGAAGATACGGTTCATAAGGTCTATAAATGCTGCTGGTGCATTTGTTAACCCAAACGGCATTACTAAAAATTCATAGTGCCCATACCGGGTTCTGAATACAGTTTTTGACACATCTGCATCCTTTACTCTCAACTGATGATACCCTGATCTGAGATCAATTTTTGAAAATACACTGGCTCCCTTCAACTGATCAAACAGATCGTCAATTCTGGGCAATGGATATTTGTTCTTCACATTTACTTTGTTCAATTATCGATAATCAATACACAATTTCAAAGTTCCATCCTTCTTCTTCACAAACAGCACCGGAGCTCCTCATGGTGACACACTGGGGCGTATGAACCCCTTATCGAGTAACTCCTGCAACTGAATTTTCAACTCCTTCAATTCAGTGGGTGCCATCCTATAAGGAGCAATAGAAATTGGTGCTGTACCCGGTATTATCTCAATAGCAAACTCGACTTTCCTTTCTGGTGGTAAACCAGGAAACTCTTCAGGAAATACATTTGGGAAGTCTCTTACTGTGGGAATATCACACAGGTTTGGCTTAGCCTGCCTAGTATCAACCACATGTGCTAGGTAAGCTTCACAGCCTTTTCTCATCAATCTTCTTGCAACTGTGGCTGAGATAACATTGGACAGGAAATCTGTCCTTTCACCCACAACAGTAATCTCATTACCCTCAGAAGTTTTCAGAGAAATCCTCTTCAATTTGCAATCAACTATTGCCTGATGACATGACAACCAGTCCATTCCCAAAATCACGTCAAACTCGTGGAAGGGCAATTCAATTAGGACTGCCGAGAATTCATACCCCTGAATCCTCAACGGGCAACCTTTAGACACTATAACACCCCTATGTTCGGTAGTGCATTCTACTGTTCCAGTGACCAGCGTTGTCCGGACAGCTAGGATGTGTAGAACTACACTTCGATATGAGTGAGGAGACATAAAATAATGAAATACAAGAAAAGAAAATACAAGAAAAATAAAGGAAAAATAATAGCAAAGAAATGTAACCAAGTTAAGCGAGTCGAGAACCCTAGCGATGGGTGACCACACCGGGAAGTCACGGCATGGACCGTTGACTAGCCCTGGACTGCGGGGAACCCTGGAAAATATTTTTAGGACTCAAATAAATATTTATTGAAGTATAAATATCATTAGAAATATCAAAGAAAAATTAAATAATTAGTACAAAGAAAAGTGAGAACTTCTAACACACCATAAATTATAAAGCTAAACGGCAAGCCTACTTAATGTAAGGCAAGAGGACGTAAAAGTAAGTTGTGGTAATAGACTTGCTCTAGATGAGGGCAAAGATGTTACAGTTATTAATTATTAATGGATATTATAATCAGAATAAATTTCGGATATCAGTGAATTCGAAAAGGATAAAAGATAGGAAAGTTTGATCTATTGGGATGTATCGTAGTAACTATGCAATGTTCTTGATGTTTATACTGTAAGCTGCAGATTACAGTACTAACTTGAGATTATTGTGTAGAGCTACGTACTACCCGATAGTACACCTAGATGAGAATAGTTGCCAACGGCATCTGTTTTGGTATAGTTATGCCAGTACAGAATTTAATTGTTATAAATAAGTTTGAAAATCCTACTTAGGGATCTAAAACTCAAAAGTTAGAATATCAAAAGGTTATAGTTCAGTACAAAAGGAAGTAAGTTATAGAATATTGACAGATAAAAAGAGTTATGGACGTAAAAATTTGAACAGTTGATTCAGATATAATAAAGAAATGTTACGAATGTGAGGAAAACGATGGACAAGAATGGTCAGAGGACCAATGACTAGATAAATGATTCTAACATGACCTCAAGAGTCATTCAAGAAGGAACATGAACTGAAATATTAGACAGCACAATAGTAAGAGAAGATTGGTGTTATACAAATAAATTAAATGTTGTATTAGATTGTTGAAAGTCTTATACAAATTTGAGGAAAAGAAGATTATACGATCATATAGAAAGGAGAAAATAAATGTATAACTATTGTAAGATGGCTATTGGGTAAAATTTCGCGACGAAATTTATTTTAAGGGGGGGAGAATTGTAACACCCCTATGTTCGGTAGTGCGTTCTACTGTTCCAGTGACCAGCGTTGTTCGGACAGCTAGGATGCCTAGAACTACACTTCAATATGAGTGAGGAGACATAAAATAATTAAATACAAGAAAAGAAAATACAAGAAAAACAAAGGAAAAATAATAGCAAAGAAATGTAACCAAGTTAAGCGAGCCGAGAACCCTAGCGATGGGTGACCGCACAGGGAAGTCACAGCGTGGACCGTTGACTAGCTCGGATCATGGAAACCCTGGAAAATATTTTTAGGACTCAAATAAATATTTATTAAAGTATAAATATCATTAGAAATATCAAAGAAAAATTAAATAATTAGTACAAAGAAAAGTGAGAAATCGAAAAACGGACAAAACCCGGTGTTACCTAAAAATCGGGAATGCAACCCGAACAGGGGCATTGTGGTCATTTGACATCCCGAGTTGTCTTTTGACCTAAATTTCCATTAAAAATAAATAATATAACACTTGGAAAATGTAATAAAAAATTAATTTAGGGGTACCTAATGTAAATAGCAAAAATGGAGGGTAAATAAAGTAATTATCAATTAAAACATATAATATGATTTAATTTATGTGAGTGGACCACTAAGGATTATAATATGCATTAAGTGGGCAGATTACTCCACTCACACTTCATCTTCAACCTTCAAAACCACCATTGCCATAGTGAAGAACTCCCAAATCCTCCATTGCCGCATTTGATTCAAGCTCCCACATCTCCTCCATTCCACCTCCAAACACCAAGGTTGCTTCATTAAAGTTTATCCTCACATCACAAGGAAGAGTTCGATAGCAATTTTAAGAAGTTTTGGTGAGGTTTTGAAGAATTTTCAAAGTGGTAAGTTTGTGTTTTTTATTATTGTTTAATTAAAGTTTGTAAGGATGTTATGGGTGTTTGAATTATGAAGAAATTTTTGAGGTTTGATGATTAAATGGAGAAGTGTACTTTTGGCAGCCATGGAAACACTTTGAAGGCAGTTTATTTTTGCTTGTAAATAATGAATTAAATGATTGATTAAATGTATATTGTGTAGGAAATTGTTTGGGTGATGTATACTTAGTATATGTAAATGTGAATTGAAATTTGAAGCTTGGAAATTAATGGATTGTAAATGCACTAATGCGGCAGGTTGTTGACTCTTGAAGAATGCTGGAATTCATGCTTGGTTTATGGTATATTAATGTTGACTTGTGTTGGATGTTATAGTAGTTTGAGTGTATATATGATGGTGTGAAGTTGGACATAAAAAAAGTGTTATGGTTAGGTGCTTGAATTGTTGTAATTGAGTTGAAAAATTCTGCACTTTATGGTGTTTGTTTAATGTAATTGTAAGCTGCCAAAATGACCTATAATATGTTGTAAATTATTTTTAGGTTATGGTACAACCAGAATTGACTTGAATGTTGAGTTTGGTAAGTGTTAGGAGTGAACCTTGATATGTATGGAAGAAATGCAATAAGGCAGTTTGAGTTTTAGGCCTATAACTTTAAGAGTGTGGCTCCAATTGGTATGAGACAATTGGAAGTGAAACTAGGCACAAAATGTGCCAACTTTCATGAAGGAAGCTTGCCAAAATTCTGCTTGCAAGGTAGCTTGAAAAATGACCAAATTCGGATTAAGTGCAATTGAGGCCTGAAAATTGATCATTTGGGCAGCAGTTAGTGTTTAGGCCATAACTCACTCAAAACAGGTCCAATTGACCTGAAATGTTAACCATGAATAGTTAAGACCCATATCTACAAGTCTTGTGAAGACACCAAAGCCCAGAAATGAACATAAGCAAGTCAAATAGCTTGCACAAGTTTGGGTCCAAAAACTGGCCGAACCTAAAATGACCTAAAGTGACCTAAAATGACCAATTTTGGTGTAATTTGACCAGCAATAGTAAAATGACCATAACTTGGTCTACATAACTCAGAATGACCTAAAATTTTGCCCCGCGTGCAATAAGACATATATCTACAAGTTTGTAGTCTTGACCGAAACCCGAAAACTGAGGGAACTAGGTCGTCCGGCAAGGTCAAACTAGTATCCCGAAATCCAGCAAATTGCAAGAAAATGCAGTATACATAGAAATGAACTTGGTAACATGTACCAACTCTAAAATACTATCGAATGTGACATATTAATAACATTAAAACCTAATTTACCTAGAATGCATCGAGGGTCGATATATTAGGTTGATTAAGCAAATAATAGCATTCAGTGAATTACTTATCAAGCATTATCGTTAGAGACAGTTTAATTAAGTACTGAAACACTTCAAATTGTGTTTCTCAGTTAGCAAAGACTCAGGGAAAGGAAAGGAAACACTGAGTCAACGCCAGGAGACAGTTATCAGAGGTTTGTGCACAACAGTTATTTCTTTTGAATTTTTCAATTGAAATAAATTATGACTATTTGTATATTATTATTTTTAATTATGGAAATGTGTTTGAATGATACTTATTGCTTGAAAAGCATTGTAAAATTTGTATTATATTTCTTTTATCTTAGTCTTTAAAAAATTATTGTGGATTTGACTTGAGAAATATATTGTGTTGTTTAACTGTTGGAGTCGAGATTGAGAAATCTATTTGAAGTGCTTTTTACAGGTTTTCTGAAGAACTGTTTTGTTCAAAATACAGATGGTACTCCGCCAAAATTTTTATAGAAATTCCTAATAATTCAAATGTGTTATCTCTTTTACTTAAGTTAAAAAAAAATTTTTTTTAACACCTGTAAATAGTGCTCACCGCTATAAAAAGAAGTAAGAAAAGTTTTAAAATCCCTTGTATTGTATTTAATGAGTTATCAGTAGACGAAGTTGGTAATTCATTAGGTATACTACGGGATCATGTTATGCCTTATAGAGGGGTAGGGTGTGACAGACACCTTATTCACTACCACACTGTGGCCTAGTGGATTCGTGACCAGAATGTCTTGATCACTCTCCTCTACTGGAACTCCCCTCTCTATGGGTAGTTTGATGCAAATGTAGGAATGAGTGGATCCTGGATCCACCAATGCATGCACAGAAGTGTTGTAGAGGCAAAACGTACCCCTGATGACATCCGGGACATCTTGCTCCTCCTGAGCTCTGATGGCATAGGCCCTGGTAGGTACTCTAGTATCTAGCCTCTCAGCTGACTTGGATGCAGGCCTCAGTGATGGACCAACTGCCTCTGATTTATCGGGCTTTCTACCCCTTTATGGTGCAGGAGCAGGTCTGTCAACTTGTGTTGGAGCAACTGTAGTAGTCCTCTTCGGACAATTCTTGATCTGATGTTCTGTAGATCCACACTGCAAGCATGCACCGGTCACTCACCAACAATCCCCCTTATGCCACTTCTGGCAGTACTGACAGGCAGAACATGCTGGGGCTGGTACCCTAAACACCGTCCCTAGAGAGCTGCCCACTGATGGTGTGGATTGGCCTCTCCTAGGTGTGAACTGTGGTCTGGGCCCTGAGACTGACCCTGACCCTGTAGTGGTCCTGAACTCTGAGCAGGAGGACCCTTACTCTTCTTGCTGGGAGCAGAAAATGTACTAGACTGACCCGGACCCCTCTTCTACTGTCTTTCCCTTCTAGTTTGCTCATTTATTCAGACTCTTTCTACTTTTGATGCAGCATCTACTAGCTTAGCAAAATCTGTGATTTCCAATGCCGTGATTATGACTTTGATATTGTCATTAAGTCCTTCTTCAAACCTTCTACACCTCTCTGCCTCTATAGGGACTATCTCCCTCCCATATCGACTCAGTCTGACAAACTCACGCTCATATTCTACCACTGATAATTGCCTCTATCTCAGACTGATAAATTTCCTTCTTCACTCTTCTAAATACACTTTGCTGACATATTTCTTCCTGAACTCTGTGAGGAAGAATTCCCAGGTGATCCATTCCGGTTGCACCTCACTGGTTACTGTGTCTCACCACTGATATGCATCATCCTGAAGTAGGGACACAAAGACCTCCGTGTTTTGCTCGGGGTGCAATTTAGCTTCAAAGACTGATTGTTCTATCCAACCAGTTTTCTGCGGTCATGGGATCATCCTCCTTCTTCCCAAAGAAATCTACAGCCCCATGCTTATGCAGTTTCTCCAGATGGGACTTCTGTGATGTTGGTGGAGGTTGTGGCTGTGGTTGTGGTGGTGGAATTGCCCCCATCATTTGCTGGTAAAATTCAGTCATTTGCTGAAATAGCGCAAACTGAGGTTGGGCAAGTGCCTTAGCTACTGGTGGAGCAGATTCTCCCCTGCCCCCAGATTCAGCCCTGGGTGGAGCACGACTCTCTACCTCTTCATCAACTGCTCTTTGAGAAGCAGGATCCATATCCTATTCAAAATAAGAAAACAAATAGATCTGCATCAGTGTCACCTCAACACTTACAAATGTAATGCAATGGTATGCAATCTATCTAGGCCCAGAAACGCCTAAACCGATGCTCTGATACCACTAAATGTGACACCTCTTACCCGTCTACAGTGTAGCCAAGCAAGTTATGCCACTCAGTGTGCCGGAGCACCAATTCATATTTTAATTACAATTTATCCCTTTTAATTCATTTATTTATAATTTTTGATCAATCTGAATTTTTATAAAATTTTATAGAAAATCCGGCAGAGTGCCGATTTTAAATTGAAAAAACAGTTCTTCTGAACCTGTTTAAAAACACTTCCAATATAATTTCCAAATCCAGACTCCATTATACACATATATCTCAACTCAATCTCAAAATCTCAATACTAATTTCAAAAAATTTTCTTTTCTGTTCACATCATTACTGGAAGTACATTCATAAATATTTCTCAACATAATATACAGAAAATCTCAATAACATGAAATTTCATATATTTACATTATTACATGATTTCAAGAGTTTATAGTTACAATCCAACTAATACAAAATACAAAAAATAAAATGCTACCCAAAGTCCTAATGTCCTACCATATGCACTGCAGATGTGAGGTGACTCTGGACTCCGGATGCAGATTTGAAGGCTCACCCGGTCTGATGTCTGCTGGGCTCCCCAGCTAAGTCTCCAGTACCTGCGCGTGGCAAAAGCGACGCGCTAAGCAATTCTGCTTAGTGCTAACAATATAAAATAAAATAAAATGAAATAAAAATAAGTATGCAGAATGTATGTTTACATTTTTGGGTAAACTTAATTTCTGATATTATTTGCAGTATTATTCGATTAAAATTCGGTAAGGTTTATTATCATTGCCCGAGTAACCCATACTAGTTGACTGGACAGGATAAACGGGTAAACTGGCACTGGGTACTAAGTACCTCGGACCATCACACCATCGGTCACATTGTGTTGAAGGAACGGAAGCGTGAAAAACACAAGTTTATACCATTGAATTCAAAAATTTACACCTAGGGTCACATGCGTCATGCAAGATTTATTTTTATCTATTTGATTTCAATGATAAACAACATATTAAAACTCTTTTAATATGTTTTTGGATTTGTATTTTCCATTTAAGATTTTAAAATTAATCAGATTAATTTTAGAACCCTAGATTAAATCAAGAACGATTACACTAACCTCTTGATGCAATCGCATATGTCTGCGCCTTTGAGATTCATCTTCAGGACACCAGATGTTGTCCCTCTAGCTTTTCCACACCAAGAACACCTATGGCAGCCCTTGAACAGCTTCTAAAGTTTTTTCTATTAATTAGAAATTCAAGTTCTGCCTTTTAAGAGATTAGAGATGTAAACAGGACACTAGAAACAATTTCTAGTGTCCTTAATTCAAGAGATTGATGGCTAATCTCTTTGAATTGATGAGAGATGAAGAAGAATAGATGAAAAGCCTCAAAGTGGTGTGACAAAGGAGAGGAGTGGCTGCTGGTCATTTTTCTTTCATAACAACACTTAAATAGCTAGGTTAACACATTAAACCCTTGCCACATGTCACCCTTTGATTAGCTCTAGTTTTAAGTGACCCAATCACATTGTGCCAAGTGTCAAACCTATATTTAATCTTGATTTTAATCATCTTACATGATTAAAAAAAACATTTGGCAAGCTTATGTGTAATCCCATGTGTCACCATCTTATGGTGCCACGTGTCACACTGTGAAATGACCAAAATGCCCCTGTGTCTTAATTTTGAGTTCTTAACCCAAAATAATTATTTTCCTTCTTCTAATTAATTTATATCAAATATAAATTAATTAATTAATCTCTATTAATTAATTTCTCATTAATTAAATTCATATTTAAACACTTTAAATATAAATTTAATTTATACTACACATTCAATAATCTAGATTTGGTTTCAAGTCATGCTAGGGACTTTGCAATTTAATTGCAATCCAAACCTATTTAATTAATCAATTAAACTCTTTAATTCATTAATTAAATCATATTTAAATAGGTGATAACTTGTGTATGTGTGTGACTTACTAGGCTCATCACTAATTGGCAATGAGACATGATATCAACTCTTAATATCATCAGAACTCTTTCTTACCATAAATGATTTCTCTAAATCATTTTATGAACCTCATAGACCATGGTTAACACCTAGCGTAGCATGCCATGGCCACCCAATTAGTAATAAGGTTTACCTTAAATGAACCTATAATCATATGTTACCATGCACTAGAATCTCTCTGTTATAAAATCCCAACTCAAGCTGGAGTCATGGTTTATGTCAAACTCCATATGCTATGAATATTATGTTCTCTTTTAATTCCAGTTCTTGATTAAAAAGATTTTCTCATCAGAAACTCTTTTCTGAATAAATCTATCTGTCCTGGCCAGGAACTTGAAACATCAAGAACAATTAAATGAATATATGATTTTATCTCTATTTACTTAGAGGAACAGATTCCATCTTGATCAACACCTACCTCCATATATAACTAGTAGGAGACAACACATGCCCATATACCCATACATAGTACAAGTATGAAAGCAGTATCAAACTCAAACTACCTATATACAAGATAACTATGCTATCTCAGGTCTAAAGATTATATGCACTGATATGATTTATGACAAAACATTGACAAGAGTAAACTCCATGTGCTTGTCATAAGTGTCACTGATTCGGCCTACTTATCATTTATAAGTGCCTATCATGCTTGTCATATGGCATGAGACTTATCATTCCATCTTATTTATATCTCATATAAATAACTTGGTAACAAACATGAATACAATCTTTCTGGATAAGTCATGTCCTTATTATGAAGTATCCTCGATTGTGAACCTATTTATGATACTTTGTACTAGAAATAATATCACTCATATTCTTAACAACTTAAGAATAATATTTCTAACAAAATATCAATGGACCTTTTCTATTACACATAAATATATTATGTAAATGGAAAAGTGGAAATGCCTTTTATTAATAAAATATGTACAAGATACATACTAAATGATATGCTCTAGGGCATACTACTAACAATCTCCCACTAGCACTAGAGCCATTCATTACAATATCTTAGACCTATCTTCTCAAGATATCGATCTAACTGAGTCTGTGACATAGGCTTAGTGAATGGATCAGCTGGATTTTCAGCTGATGCTATTTTCTGCATGGCTACATCGCCTCGCCCAACTATTTCTCTGATAATGTGGTAGCGCCTTTCTATATGTTTGGATTTCTGGCGAGACCTTGGTTCCATAGCCTGTATGACTGCTCCATTATTGTCACAGTGTAATGGAACTACTGACTCAATGGAAGGAACTACTGTAAGTTCTGTCATGAACTTCTTTATCCAAACAGCTTCCTTTGCAGCATCTGATGCAGTAATATACTCAACCTCTGTTGTGGAATCTACAGTTGTGCTCTGTTTGGAACTCTTCCAACTGACTGCACCTCCATTACAAATGAACACATATCCAGAGGTAGACTTTCTATCATCGATATCTGATTGGAAATCAGAATCAGTATAACCATCTAATTGCAAGTCTCCACCTCCATAAATCAAGAATAAATCCTTAGTTCTTCTCAAGTACTTAAGGATATTCTTGACAGCTATCCAGTGTTCCAAACCTGGATTGGATTGATACTTGCTAGTCAAACTAACAGCATATGCGATATCCGGCCTAGTACACAACATTGCATACATTAAACTTCCAATAGCCAAAGCATATGGAATCCTGGCCATCTTATCTCTTTCTTCAGGTGTCTTAGGAGACATCTCTTTAGAAAGATGGATACCATGTCTTACTGGTAACAATCCTCTCTTGGAATCAAGCATGTTAAACCTCTTTAACACCTTTTCCAAGTATAGACTTTGGGATAAACCAATTATTCTTTTCGCTTTGTCTCTATAGATGCGAATCCCAAGAATATAAGTTGCCTCCCCTAAGTCTTTCATGGAGAATGTATTTGACAACCATACCTTTATAGTTGTCAACATACCTGTGTCATTACCCATCAAGAGTATGTCATCCACATATAAGACAAGGAAAGTGATAGCACTGTCACTAACCTTCTTATATACACATGGCTCATCCTCATTTTTTATAAAACCAAAGGATTTAATGGCTTCATCAAAATGGATGTTCCAACTCCTCGAAGCTTGTTTCAACCCATAAATGGATCGCTTTAGCTTGCATACCTTGGAACCATCTTGGGATTCAAATCCCCTAGGTTGTTCCATGAAAATGTTTTCTTCAATGTATCCATTGAGAAAAGTTGTTTTGACATCCATCTGCCAAATCTCATAATCATAGTATGCAGCTATTGCTAATAAAATCCTAATTGATTTAATCATGGCAACAGGCGATTAAGTCTCCTCATAGTCGATTCCTTGCCTTTGGTGAAACCCTTTCACTACTAGCCTTGCCTTATAGGTCTCTACCTTTCCATCAGAACCAATTTTCTTCTTGAAAACCCATTTGTTCCCTATAGGTACAATACCTTCAGGTGGGTCAACAAGATCCCAAACTTGATTCTTATACATGGAATCAATCTCAGATTTCATAGCATCAATCCATTTTGAAGAGTCTATATCTGATATAGCTTCTTCATAGGTAAGTGGATCATCTCCATGATCTACTTCTTCATGAGTAGACAACTCTTGTTCTTCTTCATGAAGAAAACCATATCTCACTGGTGGGTGAGATACCCTGGTTGTTCTACGAGGAACAGCTGTAGATGGATCTATATCCATCTGATCTGTTAGTTAGTTAGAATTCTCCAATTCTAACTCTATTTGCCTTCCTTTGCCTCCTTCTTGAACAAACTGTTGTTCAAGAAATGTGGCATCTCTACTTATCACAACCTTTTGTGAAGTAGGCAAATAAAAATAATATCCAAAACTATCTTTTGGATATCCAACAAATCGACCTTTTTCTGATCTGGTCTCCAATTTATCAGTGTTCAGCTTTCTGATATAAGCTGGACAACCCCAAAACTTAACATGCTTAAGACTTGGTTTTCTTCCATGCTATATCTCATAAGGTGTGGAAGAAACTGATTTTGATGGAATCCTATTCAGAATATACAAAGCTGATTCTAATGCAAATCCCCAAAAGAAGATTGGCATATCAGTATAGCTCATCATACTACGTACTATATCCAATAGGGTACGATTTCTCCTTTCAGATACACCATTCAGTTGTGGCGCTCCTGGAGGAGTCAGCTGAGAAACAATGCCATACTCTCTCAATTATTCATCAAATTCAGTACTCAAATATTCACCTCCACGGTCTGATCGAAGAGCTTTAATACTCTTTCCTGTTTGATTTTCTACTTCAGATTTAAATTCCTTAAACTTTTCAAAGGATTCATGTTTGTATTTCATCAAATACAAATACCCAAATCTTGATTTATCATCAGTAAAGGTAATAAAATAATGAAAGCCCCCTCTAGCCATTTCCTTAAATGGACCACATACATCACTATGTATTAGCTCCAAAATATTTTCAGCTCTTAGCCCTTATCCAACAAAGGGTGATCTAGTCATTTTGCCCTGAAGGCAAGATTCACAAGTTGGAGTAGGCTCAGAGCCCAATGAGGATAGAATCCCCATTTTCTCCAGTTTTGCAATCCTATCTTCTGGAACATGACATAACCTTAAGTGCCAAATATATTTTGAACTTGAGTTGGTTTTCACTATGGCATTGCATTCTTTTAGATCACTTGCATTCAATTTGTGTTTGTCATTATTATCCAAATAATAAAGACCATCATTCATATAACCCGAACCAACATATTTATTTCCAAAATAAATATTGCAAACATCATCTGCGAACTGAAAATCATAGCCATTTCTAGTCAAACTAGATATAGAAATGATATTCTTAAAAGCATCAGGTACATATAAAATATTATCCAAACACAAAACATGTCCAAACATATAAAAAGATTTAGATCCTATGGCTAAAGCTTCAACAGTTGAGCCATTGCCAATCCGGACTCTAATATCTTGAGAACGCAAGCTGCTACTGTTTGCTAGTTCCTGCATATCATTAGAAATGTGAGAACTGGCACCAATATCTAAAACCCAAGCTGTAGATGAACTATGAGTATTATCAGAATCTAAATAACAAGATATGGACATACCTTCCGAGGTGTATCCTTCTTATCCTTCAGAGAAGCAAGATACTCAGGCGCTTTCTTTTCCAAAGGCCCATCCTTTTGGCAGTGGAAACACTTTCCTTTGCCTCCATCAGCTTTAGTCTTCCTTTTCTGTTTAGCTATTTTCGTGGAAGGACCAGGAATCTGAGATTTCTTTTTCTTATTGCCCTTCTTCTTGTTGGACTTTCCAGCAGAAGAAGATGTAACCAAAGCTACCTCTTTTCCTTTGTTGCCTAGCATATTCTTTTGGGCAATAACCAGCATGTTGAGTAAACCAGCTAAGGTGCATTCCTGTTTAGTCATATGGAAATTTATCACAAAATTTCCAAAAGACTCAAGAAGGGACTGAAGGATCAAATCCGTTTGTAGTTGGAAATCCATGTTGAAGTCAAGATGTTCCAACTGCTCAATCAGCCGAATCATCTTGTGCACATGATCCCCAACATTCTGTCCCTCAGACATCCTCATACGGAATAGCTGTCTAGATATCTCATACCTAGCATTCCTGCTGTGCTCACCATACAACTCTTATAGGTGAAGGAGGATCTCACTCGCACTCTGCATGTTCTCATGTTGCTTCTGTAACTCATTACTCTTGGAAGCAAGCATGTAATACTTAGCTCTCATATCATGCTCCTTCCACTTGTCCAAAGTTTCATGTTCCTCTTGTGTGGCCTCTGGAGGTAAGGGACCAGGAACATTTGAATCTAGAACATATCCTATATGTTCAAGGTTCAGGACAAGTTTCAAATTTCTTAGCCAATCAAACAGATTAGGTCCTGTCAACCTATTGTGATCAAGTATGCTTGCAAGGATATTGGATGGTGGTGGTTGTTTTGTGCTCATTTTTATCAGAAAATTAACTGCAGAAAATAACCAGATTAATTAGTAAATGTATCATGTAATTAACCAAAATGATTATGGTCTTTTAATCAAATTGGTCCTTCCACTAACTTAGCGAATCCTACACTTCCAAAGTAGAAAACAGAAATCCTAGTTGGATGGATTTCTAGTGGGTGATTGAATTCTTATAATTCTATTGATCATCCTCAGGTACATCCATTATTGGAATTACAATAAACTATAAGTGAGCAACTCCTTGCCCATCACATCTCATGTGAGGTTCAATCCTTTACCTAGCCCCTAATGCTCAAAATCTCAGGTACATCCATTATTGACTTATCTTGCATTAGTTAAGTTGATCCCATTGAGCCAGTAATTATGCAAATAATTTTAATGTCCTCAGGTACATCCAATATTGGCCACTAAACCATTTACATATTTACAACATCTCATGCTTAACAATTATTCTTAAGAAAATCTCTTAAATTAATTGCATCTTATGCAACTATTTAAAATTTCTTAAAATAATTGCCCCAAAAGAGGGCCTATGTTATAATTACTTTAATTATAGCATTTCCAACTTAATCATTTGTTTGGAAGATTTTATGGTCATTCTAATTACTATTAAGGTCTCACTTTGCACATTATCCAATCAGCATGCATATATCATATAATAGCATACATTCCCATACATCTCATGCATTCATGGATAAGCAATAAATATGGCATGATCATGGACTTTCTAAGGTATTCAATTCTGAGCCACCAAGAATTGAATCAGGGCATTCCTAGGTGCATTTCATTTATTCATTCATTTTACAAGAGTTGCTGATGTCACACCTTACCCCTCTGCAAGGCATAACATGATCCCGTAGAATACTTAATGAACTACCGAACTTCACCTACCGATAACTCATTAAGTACCCTATAAGGGATTTTAAAACAATTTTCTTCTTTTTGATAAGTGGTGAGCATTTCTAATAAATATTTAAAACATGTAATTAAGTTGAAAGCTAGTTGGAAATTTTGGTCCATTTTATTTTTCCGCAAATTTTATAAAAATTTTGACAGAGTTTCCTCTGTATTTTGAGAAAATAGTTCTTCAAGTACCTGTAAAAAGCACTTCTAAAGGTTTTTCTCAACCACTACTTCGGTTTCACAATCAAACTCAATCATTTCAATAAATTTCTCAAGTTCAAAATTCAATAGTCCTCAAGGTACAGTCAATCAATTTCATACATTCATATTTCTTTAAAGATAAACAATTTATGTATACATCATACAAAAATTTACATTAAGAAAATCCAAACTAAAGTTTATTACAAATTTTATATAGATTTTGTACAAGCTGCTCAAAACCCATCTTCACATGTCCATACATTTCTATGCATTATATACATCAAAATAAATATTTATGATCAGGGTATAAATTATACCCGACAGCTTCAAAGCAGAACGATCCTCAATCCTCAGCAGCTCAGTCTGCTACTCCTCTAGTCTCTGTATCTGCGACAGCAATAGAAGCTATCGCTGAGTACTAGGACTCAGTGGTACACAACATACTAAAATAATCTTTATGCAAAACTTAAATCACATTTATTCAAAAATTTGACTAACATGAGCATTAAACACAAAACATGAATTATGAGATTTTAATGCAAACCACGTTCATTTCGAAGTATCAAAACACATTTCATAAAACCCACAGTTAGATCATGCCATTCGAAACAAATAGAATCTCAATAGCCAGAGGCTAAAGAGAAATCATATCATAAGGCTAGCTAGCTCAAATATATGGATATCCATTGACATCCTCTTCTACTGGCACACCTCAACACTTCTCCAGAGAAAGAATCAAAATTCGAAACTAATTACCCCCACTAGTCGTGCTAGTGAGGTGTTCAAATATGTGGTCATGACACTGTGGTTTCAAAATTTATCTTAATAATTTGCTAAACATTGCTATTTCAAATATACACAATAACTTTCACAATTTAATCAAAAAATCATAAATAATGTCACAAATAAACTTTCAACAATTCCAAATCACAAGTAAAATATATATTTCGCTCACTTTATCAATGAATTTTAAAGCATGAAGATGTTGTGCACAAACCTCAAATGAGTCACCTTTTGGCCTTAACTCGACTCCTTGGGTTCTGTCCCGGTATTCTTTTCCACTGAAACACACAATTTTATAGTGTTTCAGTACCATAATTTAACATAAATCCAAAAATAAATTTAACTTCACTTATACCTAGCTCTAACTTGCTAATTTCGACGTTCTTAAAATTTTGTGTTTTGGGTTACTATTCACTGCACTATTCAAGTCAAATAGTTGACTTTCTAAGGCTTAATAGGTATGGGAACTCAAACTTCACCCACATACCACATTTTGGTCATTAAACTTGTTAGTTTTGGTAGTTTTCTCAAAGCTTAGGTCATTTTGGCAAAATTGCAAATTTTTGGTTTTGGAGTTCTAAGTTGCACTATTCCATTGGTCAATCTACTGTTGGAATTTGACAAAACTTCCTTCATAGAAAATGTTCCTTATTATCTTAAGTATATTCTCATTTTTGGATCACCTCAATCGGAGTTTTGTAGCTCAAGTTATGGCCAAAATAAAATTACTATTTACGTGCACTGTTCATGCTGAGATTTTGGGTTCTGGCAGATTTTGATCCAACTTTGGTCAGTAATTTGAT
This sequence comes from Hevea brasiliensis, assembly GCF_030052815.1. Lineage (NCBI taxonomy): Eukaryota > Viridiplantae > Streptophyta > Magnoliopsida > Malpighiales > Euphorbiaceae > Hevea > Hevea brasiliensis. The sequence goes on along the minus strand of NC_079509.1, from coordinate 39,647,319 downwards.
TAAGTTAAGTTCATAATTTGGTCTAAATTTCTTCATAGAAATGTTCTACTATGTCTTAGGTTTCCATCGGTTTAAGAATCGCCTAAATCAGAGTTTTGTAGAGAGAGTTATAACCCTTCAAACATTACTGCTCAATATAAATTCTGCAGAGTTGCAGGTTTGGTAACTCAACTTTGCTCAATAATTTGAATGGGTTAATGGCATAATTTGGGGTAGTGTTCTTCATAAAAGTTTTAGATCTATACCTTATCTAATTGCTGGTAAAATTTCAGGTCAATTTGACCTTCCTAGATCGAGTTATGACCAAATGAACAGTTACTATTCATTTGGTCAGTTTGGTGCAGTGGCAGCCTGCTCTCATTTCACTTTGGTCAATTTGTTCACCCAGTTTTGGTCAGTTTTTGGGCATGGTTCCTTAATGAAAATTGTGCTCTTTTATGTCTATTTTCATCCCCAATTTGTGGCATATCAATTGGACTTGTAAAATTTGAGTTTTGGTCCTTCAAAGTGGGTTTGGTCATGCTGCCAGCAGCATGACCATTGGACCTACGAATTTGGTTTTCATTCCGACAATTCCCACACATCTCTTTTGGTCATTATTGACCATTTTTCATCTCACAATAAACCAAAGTCATCATTTACCAATTTCTTAAATTTTCTCCCAAAACCCTAAGGGTCAAGAACCCTAATTCCTCAATTTCCTCAATTCATGAATTCTAAGTGTACAAGTCTCACTTACTTACTCAATCAAGCATGAGTACCTCTTTAATTCTAACAATTTCTATCAAACCCTAATTAATTTCATGTAGACCAACTTTCATAAAGCTTCATACATGAGTGATTTCTTGAGTTTCTCTGTAATTTGCTACTTATTTAAGCTCATTTCTATGCATTTTACTCAAATTAAGTTAGAGAGAGGGACTTACTTGTTGAGCAGAATTTGTAATCCCAAATCCTCACTTCTTTTTGATCCTTCTTATTTCAAATCTCTCTATCAAAGCCAAAGAGCAAGACCTTACTTTGGTGAGTATGAAATTTGTGAAGGAATAATAGGGTTTAAGAAGCTTAAAGGACCATTAATGGAGGAAATTGAAAAGAAAAAGAAAGAGAAAAGAAAGGGGAGCCGGCTGAATTTTTTTAAAGAAGAAGAAATGACTTTTCCTTCTAATTTTTTACGTATTTTAAGTGAAATTTTATGTATTTGACTTGGTCCAAAAAGTTGGGAAATTAAAATTGATTTTTGACATCACAATGATGTCATCCACATGATGCAATAAACCTTTTTCTTTTCTTTTTCAATTTTCTTAAATTTCTTATTAGTTCTTTAATCTAATCCTTGATTCAAAAATTTTTATTTCTCTGATTTTATTGGACGCTTAGGTCGAGTCGACTCGGGTCAATTGACCAAATTGTCCTCGCTGCTCATCCCGGTTTGCAATTAATTCCATATTTCTTTCGGCTCCCTGACCTAATTATTTGACTGGCTTAACAGTTCTTTTTCATGATTTTCTCTTTTCCACTGTGTTCATAAGGGTCCTAAGGATCGCAGCGTCACTTTTTATGGTTCGAAATTTGAGTTTAAAATGACTTCGCAGTCGTTCCCGAGGAGGTCACCCATCGCTGTGACTCTTGGCTCGTTTAACTTCTTATATTCTATTTTTCTTGTTTTTACTTAACTAATTGGACATTACTAATTATTTTTGTTTATGGTTTATCTAGTTGCCTTAAGTGTGGTTCTAATCCCCTTAATTATCCGGACCGACACTGGTCATCGGAACCGTGAAATCTACCAGGCTATGCAAACGGGGTGTTACAATTCTCCCCCCCTTAAAATAAATTTCGTCTCGAAATTTTACCTGGTATCAATCTCTGAACAGCTGTGGGTGCTGTCTCCTCATGTCCTCCTCTCGTTCCCAAGTAGCCTCCTGGCCCGAATGATGGTTCCATAGCACTTTTACCAACGGTATCTGCTGTTCGTAGAGTCGCTTCACCTCATAAGCCGTAATCTCTATGGGTTCTTCTTCATATGTGAGGTCTGGATTTACTTCAATTTCTCTTGGTAGTACATGAGATGGGTCTGATCGATACCTCCTCAACATAGACACATGGAAGACATTATGTATCTTTTCCAACTCTGGAGGTAGTGCCAACCGATATGCCAAAGGACCCACTCTTTCCAGAACCTCATATGGCCCAATGAAATGAGGACTCAGTTTCCCCTTTTTGCCGAATCTCATAATTCTCTTCCAGGGAGAAACCTTGAGGAAAACTTTCTCACCTACTGCATACTGAATATCCCTTCTTTTCAAATCAATGTAGGACTTCGATCGTCTCGATGCGTCTTAAGTCGACCTCTAATCACCCTGATTTTCTCTTCAGTTTGCTGAACGATTTCGGGTCCAATCATCTTTCTTTCACCCACGTCATCCCAACACAACGGGGTTCTACATTTCTGCCATACAAAGCTTCATATGGAGGCATTCCAATGCTTGATTGGTAGCTGTTGTTGTAAGCAAACTCAATCAAAGGCAAGTGTGTATCCCAACTACCCTGAAACTCAATCACACAAGCCCGTAGCATGTCCTCCAAGATCTGAATTACCCTCTCAGACTGGCCATCTGTCTATGGGTGGAATGCAGTACTAAAGTTCAATCTAGTTCCTAGGGCTCTCTGAAGACTACCCCAGAATCTAGAAGTGAACCTAGGATCTCTGTCTGACACGATGGATACTGGCACTCCATGCAGTCTCACAATCTCATTGATATATAACTTGGCTAATCTTTCCAAACTATAATCCATCCCGACTGGCAGAAAATGAGCAGACTTAGTTAGTCTGTCGACAATGACCCATACTGCATCATAACTCTTCTGTGTCCTCGGAAGTCCCATCACAAAATCCATCGTTATTCTTTCCCATTTCCATTTTGGTACTGGTAGTGGATGTAACAACCCAGTAGGTACTTGATGCTCTGCCTTTAGTTGCTGACAAGTTAGGCATTTGGATACAAACTCTGCCACACCTCGTTTCATACCCATCCACCAGTAATGCTCCTTTAGCCCCCTATACATTTTTGTGCCACCAGGGTGCATGGCAAAAGGAGATTCATGTGCTTCCTTCAAAATAATCTGCCTCAAATCAACATTATTAGGAACACACATTCTGCCCTGGTGTAGCAGTAGACCATCATCTCTAATTGACAATTCTGGTTTCTTGCCCTGCCGGACTTCTTCCATCAGCTTCTGATACTTCTGATCATTCTGAGCAGCCATTCTAATCTGATCAATCAACACTGGCTGTACATGCCATGCAACTGCTGTCTGCCCATCATCATTAATCTCTAAGCTAGCATGCAATGATCTTAACTCATGTACCAAAGACAAAGGAGTAACCCGTAGACTTGCCATAGTCTTACGACTTAGGGCGTCAGCCACAACATTAGCTTTCCCTGGCTGATAGTCTATCAGACAATCGTAGTCTTTTATCAACTCTAACCATCTCCTCTGTCTCAAATTCAACTCTTTCTATGTGCCCAAATACTTCAAACTCTTATGATCTGTATAGATGTAACACTTTTCCCCATATAAATAGTGTCTCCAAATCTTAAGAGCAAACGCGATAGCTACAAGCTCCAAATCATGTGTCGGATAATTCCTCTCATGCGATTTTAGCTGGCGTGATGCATAGGCAATGATATTTCGATCTTGCATCAACACACAACCTAACCCACTGTGAGAAGCATCGCTGTAAACTGTATATTCTTTACCCGGAGTAGGTAAAGTCAGGACTGGAGCTTCAGTCAAACATCTCTTTAATTCATCAAAACTCTGCTGGCATTTGTCCGTCCACTGAAATTTCACTTCTTTTCTAAGCAGCTTGGTCAATGGAGATGCCAACATGGAGAATCCCTTCATAAATCTACGGTAGTATTCAGCTAAACCCAGAAAACTACGAATTTCTGTGACATTTCTAGGTGGCCTCCAATTAAGGACAGCTTCAATCTTACTTGGATCTACCTTAATGCCCTCTTCTGATACTACATGCCCCAAAAAGGATATCTCCTTCAGCTAAAATTCACACTTCGACAATTTAGCATATAGCTATTTCTCTCTCAAAGTCTGTAGTACAATCTGCAGATGTCTATCATGCTCTTCTGCATTCCTCGAATAGACCAATATATCATCTATGAATACCACAACAAACTGGTCGAGGTATGGTCTGAAGATAGTGTTCATCAGATCCATAAAAGCAACCGGAGCATTAGTTAACTCGAATGGCATAACTAGGAACTCATAATGGCCATAGTGGGTTCTGAAGGCAGTTTTAGGTATACTCTGCTCTTGTACTTTCAACTGATAATAACCTGATCTCAGGTCAATTTTGGAGAACACAGCTGCACCCCTCAACTGATCAAACAAGTCATCAATACGGGCAATGGATATCTGTTCTTTATTGTCACCTTATTCAACTTCCGATAGTCAATGCATAACCGGAGAGTGCCATCCTTCTTCTTTACAAACAATACTGGCGCTCTCCAAGGCGACACACTAGGGCGGATAAAGCCCTTGTCAAGCAGTTCTTGCAATTGTACTTTCAACTCTTTCAATTCTGCAAGTGCCATTCTATATGGCGTTATGGAGATTGGATCCACACCGGGCATAACATCAATCTCAAACTGCACCTCTCTTTCTGGAGGTAATCCTGACAATTCATCAAGAAATACATCCGGAAAATCACATACAGTAGGGATGTCCCTTAGTGCTGGACTCCCCACTTGGGTGTCTATCACATGTGCCAAGTATGCTTCACATCCCTTTCTGAACATTCTTCTGGCTAGTGTAGCCGAAATGATGTTTGATGGCAGTAAATGCCTCTCCCCATGTATTACCACATCACCATACAAAGGGAGACCAAAAGTGACTTTTCGCCTACAACAATCATAGCATGATGCCTGGCTAACCAATCCATGCCCAAGATAATATCATACTCTCTGAAGGGCATCTCAATCAAGTCTGACAGGAAAATATGTCCTTGGATCACCAAAGGACAGTCTTTATGAATTCTGTTGACCCGGACCTCTTATCCTAACGGACTAGTTACTAGCACTTCAAAATCCATTTGCACACATGGAACAGCAAGTAAACTAACTATGCTAGTACTAACATATGAATGGGTTGAACTCGGATCAAACAACACAAATACTTCTTGATCAGAGATAGAGAATATACCAGCTACCACATCAGAAGTCTCAGCCTCTTCTCGCTGTCTCATTGTGTAGATTCTGGTTGAAGCACTTCCTTGTCCCGATCGACCAAGCGTGCCTCGATCGCTGAAGTAGTGCCTCTACCTCTACCTCTTCCTCTCGCCAACCGATCGTGAACCTCTCGAGAGCGGGACTGCAATAGATCCTCGGCGAGTAGGAGCTGGACTATATCTCGGAGCACTAGTACAGTCTTTAGCTATATGACCCTTGCCTCCGCAGTTAAAGCAGGCTCCAGTGGCCCAGTAGCACTCCTCCCCATGAATCTTTCCACAAGTCTCACAGGGGCGGGCAGAATGTGAACACTTGCTCGACTGCTGACCAGACCTAGGGGGTCTCTGTCCGGAGAATCGGCCCCTACCAAATCTTCCACCTCGACCCCTGCTGGGTCCACTAAACTTCTTTCTCTTTCCAGCGGTAGCACCAGAACTCTGTTTAACTGATTTTTCCCCCTTGTCTTTTTCTGATTTCTTAGCTTTTTCTGATTTTTCTTTTACTGGGGTTGCTTCTTGTCGACACCATATTTTGGCCGATCCCCAGAATTAATAAACTCTGAAACCGATCCCCAGTACTAAATCTCTTTGTGCTAGATAACCAAATTTCCGATCTCTCCTCACAAGGAATTGAATCAATGCTAAGTCCTCACATCAGTCAAGACCTTACCGGTTTATTAAATAACTCACCGATCTCTCAAACCCATTGTCGAATCTCCTGACCAGTCAAGTATATTCCTGATCTGTGTTGACAAACGAAATGAACTGACACTAGATCCTTTCTTACCAGTTTTATTGCCGATCTCCCTTTCAAAAAGTTTAAGAATAATCAAAGGTTCCGTTCCGGTTTAAGGATGATTCTGATCCTAAATGTTCAAGCCAAATTTCTAATTTTAATCAAGTTCCGTGTAGCGTTGGTTCTCTACTGATCTTATGCTCACTATGTCTTCCGATCTCTCACACTTAGGTTAATAATCACTTTCAAGTTCTTTCAAGATACTCAAACAATCAAGTGTTTAATAATTTAGAAATGTTCCGATCACAACCATTCATTGAACAAAAGAGGCATTCCATTTCATTTCATTTCAAAATTTATACAAGTTATTCAGCTGGAGGATCACCCCCAGCCTGATTTACATTTTGTCCGTCTTCTCCCTCACCCTGAGCATCCTCCTCACTATCCTCACCTTTGCCTCCGGGAGCCAGATCGGCCATCCAAGAGAAGTCCTCCTCTGGGTAACGCTTCTGGAGCTCGGCCAAGAGATCCTTGTGAGCATTCACATAAGCACCGGCTATTCCTGTCACCATCTCTTCATCTTTTGCCTTAAGCTCCTCAGTAAGGTGAGCGACCCGAGCAGCTTCGTTGGCCCGGAGTGCCTGGACTTCTCCAAAAGCACGATCCCTTTCAGCCAGAACATGAACCTGTTCGGCCAGCTTATCCTCATAGTACTTCATACGTCCCTCAATTTGAGATATGTAATCCTGAGAGGAGGAGAGTTGGGATCGGAGGGATGCCACTTCTTGACTCTTCTTCTCGACCCCCTTACCCAGGCGGTGAACCTTTTCCCAGACTATGTGCTAGTTCACCAGGTACTCTACATTTAGACTCATGGATCGGGTCAGAATGTCGTCGAGATTGTCCAGAGATAGTCGGTCCCGATCCTCCCGGAGGCAGATGGAAGACCCCAAGACTTTGGCAAAACCTGGGTTCTCCCTAACAGCCCAGTTTTTCTCCAGGGAAGCGATTAACACTTGAGCGCCACGAGGAGGGGGCCTCGCAGAAGGTTGAGAAGGACCCCCTTCTATGCTTGGAGCAACTGGAGGAAGTGGAGGTGGCTCTTCTCGTCGAGGAGGAGATCGGACAGCTTCTGCGATCTGCGGTCCCGAAGGTCGAGGCGGGCCTCTTTGTATCTCTCCTGTGTTCATGGTCGGTGTCCGGCGATTCCGAACGCTTCATCTCTTTTATCTTCCGGGAAATCTCTCTTTCTTTCTTCCGCTTCTTGGAACCCTCACCACCCTCCATACCTGCACAAAGAAGAGGTCAGTGAGATCGCTAAGGTCCTGAGATCTGCGATGTAGAAAATACCAATGCCGAGGTCAGAGAGCGGAAGCTCGCGATCTTGGCCGGTGATCAGCTGCATAGTCCAATGATGCAGCTCGGCAGTCACCTCATCTAAATTGGAGAACTTCTCCCTAGCCGCTTGATCTTTCAGTTCCATCACCACGGCTCCCTCTTCCCTATTCAGAGCGAGATGCTTCGGAATCAAGGGCCCCTGGTGCCACCAGCTACGGGGGAAGCCCTCAAAGCAGTTCGGATTTTTGCTCCTCAGAATGAAGAAGCGGTTCTTCCAATTCTTAAGGGAGGAGGGCAGATCGGTAAAGAGCCCACAATGAGGCTTCGTCTGAAAGAACCAGTGCTCGTCGTCCTTTCGACGAGTTAGCCTGTGTAGTTCGGCGAACACCTTAGCCATAGGACTGATTCCCTTAACTCGGCACAGGCCTCGGAAGGCTACTAAGATCCGCCACGAGTTAGGGTGAATTTGGGCAATGCACACTCGGTGAAATTTTAAGACCTCTTTGAAGAAGTCGTCCAGAGGGAACCGAAGACCGGCCTTTAATTGTTCTTCGTAGACCATGATCATATCGTTTTCTTCGAAGAAGTGATCGGCACGAAGATCACCGTGGCATTTAATTAGCTCGTACGAGTCAGGCCGAATATTGTATTCTTGGCTAAACGACTGCAGATCGGTTTCTTGAAGGACCGATGGCAGCTCGTCCAGGGGAAGGTTCTCTCTCCCTGAAGAAGGCACATGCCTTGATAATGTCGCTTGTCCCAGAGCTGGAACGGAGACCCTAGGAGGTTCAGGTCGCGCGCTTGGCCCGACTACCTCTACCTCATCGGACGACCACGAAAACTGAATAGAAGGAGGGCTCGTAGCTCTCTGACCTTCGGCACCGCTCATTTTCAAAGGAAATAAAGATTTTAAACTAAAAGAAAGATCAAAGCCCTTACCGGAGTCTGATCGGTGTCGGAGGAACTTGAGAAAATGAGAGGATTTCGGGGTTGTTCGCGAGAGACTGAAAATGAGATAATATAGCGAAAGGCTGGGACCTCGTATATTTATACTCATCCGAGCATGTAATGCTCACTGGCCCTAGGCGGCGATCGGTTAACTGGATTCGCCAAAGCTTCTCGACATTTCCCAAGAATATTCTAGATACCTCACAAAGAGATCGGCTAGGTAAGGATGGGCAGATTAAAAGGGATATTTTGAATTGCAGATCGGATAAGTGTCATTCCGGTAAAGAACCAGATCGGATAATTACATTAGAGATCGGAAAATAATCAATGCAATAATAATAAGATGATAATCGACAAAATAAAGTCTTTATTTTCAAAAGATCGGATTACATCATTTGGGCGATCTCTAGGGATCGGATTACATTAAAATTGGATTACATCATTTCTGTGATCTCTAGAGATCGGATTACATTGAAAACAAAATACATCATTTGGGCGATCTCTAGGGACCGGAATGTCACATTGTGACTGATCCAAAGGGGTGTCACTGACCAGAACCGAGGCAATCGCTTTAACACCCAATGTGGAGGAAAGCCATCGGAACACCCAATGTGGTGAGAAGCCGAATAAACTTGGAAGAGCAACCGTCAAGGGTCGGCGGAACATCAGCAATTTGCTCGGCCAAAATCGGTTCGCCGATTATGCCAGTTGAACGACTCGAGATCGGCACAATCGAGGTTCGCAATCCAGATCGGTTAATTGATTCAGTTCTCTCACCATCATCAGATAAGGTCATCACGATTATTCGATCACCAGGGTCATGAGTTTTTAGTCGAGGAATAAAAAGGTCCATCAAAAAAAGATCAAAAACAACAATCCTGCCGGAACAACTGCCGGAATGACTGCCGAAATAACTAGAATAGGAAAGTAAAGAAGAAAAGAGGAAAATCAGATGGAGAAAGTTTTGGGTCAGGGGGTATATATAGGGGGAAATCAAGCATTTATTGCTGAGCAGAAAATGAAGCCGACGCTTCGGGAATTGAGGGGAATTAATGCTTTGACCGGACCGGGCCTGGTTAAGGGAAGTATTGGAATAATAAAGATTGGAAGAGGGAAGATCGGTATGAAAGATCGGTATAAAAGATCAGAGAAGGACCATGTTAAGAAGATCAGAAAGGAAGAGAGAACAGAAAACGAAAGGGCGCCTACTGCCGTCACCATAATCAGAGCCAAGGTAGTTAAAGCATTGCCAGGTAAAATCTCAACCGCACGCCCCAGAATCGCCCACATTTCTGACATGCGCTATACATCCTAATCTCCACCGTTGATCCAACTTGTAAGGACGAGCTCAGAGCCCTTGGATCAAAGAAGAATATGACAAAACCAGTGCCTTTCACTCCTAGCCCTCGGATCCCCCCGGACAAGAGAATTTGGGACCGTCAGATTAGAAGAAGAAAATGACAAATATTCTAAAGAGGATCTCAGCCGTCCGTTCTGATCCTCTTTAATTCCTGAGCCTCAGATCATGTCCTTCGAAATCCTAACCCTCCATCTCCCTCAAAATAGATCCTGACCCTTCATGGGGAGCACCCGGTTCCTATAAATACCTGCATGAAAACTGTTCAAGGGGAGGACGGAAAAAAAAAAAAGATAGAAAAAGGCAGTGACCATAGTGGAAGAACTCTGAAACTTAATTCAGTTCGTTACTCTGCTATTTTAGCTTTCATAAGAAAAACTTTGGAAACCAGTTTTCTGAAGTGTTTTCTTGCAAAGGGATTTTTGAATACTGAAATTCTTCATTTTCAGTCCGTTCATTATCCTGTGACACTCTCACCTTTTGTCTTTGTTATCTTCTATTTCTATTCATATTGTCCAAGTTCAACCCCATTCAAGATTGGTTATTTTGACCTGTTTACATTTTAACAAAGAATCCTTCATTGCGAGGCGAACCTTAGTCCTCCAGCTATCAACCTGCGGTCCTGTTACATTCTGTGATTCCGTAGTTAGTTTAGTAGATTCGACTCCCTACAGGTGAGTGCTATATCGTTATTTTATCAAATGTTCTTCTTTATTCACGTATTTCATTTATTCTTTTTCTGTTTGTAATTTTCACCAAGTTTATACTATATTTTAAACACGGAGGCAGTCGTTCTCGAGTTTACTTCTTTGTTAATCAGTTTATTCTTTGGTTAATCTTCATTACTTCTTAGCACAGGAGTTCTGGTCCCGAATAGCGTAGAAGTAACTAAACAAAATGTAGGTAACGGCAACTTAAAAGTCCTTTTATAATGATAAAAGGTCTAAATAATAAGACAGGGAAATGGTGAAGCCGAATCAATAGGAAAATTCACTAGGTCATTAGGCAAGACGTCATAAGACAAAATGAAACCAAACCTTGGATAACTAAATAGAATAGATCGGGCATCAATAGGTATTGGTAAGGTGACCACATGGGAGGTCGGTAAATTCAGTCTAGTATCCCCCGTCTAGTCACAAGGTATCAATTAGTTAAAAGAAGCCTTATCCCTAGCACCTTTGAATGCCAGAATCCTTAGCTTTAGGCTTTTATGACATGTAGCTGAAATTAAAATTCGGGAGGTCGGAAGAGCCCCTTTCAGGCCCCTGTTAATTTAAAAGAGATCGGAGGAGGGTTCTTATCCGATCTTCAAGCTAAAATTTTATAAATACTTAAAAGAGATCGGAGGAAGGTTCTTATCCGATCTTCAAGCTAAAATTTTAATAAATACTTAAAAGAGATCGGAGGAGAGTTCTTATCCGATTCTCAATCCTAAATTTTAAATACTTCAAAAGAGATCGGAGGAGGGTTCTTATCCGATCTCCACTCAGAATTTTAATAAATATTACAGGAGATCGGAGGAGAGTTCTTATCCGGTTCTCAATCTAAAATTCAAATAAATATTAAAAGAGACCGGAAGAGAGTTCTTATCCGGTTCTCAATCTAAAATTTAAACGAATATTCAAAAGAAATCGGAGGAGAGTTCTCATCCAATTCCAAAATTTGAATTCTAATAAAATAGCCCTTCAAACAAAACTAATATACAACAATAACTCACTAAGGTTATCTCATTTACTTATGTATCTGGGTAATCCAAATTTAGTGAAAAATTAAATATTCCTTTTTATTAAAAGGATTAACATTTCCATTCAAGCCCTCCTAACTAATTTATAAAAATGCGAAGTTAAATCTACTTACCCTTATTAAGGGACGAGGTGGGGTGCCTAACACCTTCCCCACCCGTTTACGGACCCCAAACTTAGAATCTCTGTTTTGAAGTGGTTTTCTTTCGATTTATCTTCATGAATGGTTTTCTTTAATTTTCCTCAAAATTAAAGTGGCGACTCCTCACTTTTCCACTTCGGTGAGTATTCATCCAGGCGACCGCAAAATCCCTTGCGACAGCTTGGCGACTCCGCTGGGGACATTTGGGATTTAACCCCGGTCTAGAGGTCTAAAAGTAGATTTAATTTTTCAATCAAATTATAGTTAGGTGGGCTCACCCGACAATATTTTATGTGTTAATTTTTGTTTATTCCTACTAACTGTTCTGCTTATTTTGCTTGTTTTGCTTGTTTTATTCCCTACAGTGCCCTTCGTTTCGAAAAAAAAGGAAAAAGGAAAAATAGGAAGAATAAAATCCCCCTGAATTGGGAAGAGGTAAAGGTGTCCCTTCACACACTGAACACTCACACGATGTCCTCACACACTTCGGCCCTATACCCGGGCTTTCTTACCCTTTTAGGAAAGTAGGAGGGGGTCATGTAGCGGTACCCGTGGGTTTTACCCCGTTAGTATCCGTGAAGGCTTCTGCTCAGATTGAAACTCGATCTATCCACTGTGATACTCGTGGAATTTTCCCGATAATATCATGGTTATAGAATGGGGCTCTACTGTTACAGTAGGGGCAATTTGGGAACCTGTGGCTTTTAGAAAATTAGACCTTGAGCTAAACTATCGCAATAGCTGAAAGCCGTAGTAAGCTACCTTATAAGATAGAACTACCCGATTAGGTAGCACCTAGCCGGTATTAGGACTTTCCTTTACTTTAGGACAAAAGGGGTATACTTACTCTTACCCTATTCTGTTAATTTTATTTTGTTCTTATTTTTAAGGGTAATTTTGAATCATACTGTTAAGAAAACCTACACATTTTCCTTCTTTGATAAATGTGCAGGTGTCACTCTGCCAATAGTATAATTCAAGATTACCTGAATTTATCCTGCTAACAAGTTTTTTCCGCAGGCATCACCAAATTAAGGTCTGTAAAAGGATAAGCATCATTTTTAACATGGCATCCTCGAGTCAGTCGGCAGAAGAAGTTCTTAGACCAGAACAGAATGCTAAACCATTGTTGAACCTATGAGGCGGTTTGGGCCATGGTTTAGCAAAATTGTGAATGAATAGTATGACTCCCGTAGGAACCTCCTCGCTAGGGTTATGCAAAAAAATTGGATGCGCCATATGGACAGGTATCATAGATGCGCATTCAATCTAATCATTCACGGTCAGACTATCGAACGATGCCATGATAAAGTTAATGCAATCATCCTTTCGCAGATTTCATTCTGGCTCCCAAACGCCACTGTATCCTTCGTCCGGACCAGGACTTTTGATTTTTTTAAAAAAAATTCAAAATTCATTAAAAACCTTTTTTTCCCCTACAGGAAATCAACATTGCTTCAAACAAAGCAAGTCTGACCAGGCACGTAGTTCAACCCAAACGAGTGTACTTAACAAGATCACGAACAAAGAAGATAATGGAAGACCAGGAACAAGTCCAGAACCTACAAGGACAGGTTTCCGAATTGAAGGACCAAGTCTCGGAGCTCATGAGACTAATGAGAGAAATTGTCCCATAACAAGCCTGCCTCAGAACCTAACTTACCACTATCTCCCCCACCTCCCGCAATGGTTGACTCTCACCATGCTTCAACCTCTTTCACTTTCCAGCCAACTGTTAGTAGTATGCCCTAGAGCATATCATTTAGTATGTATCTTGTACATATTTTATTAATAAAAGGCATTTCCACTTTTCTGTTTATATAATATATTTATGTGTAATAGAAAAGGTCCATTGATATTTTGTTAGAAATATTATTCTTAAGTTGTTAAGAATATGAGTGACAATATTTTTAGCACAAAGTATCATAAATAGGTTCACAATCGAGGATACTTCATAATAAGGACATGACTTATCCAGAATGATTGTATTCATGTTTGTTCCCAAGTTATTTATATGAGATATAAATAAGATGGAATGGTGAGTCTCATGCCATATAACAAACATGATAGGCACTTATAAATGATAAGTAGGCCGAACCAGTGACACTTATGACAAGCACATGGAGTTTACTCTTGTCAATGTTTTGTCATAAATCATATCAGTGCATATAATCTTTAGACCTGAGAGAGCACAGTTATCTTGTATATAGGTAGTTTGAGTTTGATACTGCTTTCATACTTGTACTGTGTATGGGTATATGGGCATCTGTTGACTCCTACTAGTTATATATGGAGGTAGGTGTTGATCAAAATGGAATCTGTTCCTCTAAGTAAATAGAGATAAAATACTATGTTCATTTAATTGTTCTTGACGTTTCAAGTTCCTGGCCAGGACAGATAGATTTATTCAGAAAAGAGTTTCTGATGAGAAAATCTTTTTAATCAAGAATTGGAATTAAAAGAGAACATAATATTCATAGCAAATGGAGTTTGACATAAACCATGACTCCAGCTTGAGTTGGGATTTTGTAACAGAGAGATTCTAGTGCATGGTAACATATGATTATAGGTTCATTTAAGGTAAACCTTATTACTAATTGGGTGGCCATTGCATGCTATGCTAGGTGTTAACCATGGTCTATGAGGTTCATAAAATGATTTAGAGAAATCATTTATGGTAAGAAAGAGTTCTGATGATATTAAGAGTTGATATCATGTCTCATTGCCAATTAGTTATGAGCCTAGTAAGTCACACACATACACAAGTTATCACCTATTTAAATATGATTTAATTAATTAATTAAAGAGTTTAATTAATTAATTAAATAGGTTTGGTTTGCAATTAAATTGAAAAGTCCCTAGCATGACTTGAAACCAAATCTAGATTATTGGATGTGTAGTATAAATTAAATTTATATTTAAAGTATTTAAATATGAATTTAATTAATGAGAAATTAATTAATAGAGATTAATTAATTAATTTATATTTGATATAAATTAATTAGAAGAAGAAAATAATTATTTTGGGTTAAGAACTCAAAATTAAGACACAGGGGCATTTTGGTCATTTCATTACAGGACACGTGGCACCATGAGATGGTGACACATGGGATTACACATAAGCTTGCCAAATGTTTTTTTTTAATCATGTAAGATGATTAAAATCAATATTAAATATAGGTTTGACACTTGGCACAATGTGATTGGGTCACTTAAACCTAGAGCTAATTAAAGGGTGACATGTGGCAAGGGTTTAATGTGTTAACCTAGCTATTTAAGTGTTGTTATGAGAAAATAAAATACAACCAGAAGCCACTCCTCTCCTTTGTCATGCCATTTTGAGGTTCTTCATCTATTCTTCTTCATCTCTCATCAATTCAAAGAGATTAGCCATCAATCTCTTGAATTAAGAACGCTAGAAATTGTTTCTAGTGTCCTGTTTACATCTCTAATCTCTTAAAAGACAGAACTTGAATTTCTAATTAATAGAAAAAGCTTTAGAAGCTGTTCAAGGGCTGCCATAGGTGTTCTTGGTGTGGACAAGCTAGAGGGACAACATCTGGTGTCCTGAAGACGAATCTCAAAGGCGCAGACACTGCGATTGCATCAAGAGGTTAGTGTAATCGTTCTTGATTTAATCTAGGGTTCTAAAATTAATCTGATTAATTTTAAAATCTTAAATGGCAAATACAGATCCAAAAACATATTAAAAGAGTTTTAATATGTTGTTTATCATTGAAATCAAATAGATAAAAATAAATCTTACATGATGCATGTGACCCTAGGTGAAAATTTTTTAATTCAATGGTATAAACTTGTGTTTTTCACGATTCCGTTCGTTCAATTGGTATCAGAGCCACTATATTTGCCATTTAGATTGATGTTTATATGATTTAATTGTGTGTTTGATCATGAGATCAAAAGTTTATTGCTGGTTGCAAAGCAAGTTGGCGGCATACTTAAAAAAAAACACCATCAATGGTGCGCATGGTTTGGCTTCCATGGGTGGTTTAAGGTTTGGCTTTTAATTCTGCAATTGTTGTATGATCTAAGGCCTATTCTTTGACTAATTAAAGTGTTTAATTAATAGTTTTTATCACACAATTAAATTATGATTCAAATCAGAATTTTAAAAATTGTTTGAATGTGATTCAAATCTGAATTTTAAAAGTTGTTTGAAACATTTTTTAAAAAATCAGATTTGAATTTTATTCAATCTAATTTTTTAAAATTGATTGAATAAAATTCAAATATGATTTTTAAAAAAATGTTTGAATGTGATTCAAATCTGAATTTTTGAAGTTGTTTGAATGTGATTCAAATCTGAATTTTTAAATTTGTTTGAATGAGATTCAAATCTGAATTTTTAAATTTATTTGAATCATATTCAAATCTGGATTTTTAAGTTGAATATGAGATATTCAATTTAATTTAAGTATGTATGTTTTATTTAATTGTTAAATAGTGATATGCATGATGGATGATCATGGACTATAAAAGACCAATGTGATTGGATTTATTTCTTTTATATTTCTTTGGGATTGTAAATTAATTATTTTATTTTAATTTATTTTGGGCATGTATTATTAAGTTTGTAATAATTTTTGGGTTGTAATTTCATTTATTTAAGTTCTGGTAAATTCGCCTTGGTATGCCAAGGATTACTATGTAATATTGGATTGCAAGAAGTTTAAGGAGGTCAAGAGCATTGGTGGGACCAGTGGGAGGAATTCAAGATCAAGTGTTGATTATGTACTCCTTCAGCAACTCTTATAAAATGAATGAATGAAATGCACCTAGGAATGCCCTGATTCAATTCTTGGTGGCTCAGAATTGAATCCCTTAGAAAGTCCATGATCATACCATATTTACTGCTTATCCATGAATGCATGAGATGTATGGGAATGTATGCAATTATATGATATATGCATGCTAAATGGATATTGTGCAAAGTGAGACCTTAATAGTAATTAGAATGACCATAAAATCTTCCAAACAAATGATTAAGTTGGAAATGCTATAATTAAAGTAATTATAACATAGGCCCTCCATTGGGGCAATTATTTTAAGAAATTTTAAATAGTTGCATAAGATGCAATTAATTTAAGAGATTTTCTTAAGAATAATTGTTAAGCATGAGATGTTGTAAATATGTAAATGGTTTAGTGGCCAATATTGGATGTACCTGAGGACATTAAAATTATTTGCATAATTATCGCTCAATGGGATCAACTTAACTAATGCAAGATAAGTCAATAATGGATGTACCTGAGATTTTGAGCATTAGGGGCTAGGTAAAGGATTGAACCTCACATGAGATGTGATGGGCAAGGAGTTGCTCACTTATAGCTTATTGTAATTCCAATAATGGATGTACCTGAGGATGATCAATAGAATTATAAGAATTCAATCACCCACTAGAAATCCATCCAACTAGGATTTCCGTTTTCTACTTTGGAAGTGTAGGATTCGCTAAGTTAGTGGGAGGACCAATTTGATTAAAAGACCATAATCATTTTGGTTAATTACATGATACATTTACTAATTAATCTGGTTATTTTCTGCAGTTAATTTTCTGATAAAAATGAGCACAAAACAACCACCACCATCCAATATCCTTGCAAGCATACTTGATCACAATAGGTTGACAGGACCTAATCTGTCTGATTGGCTAAGAAATTTGAAACTTGTCTTGAACTTTGAACATATAGGATATGTTCTAGATTCAAATGTTCCTGGTCCCTTACCTCCAGAGGCCACACAAGAGGAACATGAAACTTTGGACAAGTGGAAGGAGCATGTTATGAGAGCTAAGTGTTACAAGCTTGCTTCCATGAGTAATGAGTTACAGAAGCAACATGAGAACATGCAGAGTGCGAGTGAGATCCTCCTTCACCTACAAGAGTTGTATGGTGAGCACAGTAGGAATGCTAGGTATGAGATATCTAGGCAGCTGTTCCGCATGAGGATGTCTGAGGGACAGAATGTTGGGGATCATGTCCACAAGATGATTCGGCTGATTGAGCAGTTGGAATATCTTGACTTCAACATGGATTTCCAACTACAGACTGATTTGATCCTTCAGTCCCTTCCTGAGTCTTTTGGGAATTTTGTGACAAATTTCCATATGACTCAACAGGAATACACCTTAGCTGGTTTACTCAACATGCTGGTTATTGCCCAAAAGAATATGCCAGGCAATAAAGGAAAAGAGGTAGCTTTGGTTGCATCTTCTTCTACTGGAAAGTCCAACAAGAAGAAGGGCAATAAGAAAAAGAAACCTCAGATTCCTGGTCCTTCTAAGAAAATAGCTAAACAGAAAAGGAAGACCAAAGCTGACAAAGGCAAAGGAAAGTGTTTCCACTGCCAACAGGAAAGTGTTTCCAAAGCCAACAGGAAAGTGTTTCCATTGTCAGTAAGAAAGTGTTTACACTGGCCAGAGTATAGTAATCTAAATGAATACAATGCCATGGTGAAAACCAACTCAAGTTCAAAATATATTTGGCACTTAAGGTTATGTCATGTTGCAGAAGATAGGATTGCAAAACTGGAGAAAATGGGGATTCTATCCTCATTGGGCTCTGAGCCTACTCCAACTTGTGAATCTTGCCTTCAGGGCAAAATGACTAGATCACCCTTTGTTGGACAAGGGCTAAGAGCTGAAAATATTTTGGAGCTAATACATAGTGATGTATGTGGTCCATTTAAAGAAATGGCTAGAAGGGGTTTTCATTATTTTATTACCTTTACTGATGATAAATCAATATTTGGGTATTTGTATTTGATGAAATACAAACATGAATCTTTTGAAAAGTTCAAAGAATTTAAATCTGAAGTACAAAATCAAACAGGAAAGAGTATTAAAGCTCTTCGATCAGATCGTGGAGGTGAATATTTGAGTACTGAATTTGATGAATACTTGAGAGGGCATGGCATTGTTTCTCAGCTGACTCCTCCAGGAACGCCACAGCTGAATGGTGTATCTAAAAGGAGAAATCGTACCTTATTGGATATGGTACGTAGTATGATGAGCTATACTGATATGCCAATCTCCTTTTGGGGATTTGCATTAGAATCAGCTTTGTATATTCTGAATAGGATTCCATCAAAATCAGTTTCTTCCACACCTTATGAGATATGGCATGGAAGAAAATCAAGTCTTAAGCATGTTAAGATTTGGGGTTGTCCAGCTTATATCAAAAAACTGAACACTGATAAATTGGAGACCAGATCAGAAAAAGGTCGATTTGTTGGATATCCAAAAGATAGTTTTGGATATTATTTTTATTTGCCTACTTCACAAAAGGTTGTGATAAGTAGAGATGCCATATTTCTTGAACAACAGTTTGTTCAAGAAGGAGGCAAAGGAAGGCAAATAGAGTTAGAATTGGAGAATTCTGACCAACCAATGCATCGATGGATATAGATCCATCTAGTAAACCAATACCCGTTTAAGAAACATCTACAGCTGTTCCTCGTAGAACAACCAGGGTATCTCACCCACCAGTGAGATATGGTTTTCTTCATGAAGAAGAACAAGAGTTGTCTACTCATGAAGAAGTAGATCATGGAGATGATCCACTTACCTATGAAGATGCTATATCAGATATAGACTCTTCAAAATGGATTGATGCTATGAAATCCAAGATTGATTCCATGTATAAGAATCAAGTTTGGGATCTTGTTGACCCACCTGAAGGTATTATACCTATAGGGAACAAATGGGTTTTCAAGAAGAAAATTGGTTCTGATGGAAAGGTAGAGACCTATAAAGCAAGGCTAGTAGCGAAAGGGTTTCGCTAAAGGCAAGGAATCGACTATGAGGAGACTTTCTCTCCTGTTGCCATGCTTAAATCAATTAGGATTTTATTAGCAATAGCTGCATTCTATGATTATGAGATTTGGCAGATGGATGTCAAAACAGCTTTTCTCAATGGATACATTGAAGAAAACATTTTCATGGAACAACCTAGGGGTTTTGAATCCCAAGATGGTTCTAAGGTATGCAAGCTAAAGCGATCCACTTATGGGTTGAAACAAGTTTCGAGGAGTTGGAACATCCATTTTTGATGAAGCCATTAAATCCTTTGGTTTTATCAAAAATGAGGATGAGCCATGTGTATATAAGAAGGTTAGTGACAGTGCTATCACTTTCCTTGTCTTTTATGTGGATGACATACTATTGATGGGTAATGACACAGGTATGTTGACGACTATAAAGGTATGGTTGTCAAATACATTCTCCATGAAAGACTTAGGGGAGGCAACCTATATTCTTGGGATTCGCATTTATAGAGATAGAGCGAAAAGAATAATTGGTTTATCTCAAAGTCTATACTTGGAAAAGGTGTTAAAGAGGTTTAACATGCTTGATTCCAAGAGAGGATTGTTACCAGTGAGACATGGTATCCACCTTTCTAAAGAGATGTCTCCAAACACACCTGAAGAAAGAGATAAGATGGCCAGGATTCCATATGCTTCGGCTATTGGAAGTTTAATGTATGCAATGTTGTGTACTAGGCCGGATATCGCATATGCTGTTAGTTTGACTAGCAGGTATCAATCCAATCCAGGTTTGGAACACTGGATAGTTGTCAAGAATATCCTTAAGTACTTGAGAAGAACTAAGGATTTATTCTTGATTTATGGAGGTGGAGACTTGCAATTGGATGGTTATACTGATTCTGATTTCCAATCAGATATTGATGATAGAAAGTCTACCTATGGATATGTGTTCATTTGTAATGGAGGTGCAGTCAGTTGGAAGAGTTCCAAACAGAGCACGACTGCAGATTCCACTACAGAAGCTGAGTATATTGCTGCATCAGATGCTGCAAAGGAAGCTGTTTGGATAAAGAAGTTCGTGACAGAACTTACAGAAATTCCTTCCATTGAGTCAGCAGTTCCACTACACTGTGACAATAATGGAGCAGTCATACAGGCTGAGGAACTAAGGTCTCACCAAAATCCAAACACATAGAAAGGCACTACCACATTATCAGAGATATAGTTGGGCAAGGTGATATAGCCATGCAGAAAAATAACATCAGCTGAAAAAATTCAGCTGATCCATGCACTAAGCCTTTGTCACAAGCTCAGTTAGACTGACATCTTGAGAAGATGAGTCTAAGGAATTGTAATGAATGGCTCTAGTGCTAGTGGGAGATTGTTAGTAGTATGCCCTAGAGCATATCATTTAGTATGTATCTTGTACATATTTTATTAATAAAAGGCATTTCCACTTTTCTGTTTATATAATATATTTATGTGTAATAGAAAATGTCCATTGATATTTTGTTAGAAATATTATTCTTAAGTTGTTAAGAATATGAGTGACAATATTTCTAGCACAAAGTATCATAAATAGGCTCACAATCGAGTATACTTCATAATAAGGACATGACTTATCCAGAAAGATTGTATTCATGTTTGTTCCCAAGTTATTTATATGAGATATAAATAAGATGGAATGGTGAGTCTCATGCCATATAACAAACATGATAGGCACTTATAAATAATAAGTAGGCCGAACCAGTGACACTTATGACAAGCACATGGAGTTTACTCTTGTCAATGTTTTGTCATAAATCATATCAGTGCATATAATCTTTAGACCTGAGATAGCACAGTTATCTTGTATATAGGTAGTTTGAGTTTGATACTGCTTTCATACTTGTATTGTGTATGGGTATATGGGCATCTGTTGGCTCCTACTAGTTATATATGGAGGTAGGTGTTGATCAAGATGGAATCTGTTCCTCTAAGTAAATAGAGATAAAATCCTATGTTCATTTAATTGTTCTTGACGTTTCAAGTTCCTGCCAGACATATAGATTTATTCGTAAAAGAGTTTCGATGAGAAAATCTTTTAATCAAGAACTGGAATTAAAAGAGAACATAATATTCATAGCAAATGGAGTTTGACATAAACCATGACTCACTTGAGTTGGGATTTTGTAACAGAGATTCTAGTGCATGGTAACATATGATTATAGGTTCATTTAAGGTAAACCTTATTACTAATTGGGTGGCCATTGCATGCTATGCTAGGTGTTAACCATGGTCTATGAGGTTCATAAAATGATTTAGAGAAATCATTTATGGTAAGAAAGAGTTCTGATGATATTAAGAGTTGATATCATGTCTCATTGCCAATTAGTGATGAGCCTAGTAAGTCACACACATACACAAGTTATCACCTATTTAAATATGATTTAATTAATTAATTAAAGAGTTTAATTAATTAATTAAATAGGTTTGGTTTGCAATTAAATTGCAAAGTCCCTAGCATGACTTGAAACCAAATCTAGATTATTGGATGTGTAGTATAAATTAAATTTATATTTAAAGTGTTTAAATATGAATTTAATTAATGAGAAATTAATTAATAGAGATTAATTAATTAATTTATATTTGATATAAATTAATTAGAAGAAGAAAATAATTATTTTGGGTTAAGAACTCAAAATTAAGACACAGGGGCATTTTGGTCATTTCACAGTGTGGCACGTGGCACCGTGAGATGGTGACACATGGGATTACACATAAGCTTGCCAAATGTTTTTTTTTAATCATGTAAGATGATTAAAATCAAGATTAAATATAGGTTTGACACTTGGCACAATGTGATTGGGTCACTTAAACCTAAAGCTAATCAAAGGGTGACATGTGGCAAGGGTTTAATGTGTTAACCTAGCTATTTAAGTGTTGTTATGAGAAAATAAAATACAACCAGAAGCCACTCCTCTCCTTTGTCACGCCATTTTGAGGTTCTTTATCTATTCTTCTTCATCTCTCATCAATTCAAAGAGATTAGCCATCAATCTCTTGAATTAAGAACGCTAGAAATTGTTTCTAGTGTCCTGTTTACATCTCTAATCTCTTAAAAGGCAGAACTTGAATTTCTAATTAATAGAAAAAGCTTTAGAAGCTGTTCAAGGGCTGCCATAGGTGTTCTTGGTGTGGACAAGCTAGAGGGACAACATATGGTGTCCTGAAGACGAATCTCAAAGGCGCAGACACGCTGCAGTGCATCAAGAGGTTAGTGTAATCGTTCTTGATTTAATCTAGGGTTCTAAAATTAATCTGATTAATTTTAAAATCTTAAATGGCAAATACAGATCCAAAAACATATTAAAAGAGTTTTAATATGTTGTTTATCATTGAAATCAAATAGATAAAAATAAATATTACATGATGCATGTGACCCTAGGTGAAAATTTTTGAATTCAATGGTATAAACTTGTGTTTTTCATGCTTCCGTTCGTTCACCAACAATCTCGGATCCATCAATCACTGTCAATCCGGCCCCACTGAATAATGAACCACCTTTCTCCTATTATCCAGCTGTCTCAAATGCCGAACCATACCCTTCAGTCCTGATCCCTCCAATTCACCTCGCCCCTCATTTCCCAACTGGGGGAGTATCATGCAGTGGGAGGAGAAAGTAAGACAAGAGAAAATGAGAAGCTGTCCGCTCTAGAAGAGAGATTAGGAGCAATAGAGGGGCTGAACATGTATGGTTCAGTCGATGTGGCGTCACTGAGATTGGTGCCAGATGTGGTGGTGCCGCCCAAGTTCAAAATCCCGGACTTCGACAAATACACCGAACTCGGACTCGCATTCACCTGGCCACCTGCATTGCCAAAATGTCTGCCCTAACAGAGGACGATCGACTCCTAGTCCACTTCTTCCATGAGAGTCTCTCTGGGGCACCCCTGAGATGGTGCATTCAGTTGGACAGGAGCAAATTGCGCTCTTGGAAGGATTTGGCTGACGTTTTCCTAAAACAATACAAGTTCAACTGCGACGTGGCCCCCACAAGGAGAGATCTCCAAACCTTGGTACAGAGGGATAGGGAAAGCTTCAAAGAATATGCTGAGAGATGGAGAGAGAAAGCAGCAGAGATATACTCTCCAGTTATTGACAATGAGCTTTGCTCTCTCTTCATTGAGACCTTGAAAGCTCCTTATTTCTATTTGATGATCGGGAACACCTCCAACAACTTTGCTAACATTATACAGACTGGGGAGAGAATTGAGGCAAATTTGAGACTAGGGGAGGTTACAGGAAGCGGTAAGAGAAAGTTCAGTGAAAAGTACGATAAATTCTGAGAAGAAAATGGAAGGGGAGGTGCACAATGTGATGTAACAAGCCTATCAACCATGCCCCCCCACAAAACACCTACCGTTCTCGATTTCCTTCCCAAAACCTAATGGTAGCCAATTTTCCACCACAATTTCTTCTTATCCCAACCACAATAGGTCCCATAACCAATTGCTTACACTTCACATCTGCCGACTCAAACAAATTAGTTCATCAAAATCACCCACTCCCTAATCCTGACCCACCACTGCCTATGCCCTTAAGCGAGATTTATTGCTACCTTTTGAGCATAAACCGGATAGCCCCCATACCACTTGACCTTTTACAATCCCCATATCCAATGAGGTGAGATCCAAATGCTCATTGTGAATACTATAAGGGGGGCAATTAGTCACTCAACATACAATTGTGGAGCTTTCAAAGGTAAGGTACAGTCCCTTATCAGAAATGGGTGGTTGGAGATGGAAAGTGAAAGTGCAATTCCTAATGTTGAAATTAATCCATTGCCTAACCACGAAACTGGTAAAAGAGGCAATGTGCACATAATAGAATGCATAGGGGATGTGTTGGAACCAGAAATGCTGATTGTGCAAATAAAAGGAAATCAAGAGCTTGATACTTGGGGGGGGCAAAGGATATCCTTATACTTTTCTCTGAGTAATGAATATTTGGTTACCAACACTTGACCACTTTGTCCATGGTGTCAAGTGGATTGGGAATGGACCTTCTCTCATGATTAAGTATTAGTAAGTTAATAGCGCATTTTTCTAAATTTTCATATCCGATTACTTCTTTTGTTTAGCCTTTTCTTTACTTAATAAAACCACTTAATTCTCCTCTTGTAACCGCCCCATTCCATTTTCTTCAAGAATAATAATCAACCAATACATAATGATTCAATCAACTATGATATTCATGAAGTTAACTTTGAAGGACCAATAATTGCCCTGAATACTAGTGATTCTGATGAAGGGGAACTATGCCACGCAAGCTAACGAACACATGATGGCTAAGAAAATCTTACGACGGAGATACTATTAGATTATTTTGGAAGGAGAAACTGTATTGAATATGTTTGAAAATGTTACAAGTGCTGTACATATGCTGGCTGGATAAACGTCCCATGATCGATTGCAATGCGGGGCATCGATGTCATTGGAAGCCTCTGGGGTGATTCATCTTAATTCATCACCTTATCGGCCCCAAATGAACAAAGCCATGGAAACTGTAAACAAGAATCTCAAATGAATGATCGAAAAGATGACTGATTAGGGAAACTCCATATTCGTTAGTATATGGCATGGAAGCAGTTTTGCCAATCAAGATGGAAATTCCTTCTCTGTGAATCTTAATGGAGAACAGAGCTAGATGAAATCGAATAGGTCAAAACCAGATTCGAAATCTATCATGGACGGTTATACCAAAGAAGAAAGGCCAGGGCGCTTGAATAAGAATGAACAATCTTGGGAGCTCCAACCAAGAGATCTTATATCGAAGGAAAATACTACAAAATGTGGGACTTGAACCTAAAAAAAAAAAAAAAAAAAATCATAGGGGTGAAAATCTGTAAGGACGCTCCTAGTAAAATGAGGGAAAGAGGGTGAAAACCCGAGAGGGCGCCTTCTGCAAAATGAGTGAATGATGAAAACTCGAGAGGGCATCCTGAAAAAGTGAGTTATCGGGATTGAAAACCTCAAAGGATGCGCCTAGCAACATGAAGCCTTATTGAGAATGTAAAATGGAGTCAAAAGGTAGCAAGTGACCATGGCACAAGGATTCTTCTCAGACTATTAGTATTTGGGGCAGTGAAGGGTCTAGAAAAGTTAATGAAGGAATTCGTGAGATTTCTCTTTCTTCCAAATTCATATTCTTATTCTTTGTTATTAAAAATCATACTTTTCTCATATTCCATTAGCCCATTTACCTTGGAACATGCGCTGTTAACTTGTTAATGCTTTATTATGAGTTAAGAATTTAAACACAGGTAACTTTATATACATTGCATTGAGAATTATAGGGAATGACTAAGCAGTGAACACACAACCTATCGATATGGGAAGTTGGGACTTGAACCAAAAAAAAAAAAAAAAAAAAAAAAAGAAGAAGAAAAATGTAGGAATGAAAACCCGAAAGGGCGCTCCTAGCAAAATGTGTGAACGAGGGTGAAAACCCGAGAGGGCGCCTTCTGTAAAATGAGTAAAAGATGAAAACCCGAAACGGCATCCTGAAAGAGCGAGCCTAGAAAAAATAAAAAATAAAAAATAAAAAAAAAATAGAGGTGAAAACCCGAAAGGGCGCTTCTAGTCAAATAGACGAAGGGGAAGTGAAAACCCGCAAGGGCGCTTTTCGGGAGAAAGTCAAAAAACAGAAATGGGGCATTTGAAGAAATGAGGCCATAGGTCAAGTCTTGCAACTCATCCTCCATTCATCATTGGCCTTCGGGATTCTGTTAAGTACACTTCATTGGGGAAGAACTTCTTGTGTCCGGATTAGGCTTGCTTTGTAAGTGCAATTTACATTTCCTGTTATCAACCTCTGGTTCCTTGATCTAAGTTGATTTTAATTTCCTGTAATTTACATTTCTTGTTATCAACCTCTGGTTCCTTGATCTAAGTTGATTTTAATTTCATGCATTTACATTTCCTGTTATCAACCTCTGGTTCCTTGATCTAAGTTGATTTTAATTTCCTGCAATTTACATTTCCTGTTATCAACCTCTGGTTCCTTGATCTAAGTTGATTTTAATTTCCTGCAATTTAAATTTCCCGTTATCAACCTCTGGTTCCTTGATCTAAGTTGATTTTAATTTCCTACAATTTAAACTTCCTATTATCAACCTCTGGTACCTTGATCTAAGTTGATTTTAATTTCCTGCAATTTAAATTTCCTGTTATCAACCTCTGGTTTCCCGTTATCAACCTCTGGTTCCTTGATCTAAGTTGATTTTAATTTCCTGCAATTTAAACTTCCTGTTATCAACCTCTGGTTCCTTGATCTAAGTTGATTTTAATTTCCTGCAATTTAAATTTCCTGTTATCAACCTCTGGTTCCTTGATCTAGGTTGATTTTAATTCCCTGCAATTTAAGTTTCCTGTTATCAACCTCTGGTTCCTTGATCTAAGTTGATTTTAATTTCCTGCAATTTACATTTCCTGTTATCAACCTCTAATCCAAGTTGATTTTCTAATGTTTTAACTTCTGTTGCCGATCTCTAGGTCACTAACTTAGGTATGCCTTAGTTCGAACACCTAATCGTCCAAAATATGGGTCTGAATCTTTACATAATTCCTATACGGGAAAATTTTTCCCTTTAATAGAAATTATGTAAAGAGGGGCAGTTGTCGACACCATATTTTGGCCGATCCCCAGAATTAATAAACTCTGAAACCGATCCCCAGTACTAAATCTCTTTGTGCTAGATAACCACATTTTCGATCTCTCCTCACAAGGAATTGAATCAATGCTAAGTCCTCACATCAGTCAAGACCTTACCGGTCTATTAAATCACTCACCGATCTCTCAAACCCATTGTCGAATCTCCTGACCAGTCAAGTATATTCCTGATCTCTGTTGACAAACGAAATGAACTGACACTAGATCCTTTCTTACCAGTTTTATTGCCGATCTCCCTTTCAAAAAGTTTAAGAATAATCAAAGGTTCCGTTCCGGTTTAAGGATGATTCTGATCCTAAATGTTCAAGCTAAATTTCTAATTTTAATCAAGTTCCGTGTAGCGTTGGTTCTCTACTGATCTTATGCTCACTATGTCTTCCGATCTCTCACACTTAGGTTAATAATCACTTTCAAGTTCTTTCAAGATACTCAAACAATCAAGTGTTTAATAATTTAGAAATGTTCCGATCACAACCATTCATTGAACAAAAGAGGCATTCCATTTCATTTCATTTCAAAATTTGTACAAGTTATTCAGCTGGAGGATCACCCCCAGCCTGATTTACATTTTGTCCGTCTTCTCCCTCACCCTCAGCATCCTCCTCACTATCCTCACCCTCACCTCCGGGAGCCAGATCGGCCATCCAAGAGAAGTCCTCCTCTGGGTAACGCTTCTGGAGCTCGGCCAAGAGATCCTTATGAGCATTCACATAAGCACCGGCTATTCCTATCACCATCTCTTCATCTTTTGCCTTAAGCTCCTCAGTAAGGTGAGCGACCCTAGCAGCTTCGTTGGCCCGGAGCGCCTAGACTTCTCCAAGAGCATGATCCCTTTCAGCCAGAACATGAACCTGTTCGGCCAGCTTATCCTCATAGTACTTCATACGCCCCTCAATTTGAGATATGTAATCCTGAGCGGAGGAGAGTTGGGATCGGAGGGATGCCACTTCTTAACGCTTCTTCTCGACCTCCTTACCCAGGCAATGAGCCTTTTCCCGGACTATGTGCTGGTTCACCAGGCACTCTACATTCAGACTCATGGATCGGGTCAGAATGTCGTCGAGATTGTCCGGAGATAGTCGATCCCGATCCTCCCGGAGGCAGATGGAAGACCCCAAGACTTTGGCAAAACCTAGGTTCTCCCGAACAGTATGATTTTTCTCCAGGGAAGCGATTAACACTTGAGCGCCACGAGGAGGGGGCCTCACAGAAGGTTGAGAAGGACCCCCTTCTGTGCTTGGAGCAACTGGAGGAAGTTGAGGTGGCTCTTCTCGTTGAGGAGGAGATCGGACAGCTTCTGCGATCTACGGTCTCGAAGGTCGAGGCGGGCCTCTTTGTATCTCCCTGTGTTCATGGTCGTGTCCAAGCGCTCAACGCTTCATCTCTTTTATCTTCCGGGAAATCTCTCTTTCTTTCTTCCGCTTCTTGGAACCCTCACCACCCGCCATACCTGCACAAAGAAGAGGTCAGTGAGATCGCTAAGGTCCTGAGATCTGTGTTGTAGAAAGTACCAATGCCAAGGTCAGAGAGCGGAAGCTCGCGATCTTGGCCGGTGATCAGCTGTATAGTCCAATGATGCAGCTCGGCAGTCACCACATCTAAACAGGAGAACTTCTCTCTAGCCGCTTGATCTTTCAGTTCCATCACCACGGCTCCCTATTCCCTATTCAGAGTGAGATACTTCGGAATCAAAGGCCCCTGGTGCCACCAGCTATGGGGGAAGCCCTCAAAGCAGTTCGGATTTTTGCTCCTCAGAATGAAGAAGCGGTTCTTCCAATTCTTAAGGGAGGAGGGCAGATCGGTAAAGAGCCCACAATGAGGCTTCACCTGAAAGAACCAGTGCTCGTCGTCCTTTCGGCGAGTTAGCCTGCAGCTCAAATAACGGCTTAGCCGTAGGACTGATTCCCTTAGCTCGGCACAGGCCTCGGAAGGCTACTAAGATCCGCCACGAGTTAGGGTGAATTTGGGCAATGCACACTCGGTGAAATTTTAAGACCTCTTTGAATAAGTCATCCAGAGGGAACCGAAGACCGGCCTTTAATTGTTCTTCGTAGACCTTGATCATATCGTTTTCTTCGAAGAAGTGATCGGCACGAAGATCGCCGTGGCATTTAATTAGCTCGTACGAGTCAGGCCGAATATTGTATTCTTGGCTAAATGACTGCAGATCGGTTTCTTAAAGGACCGATGGCAGCTCGTCCAGGGGAAGGTTCTCTCTCCCTGAAGAAGGCGCATGCCTTGATAATGTCGCTTGTCCCAGAGCTGGAACGGAGACCCTAGGAGGTTCAGGTCGCGCGCTTGGCCTGACTACCTCTACGTCATCGGACGACCATGAAAACTGAATAGAAGGAGGGCTCGTAGCTCTCTGACCTTCGGCACCGCTCATTTTCAAAGGAAATAAAGATTTTAAACTAAAAGAAAGATCAAAGCCCTTACCGGAGTCTGATCGGTGTCGGAGGAACTTGAGAAAATGAGAGGATTTCGGGGTTGTTCGCGAGAGACTGAAAATGACACAAGAGAGCGAATGCCTAGCCCCTCCTCTATTTATACTCATCCGACCATTTAATGCTCACTCTGTCCTAGGCGGCACATCGGTTAACGAGATTCGCCAAATGTTTCTGACATTTCCCAAGAATATTCTTGATACCTCACAAAGAGATCGACTAGGTAAGGATCGGCAGATTAAAAGGGATATTTTGAATTGCAAATCGGATAAGTGTCATTCAGGTAAAGAACCAGATCGGATAATCACATTAGAGATCGGAAAATAATCAATGCAATAATAATAAGATGATAATCGATAAAATAAAGTCTTTATTTTCAAAAGATCGGATTACATCATTTGGGCGATCTTTAGGGATCGGATTACATTAAAATTGGATTACATCATTTCTGTGATCTCTAGAGATCGGATTACATTGAAAACAAAATACATCATTTGGGCGATCTCTAGGGACCGGAATGTCACATTGTGACTGATCCAAAGGGGTGTCACCGACTGTAACCGAGGCGCCGAACACCCAATATGGAGGAAAGCCACTGTCGGAACACCCAATGTGGTGAGAAGCCGAATAAACTTGGAAGAGCAACCGTCAAGGGTCGGCGGAACATCAGCAATTTGCTCGGCCAAAATCGGTTCACCGATTATGCCAGTTGAATGACTCGAGATCGGCACAATCGAGGTTCGCAATCCAGATCGGTTAATTGATTCAGTTCTCTCACCATCATCAGATAAGTTCATCACGATTATTCGATCACCAGGGTCATGAGTTTTTAGTCGGGGAATAAAAAGATCCATCGAAAAAAGATCAAAAACAATAATCCTGCCGGAAAGACTATCGGAACGACTGCCGGAACGACTGCCGGAATAACTAGAATAGGAAAGTAAAGAAGAAAAGAGGAAAATCAGATGGAGAAAGTTTTGGGTCAGGGGGTATATATAGGGGGAAATCAAGCATTTATTGTCGAAGGTAAAACGGCGGACGCCGGAATTGAGGGGAATTAATGCTTTGACCGGACTGGGCCTGGTTAAGGGAAGTATTGGAATAATAGAGATCGGAAGAGGGAAGATCGGTATGAAAGATCGGAGAAGGACCATGTTAAGAAGATCGGAAAGGAAGAGAGAACAAAAAACGAAAGGGCGCCTACTGCCGTCACCATAATCAGAGCCAAGGTAGTTAAAGCATTGCCAGGTAAAATCTCAACTGCACGCCCCAGAATCGCCCACATTTCTAATATGCGCTGTACATCCTAATCTCCACCGTTGATCCAACTTGTAAGGACGAGCTCAGAGCCCTTGGATCAAAGAAGAAGACGACAAAACCAGTGCCTTTCACTCCTAGCCCTCGGATCCCCCCGGACAAGAGAATTTGGGACCGTCAGATTACAAGAAGAAAATGACAAATATTCTAAAGAGGATCTCAGCCGTCCGTTTTGATCCTCTTTATTCCTGAGCCTCAGATCATGTCCTTCGAAATCCTGACCCTCCATCTCCCTCAAAATAGATCCTGACCCTTCATGGGGAGCACCCGGTTCCTATAAATACCTGCATGAAAATTGTTCAAGGGGAGGACGGAAAAAAAAAAGATAGAAAAAGGCAGTGACCATAGTGGAAGAACTCTGAAACTTAATTCAGTTCGTTACTCTACTATTTTTGCTTTCATGAGAAAAACTTTGGAAACCAGTTTTCTGAAGTGTTTTCTTGCAAAGGGATTTTTGAATACTGAAATTCTTCATTTTCAGTCCGTTCATTATCCTGTGACACTCTCACCTTTTGTCTTTGTTATCTTCTATTTCTATTCATATTGTCCAAGTTCAACCCCATTCAAGATTGGTTATTTTGACTTGTTTACATTTTAACAAAGAATCCTTCATTGCGAGGCGAACCTTAGTCCTCCAGCTATCAACCTGCGGTCCTGTTACATTCTTTGATTCCGTAGTTAGTTTAGTAGATTCGACTCCCTACAGGTGAGTGCTATATCGTTATTTTATCAAATGTTCTTCTTTATTCACGTATTTCATTTATTCTTTTTCTGTTTGTAATTTTCACCAAGTTTATACTATATTTTAAACACGGAGGCAACCGTTCTCGAGTTTACTTCTTTGTTAATCAGTCTATTCTTTGGTTAATCTTCATTACTTCTTAGCACAGGAGTTCTGGTCCCGAATAGCATAGAAGTAACTAAACAAAATGTAGGTAACGGCAACTTAAAAGTCCTTTTATAATGATAAAAGGTCTAAATAATAAGACAAGGAAATGGTGAAGCCGAATCACTAGGAAAATTCACTAGGTCATTAGGCAAGACGTCATAAGACAAAATGAAACCAAACCTTGGATAACTAAATAGAATAGATCGGGCATCAATAGGTATTGGTAAGGTGACCACATGGGAGGTCGGTAAATTCAGTCTAGTATCCCCTGTCTAGTCACAAGGTATCAATTAGTTAAAAGAAGCCTTATCCCCAGCACCTTTGAATGCCAGAATCCTTAGCTTTAGGCTTTTATGACATGTAGCTGAAATTAAAATTTGGGAGGTCGGAAGAGCCCCTTTCAGGCCCTTATTAATTTAAAAGAGATCGGAGGAGGGTTCTTATTCGATCTTCAAGCTAAAATTTTAATAAATACTAAAACAGATCAGAGGAAGGTTCTTATCCGATCTTCAAGCTAAAATTTTAATAAATACTTAAAAGAGATCGGAGGAGAGTTCTTATCCGATTCTCAATCCTAAATTTTAAATACTTCAAAAGAGATCGGAGGAGGGTTCTTATCCGATCTCCACTCAGAATTTTAATAAATATTACAGGAGATCGGAGGAGAGTTCTTATCCGGTTCTCAATCTAAAATTCAAATAAATATTAAAAGAGACCGGAAGAGAGTTCTTATCCGGTTCTCAATCTAAAATTTAAACGAATATTCAAAAGAAATCGGAGGAGAGTTCTCATCCAATTCCAAAAATTGAATTCTAATAAAATAGCCCTTCAAACAAAACTAATATACAACAGTAACTCACTAAGGTTATCTCATTTACTTATGTATCTGGATAATCCAAATTTAGTGAAAAATTAAATATTCCTTTTTATTAAAAGGATTAACATTTCCATTCAAGCCCTCCTAACTAATTTATAAAAATGCGAAGTTAAATCTACTTACCCTTATTAAGGGACGAGGTGGGGTGCCTAACACCTTCCCCACCCGTTTACGGACCCCGAACTTAGAATCTCTGTTTTCAAGTGGTTTTCTTTCGATTTATCTTCATGAATGGTTTTCTTTAATTTTCCTCAAAATTAAAGTGGCGACTCCTCACTTTTCCACTTCGGTGAGTGTTCATCCGGGCGACCGCAAAATCCCTTGCGACACTTCTGATTCAATTCTCTCCAGTTCAAGTGCTTAAGACATAAGCTCTGAGAAGTTGCTGTGTTGAAATCCCACAACTTGCATCCTTATGCTGGGCTTCAAACCCATCTCAAATCTCTTGCACCTTGCCTTGCTGGTAGTAAGGAGACTCCCCGCATAGTGACTTAGGCGGGAGAACTCCCTCTCATACTCTGCCACTGATCGATTTTCTTGTTTTAGACTCAAAAATTCTTGCAATTTCTGGTCAACATATGCATCTGGGATGTATTTTTGTCTGAATTCTCTGATGAAGTCATCCCAGGTCAACACTGGTGGTTCAGCCAAGCTGTGGGGGATGGTCTTCCACCAATCATACGCATCCCCTTGCAGTAGCGACATAGAGTACTCAAACTTCAACTCATCTTAGCAGTGCAGTTTCTTAAACACTCTGTCCATTCTTTCAAGCCATTGCTTTGCCTCTAAAGGGTCCACTGTACCCTTAAATTCTGCAACCCCATACTTCAGTAATTTATCATATTGTCTGGCTGGAGGCAGTGGTTGTGCCACAGGTGGTTGGGGTGGAGCATGAGCAGGCATACCCCCAACCATTTGTTGAAACATCGCAGCCATCTGCTGTGCAAACTGTGCAAGGAACTGCGGCATTTGTGGGGCTGGTGCTGCTAAACCAGTGACATTCGGTAAAGCTGGGGCTTCCCCTTGTGCCTCAGCTTCAACAGACTGCTCAACTGAGCGATCCCCTTCTTCCATTTCAATCTGAAGTTAGGGTATCTCCTGAACAAATAATAGATGGAGATTTCCCCCCGTTAGTTCATATTCATGATGTAATGCACTGTATGTAATAATTATGGACATTGAGCAGTTGTACTTAACAAAGAAAAGACACAAATTCATAGGTTAAAACATACTTCAAAAATTTGCTCTGATACCACTAAAACGTGTCACACCTTACCCCTCTGTAAGGCATAACATGATCCCGTAGAATACTTAATGAACTACCGAACTTCACCTACCGATAACTCATTAAGTACCCTACAAGGGATTTTAAAACAATTTTCTTCTTTTTGATAAGTGGTGAGCATTTCTAATAAATATTTAAAACATGTAATTAAGTTGAAAGCTAGTTGGAAATTTTGGCCCATTTTATTTTTCCGCAAATTTTATAAAAATTTTGACAGAGTTTCCTCTGTATTTTGAGAAAATAATTCTTCAAATACCTGTAAAAAGCACTTCTAAAAGTTTTTTTCAACCACTACTTCGGTTTCACAATCAAACTCAATCATTTTAATAAATTTCTCAATTTCAAAATTCAATAGTCCTCAAGGTACAGTCAATCAATTTCATACATTCATATTTCTTTAAAGATAAACAATTTATGTATACATCATACAAAAATTTACATTAAGAAAATCTAAACTAAAGTTTATTACAAATTTTATACAGATTTTGTACAAGCTGCTCAAAACCCATCTTCACATGTCCATACATTTCTGTGCATTATATACATCAAAATAAATATTTATGATCAGGGTATAAATTATACCCGACAGCTTCAAAGCAGAACGATCCTCAATCCTCAAAATCACTGCTCCTCTAGTCTCTCAGATTCTGCGAAGAATAGAAGCTATCGCTGAGTACTAGGACTCAGTGGTACACAACATACTAAAATAATCTTTATGCAAAACTTAAATCACATTTATTCAAAACTTTGACTAACATGAGCATTAAACACAAAACATGAATTATGAGATTTTAATGCAAACCACGTTCATTTTGAAGTATCAAAACACATTTCATAATACCCACAGTTAGATCATGCCATTCGAAACAAATAGAATCTCAATAGCCAGAGGCTAAAGAGAAATCATATCACAAGGCTAGCTAGCTCAAATATATGGATATCCATTCACATCCTCTTCTACTGGCACACCTCAACACTTCTCCAGAGAAGGAATCAAAATTCGAAACTAATTACCCCCACTAGTCGTGCTAGTGAGGTGTTCAAATATGTGGTCGTGACACTGTGGTTTCAAAACTTATCTTAACAATTTGCTAAACATTGCTATTTCAAATATACACAATAACTTTCACAGTTTAATCAAAACATCATAAATAATATCACAAATAAACTTTCAACAATTCCAAATCACAAGTAAAATACATATTTTGTTCACTTTATCAATGAATTTTAAAGCATGAAGATGTTGTGCACAAACCTCAAATGAGTCGCCTTTTGGCCTTAACTCGACTCCTCGAATTCTGTCCCGGTATTCTTTTCCACTGAAACACACAATTTTATAGTGTTTCAGTACCATAATTTAACATAAATCCAAAAATAAATTTAACTTCACTTATACCTAGCTCTAACGTGCTAATTTCGACGTTCTTGAAATTTTGTGTTTCGGGTTACTATTCACTGCACTATTCAAGTCAAATAGTTGACTTTCTAAGGCTTAATAGGTATGGGAACTCCAACTTCACCCACATACCACATTTTGGTCATTAAACTTGTTGGTTTTGGTCGTTTTCTCAAAGCTTAGGTCATTATGGCAAAATTGCAAATTTTCGGTTTTGGAGTTTTAAGTTGCACTATTCCATTGGTCAATCTACTGTTGGAATTTGACAAAACTTCCTTCATAGAAAATGTTCCTTATTGTCTTAAGTGTATTCTCATTTTTGGATCACCTCAATCGGAGTTTTGTAGCTCAAGTTATGGCCAAAATAAAATTACTGTTCACGTGCACTGTTCATGCTGAGATTTTGGGTTCTGGCAGATTTTGATCCAAATTTGGTCAGTAATTTGATTAAGTTAAGTTCATAATTTGGTCTAAATTTCTTCATATGAAATGTTCTACTATGTCTTAGGTTTCCATCAGTTCAAGAATCGCCTAAATCGGAGTTTTGTAGAGAGAGTTATAACCCTTCAAACATTACTGCTCAATATAAATTCTGCAGAGTTGCAGGTTTGGTAACTCAACTTTGATCAATAATTTGAATGGGTTAATGACATAATTTGGGGTAGTGTTCTTCATAACAGTTTTAGATCTATACCTTATCTAATTTCTGGTAAAATTTCAGGTCAATTTGACCTTCGTAGCTCGAGTTATGGCCAAATGAACAGTTACTGTTCATTTGGTCAGTTTGGTGCAGTGGCAGCCTGCTCTCATTTCACTTTGGTCAATTTGTTCACCCAGTTTTGGTCAGTTTTTGGGCATGGTTCCTTAATGAAAATTGTGCTCTTTTATGTCTATTTTCATCCCCAATTTGTGGCATATCAATTGGACTTGTAAAATTTGAGTTTTGGTCCTTCGAAGTGGGTTTGGTCATGCTGCCAGCAGCATGACCATTGGACCTACGAATTTGGTTTTCATTCCGACAATTCCCACACATCTCTTTTGGTCATTATTAACCATTTTTCATCTCACAATAAACCAAAGTCATCATTTACCAATTTCTTAAATTTTCTCCCAAAACTCTAAGGGTCAAGAACCCTAATCCCTCAATTTCCTCAATTCATGAATTCTAAGTGTACAAGTCTCACTTACTTACTCAATCAAGCATGAGTACCTCTTTAATTCTAACAATTTCTATCAAACCCTAATTAACTTCATGCAGACCAACTTTCATAAAGCTTCATACATGAGTGATTTCTTGAGTTTCTATGTAATTTGCTACTTATTCAAGCTCATTTCTATGCATTTTACTCAAATTAAGTTAGAGAGAGGGACTTACTTGTTGAGCAGAATTTGTAATCCCAAATCCTCACTTCTTTTTTATCCTTCTTATTTCAAATCTCTCTATCAAAGCCAAAGAGCAAGACTTTACTTTGGTGAGCATGAAATTTGTGAAGGAATAATAGGGTTTAAGAAGCTTAAATGACCATTAATGGAGGAAATTGAAAAGAAAAAGAAAGAGAAAAGAAAGGGGAGCCGGCTGAATTTTTTTAAAGAAGAAGAAATGACTTTTCCTTCTAATTTTTTAAGTATTTTAAGTGAAATTTTATGTATTTGACTTGGACAAAAAAGTTGGAAAATTAAAATTGATTTTTGACATCATAATGATGTCATCCACATGATGCAATAAACCTTTTTCTTATCTTTTTCAATTTTCTTAAATTTCTTATTAGTTCTTTAATCTAATCCTTGATTCAAAAATTTTTATTTCTCCGATTTTATTGGACAGTTAGGTCAGGAGTCAGCTCTCGGGGTCAATTGACCAAATTGCCCCTCGCCGGTTCATCCCGGTTTGCAATTAATTCCATATTTCTTTCGGCTCTCTGACCTAATTATTTGACTGGCTTAACAGTTCTTTTTCATGATTTTCTCTTTTCCACTGTGTTCATAAGGGTCCTAAGGATCGCAACGTCACTTTTTACGGTTCGAAATTTGAGTTTAAAATGA
The DNA here is from genome assembly GCF_030052815.1 of Hevea brasiliensis. Taxonomy (NCBI): domain Eukaryota; kingdom Viridiplantae; phylum Streptophyta; class Magnoliopsida; order Malpighiales; family Euphorbiaceae; genus Hevea; species Hevea brasiliensis. The sequence continues at coordinate 39,610,056 of NC_079509.1, read as the reverse complement.
CTTCGCAATCGTTCCCGATGAGGTCACCCATCGCTGTGACTCTCGGCTCGTTTAACTTCTTATATTCTATTTTTCTTATTTATACTTAACTAATTGGACATTACTAATTATTTGTTTTTATGGTTTATCTAGTTGTCTTAAGTGTGGTTCTGATCCCCTTAATTGTCCGGACCGACACCGGTCACCGGAACCGTGAAATCTACCAGGCTATGCAAACGGGGTGTTACAGCTGAAGGAGTACATAATCAACACTTGATCTTGAATTCCTCCCACTGGTCCCACCAATGCTCTTGACCTCCTTGAACTTCTTGCAATCCAATATTACATGGTAATCCTTGGCATACCAAGGCGAATTTACAAGAACTTAAATAAATGAAATTACAACCCAAAAATTATTACAAACTTAATAATACATGCCCAAAATAAATTAAAATAAATAAATTAATTTACAATCCCAAAGAAACATAAAAGAAATAAATCCAATCACATTGGTCTTTTATAGTCCATGATCATCCATCATACATATCACTATTTAACAATTAAATAAAACATACATACTTAAATTAAATTGAATATCTCATATTCAACTTAAAAATCCATATTTGAATATGATTCAAATAAATTTAAAAATTCAGATTTGAATCTCCTTCAAATAAATTTAAAAATTCAGATTTGAATCACATTCAAACAACTTTAAAAATTCAGATTTGAATCATATTCAAACATTTTTTAAAAAATCAGATTTGAATCACATTCAAACATTTTTTAAAAAATCAGATCTGAATTTTATTCAATCAATTTTAAAAAATCAGATTTAAATATGATTCAAACAACTTTAAAAATTCAGATTTGAATCACATTCAAACAACTTTAAAAATTCGGATTTGAATCACATTCAAACAACTTTTAAAATTCAGATTTGAATCACATTCAAACAATTTTTAAAATTCTGATTTGAATCATAATTTAATTGTGTGATTAAAATTCTAATTAAACAATTTAATTAGACATAGGATGAGCTTTTAGATCATACAACAATTGTAAATTAAAAAGCAAACCTTGTGCCACCTTGAAGAACCTTTATTGCCGCCACCAATGGTGGCTTCACCATGTGTGCCGCCACACATCCATTGCAACCAACAATGGATCAATCATCTCATGATCAAATCACACAATTAAATCATATAATCAACAATCTAAATGGCAAATATAGTGGCTCTGATACCAATTGAAGGAACGGAAGCGGGAAAAACACAAGTTTATACCATTGAATTCAAAAATTTACACCTAGGGTCATATGCATCATGCAAGATTTATTTTTATCTATTTGATTTCAATGATAAATAACATATTAAAACTCTTTTAATATGTTTTTGGATCTGTATTTGCCATTTAAGATTTTAAAATTAATCAGATTAATTTTAGAACCCTAGATTAAATCAAGAACGATTACACTAACCTCTTGATGCACTGCAGCGTGTCTGCGCCTTTGAGATTCATCTTCAGGACACCAGATGTTATCCCTCTAGCTTTTCCACACCAAGAACACCTATGGCAGCCCTTGAACAGCTTCTAAAGCTTTTTCTATTAATTAGAAATTCAAGTTCTGCCTTTTAAGAGATTAGAGATGTAAACAGGACACTAGAAACAATTTCTAGTGTTCTTAATTCAAGAGATTGATGGCTAATCTCTTTGAATTGATGAGAGATGAAGAAGAATAGATGAAAAGCCTCAAAGTGGCGTGACAAAGGAGAGGAGTGGCTTCTGGTCATTTTTCTTTTCATAACAACACTTAAATAGCTAGGTTAACACATTAAACCCTTGCCACATGTCACCATTTGATTAGTTCTAGGTTTAAGTGACCCAATCACATTGTGCTAAGTGTCAAACCTATATTTAATCTTGATTTTAATCATCTTACATGATTAAAAAAAACATTTGGCAAGCTTATGTGTAATCCCATGTGTCACCATCTCATGGTGCCACGTGTCACACTGTGAAATAACCAAAATGCCCCTGTGTCTTAATTTTGAGTTCTTAACCCAAAATAATTATTTTTCTTCTTCTAATTAATTTATATCAAATATAAATTAATTAATTAATCTCTATTAATTAATTTCTCATTAATTAAATTCATATTTAAACACTTTAAATATAAATTTAATTTATACTACACATCCAATAATCTAGATTTGGTTTCAAGTCATGCTAGGGACTTTGCAATTTAATTGCAAACCAAACCTATTTAATTAATCAATTAAACTCTTTAATTAATTAATTAAATCATATTTAAATAGGTGATAACTTGTGTATGTGTGTGACTTATTAGGCTCATCACTAATTGGCAATGAGACATGATATCAACTCTTAATATCATCAGAACTCTTTCTTACCATAAATGATTTCTCTAAATCATTTTATGAACCTCATAGACCATGGTTAACACCTAGCATGCCATGGCCACCCAATTAGTAATAAGGTTTACCTTAAATGAACCTATAATCATATGTTACCATGCACTAGAATCTCTCTGTTACAAAATCCCAACTCAAGCTAGAGTCATGGTTTATGTCAAACTCCATTTGCTATGAATATTATGTTCTTTTTTAATTCCAGTTCTTGATTAAAAAGATTTTCTCATCAAAAACTTTTTTCTGAATAAATCTATCTGTCCTGGCCAGGAACTTGAAACATCAAGAACAATTAAATGAACATAGGATTTTATCTCTATTTACTTAGAGGAACAGATTCTATCTTGATCAACACCTACCTCCATATATAACTAGTAGGAGCCAACACATGCCCATATACCCATACATAATACACGTATGAAAGCAGTATCAAACTCAAACTACCTATATACAAGATAACTGTGCTATCTCAAGTCTAAAGATTATATGCACTGATATGATTTATGACAAAACATTGACAAGAGTAAACTCCATGTGCTTGTCATAAGTGTCACTGGTTCGGCCTACTTATCATTTATAAGTGCCTATCATGTTTGTCATATGGCATGAGACTCACCATTCCATCTTATTTATATCTCATATAAATAACTTGGTAACAAACATGAATACAATCTTTCTGGATAAGTCATGTCCTTATTATGAAATATCCTCGATTGTGAACCTATTTATGATACTTTGTGCTAGAAATATTGTCACTCATATTCTTAACAACTTAAGAATAATATTTCTAACAAAATATCAATGGACCTTTTCTATTACACAAAAATATATTATGTAAACGGAAAAGTGGAAATGCCTTTTATGAATAAAATATGTACAAGATACATACTAAATGATATGCTCTAGGGCATACCACTAACATGTGTCTCCCGGTGTGCAACAGAACAGCTAATAAGCTGTAATAATCATCAGGGTTAAAACCCGAGTGTAACAACTCAAATAACATAGCCAAAGGCTATTTATGTCACTTAATGGCATGGGAAGCCATGAAACACAGAATGGCATGAAGCCATATGCAGTACTGCTAACAGAACCCTATTGGCATGCCAACCTATCCAAACCAATCTAGCTAGGTATACTAGGGCATTTTACACTTTTAAGTTTCACAATTTTTGAAATTTCAAGTTTAGTGTTACTATTCAATTCATTAGTCAACAAAATATTGACTTTTACATGGACAATAGGTATATTGGTTTTAATACTCCCAACATACCACCTTTTGTATTTAAAATTGTTGGTATTGGTTGCCAATACCATTTCTAAGCTTAATGTTAATTGGACAGAATTTTCAGTTTTCAAGCTTTGTGTTTACTGTTCCATTAGTCATTTTTGTAATGGGAATTTGGCAAAATTATCAACATGAAAGTTGTTCCTTATTTTGTCTAGTTGCATTTCCTTTTTTGAATCACTCCATTTGGTGTTTTGTAACTCAAGTTATGGCCCAAAAACCACAACTGGCCAGATTGAAATTTTTTGAGAATTTCTGGACTAACCAAATCTACAGTGTTAGGAGCAGTGACTTCAGGTCACATTTTGAATATGTTATAGTCATAATTTGGGTTAGGTTTCCTCATAAAAGTTGTTGGTCTATATCTCAGCTTGTTGCTGGTAAAATTTCAGGTCAATTGGACCTTTCTACACTGAGTTATGGCCAAATGACCAAACACTATTCATTTGGTCATTTTGCCCAGGCAGAATGCAGGTCACCCGGATTAGGGCAATCTTTTGGTCAACTTGGATTGGTTTTCTGGGCATGGTTTCTTCACCAAAGTTGTGCCATTATGTGTCCAGTTTCATGTCCAATTTGATTTGCACCAATTAAACCTCCACAATTCTAGTTACAATTGCCCAAACCTGCTGGACTCATGCCTAGTCCTGCAGGTCACCAAGGGCAGCCATACCAAACTCCAATCCCACTACACAATTCGCTTCATTTTTTATTTAAATAGAACCAAATGGTCACTAATTGACCATTAAAACCTACTTTCATCATCACATGATCAAAGTCTCATTTTCCACCCCAAACCCTACCTCAAACATTACAAACCATGCATTTTCATTGCATTTCATCAATCCACTTAAGAAATACATATTGTGGGCAGCCATACTAGCATGTTAGCTCCATAAAACTCATTACAAGAATACCCTAACCAAGGCTGCCAAAATTGAGGGATGGCATACAAATGGTATTTCATCAATTTCTTTGTCATTTGCACTCATTCATGGTCCTTAAACATGAATTTAAAGTGAAATTCAAAGTTAGGTCACAAACCTCTATGGAGTGAGATTTCCCACTTGTTAGGGTTCCTCTTTTCCTTTTCTTTTTGCTCCCAAAAGACTTGCCAAGATGTAAGAACACTTTTTTGTGTTGCTAGGGTAGGGTTTTGTTGGGTAAAAGTTAGGGAAATCAAGCTTTGAAAGCTTGCTCAAGGTTGGCAATGGTGGAGGGTGAGACGGCAAGAAGAAGAAGAAAGAGAGAGTTCTAATTTTTTTTTTTTCATTTTTCAGCCCATTAAGTCTCTTTTAAATAAGTTTATGCCATGTGTCAACATTGGATTGGTTAGGAGAATTTTAATGACATCATAATGATGTCATAATTCCATTTTTTTTTATTTTCTCTCCATTTATTGTCTATTTAATTTCAATTAAAATTTTAAAAATATTTATTCATATTTTATGTCATAGAAATTACTTATTTAACTGGACAAGTTGGCCAAAAATCATCTCTGAAGACGAAATGACCAAAAAGCCCTCCATTTGGCTTAACGAGCCAAAATTGTGTGTGCCGATAGAAAAATTTTTCTAAGTATTTCCTTGGCATTCTAATGCCATAAAAACCTCAATGACCCTTCTTTGGAGTCCCAAAAATTATTTTATAATTTTTCCCTCGGGTCTAGGGTTGCTAACGCCCTTTACCGTCACTTTCCCTTCGGGTTAATCATCCCTGGTGTTTCGGCTAGTTTAACCTTAGTGTATTTGGTTTCTAAAATTTTTCCTTGATGTTTATGAGCATTATTTAGTTTCATTATAACTCCTCACTCTAGTCTATTTAAAATTTCAAACATTCTAGCTACCCGGACCGACATTGGTCACCGAAACAGTAGACTGTACGGACTACCTAAAGTGAGGATGTTACATCAGTAGAAGAAGCAAAAGTAAAAGAAACCGTTAAGGGAAACTCACATGGGTGGCCTTGGACTTACATTAAGAAACATCTGGACTAATATATTCAGGGTAAGAAATGGGAAAAGGCTTTGTTAGCACTAGCTATGGGAATTTATGGATTGGTCTTGTTCCTCAGACCTCTGGGATTTGTAACTCATAACATCACTGAATTATTTTGGGCAGTAGAGAAACAGAATGTCAATTTGATACCTACCGTCCTCGCTGAAACCTTTTTGACTCTGATATTTTGCTAGCAATAGGGTAGGGGAGTCATTAAATGTTGCTTCCAATTGCTGTATCTTTGGATCCTCAACCATGTTTGTCCAATAAAAACTAATGGTTTAACCTAGTACTTCGATCAGCCTATCATTGAAAAGATGGCAAAGTTAGCAATAAGTTAAAAGAATGAACAACAATAGCAAGAGCAGATTCTAGGCTTTAATAGTCATAGTTATTGCTGGTGGAAGTTATGGACTACAGGCCGATACACTTGAATTGTATAGATGTTTTTAAGCACATTTGTATACTATCTCATGGCCTTTAGGTAAGTAATCTCATGCATAGTTGTTGATTTCATTAGTTTTTATAATTTCTATTGTCAAGATCTTAATTCCATATTTTCGGCATCATTTCAGGTGTTTTGGTGAAGTGACAGAGCATAGGAGTGAAAAGGGAAGCTTGGAGGGATCAAAAGACTCAAAATTACTGTTGATACAAAGTACACTGGTCGTGTAAGCAAAGCCATAAACCCGAGTAACCTTTTACTAGAAGAAAGCTAGAGAGCCAATGGAGAAACAAAAGTACACGGGTTGTGTAATTGGACCCGTGCAATCTGCATAGACCCGTGTAAGTCTCTACCAGGCACAAGCTTGAAGAACTTTCTAAGAACAAAAATGCACGGCCCGTGTAACCAGGCTCGTATAGCCAATGCAGACCCGTGTAAGTTTTTGTGCTAATGCATGACTCCATAATTCCGCTCTAGTAAGTTACGCGGCCCGGGGCCGTGTACTATGCTGCAGCCAGTTTTGTAACCCAAATTCCCACTCTTGTTTTCTAATTCAAATCAGACTCCTAAAGCTTTTTGGACTCAAAATGACCTAACCCTAGAGCAGCCATTATAAATAGAAGCAGAAAATATCAAAATAGAGAGAACCTTTTTATCTTTTGACAATACTTTTTAGGAGTTTCAAAGAGGATTCGCCTCTAAAGTCTCACTAGCCGCCTTAAGGAGAAGAATATCAGTATCAAGAGGAGTTTTCCAGCGGAAGTTCCATAAGATCAAAGCTGTAAACCCTCTTCGGTTCTTTCATTCCATTTTCTTAAACGGATGTTTATTGCTTTATTTCTTCTAGACAATTTCTTTTTACTGTCTTTATTTTTATTTATCATGATGTTTACTGAACTCACCATGAGTGAGTAGTTTTCATATTCTGGAATTGGGAGAGTAATGCTTGTAATCATTATTATGGATGAACATTAAGTTTTATTTATTGAATTTGAGATTTGTTTCTTGATTTTATTTCTTGTGATTTTAATGCATGCTATGTATTGGTACCCACTTAGTAATGATTATAGATATTAATTAAAGAGCTAAAAAGTGAAAATTAATATTAGAAAATCAATATTTTGAACCTACGAATTATGACCTAGACATAGGCTGATACCTTTGTGGAATTTCAAAATTGGTCAAAGATCTTAAAGGATTTTAATTAATTTGATCGCCACAAAAGTCGGGTTTAAGTTAATTAGAATACACCATAGGTGCCTTGAGAAAGGACTTAGGATACCTTAGGATTAATTTCCATCAAGGCAAACAATTCTCAATCCAATAAATAAACAAGATAACACCCATAGTAAGATTCAAATGTGAAATCTTAAATATGGAATTGTTTCAAAATAGATCACTTCATTTTAAGTTTATCATTTTAGTGTTTAAAATAGACAACTTTCATTCCCTCATTGTTCGAGAGCTTAAATAGTCAAAATTACTGTGTAGATTGGTACTAACTAATCAAATTCCTCGTGGGAATGATACTTTACTCATCACACTATTACTTGTTAGCGATCCGTGCACTTGCAGGATTGTAAAACTAGCGAAACAAGTTTTTGGCGCCATTGCTAGGGATTTTGGCTTTAGTAATATTGAACGATAGGCAATTTAGTTGATTTAGGCAATTATATTTATTATCTAATTCCATTTGATTTGTTTTATTTCTTTTCCTTTCTCTTAGGTGCTTGACCTCGTATATGACTAGAACAAGGCCAGAAGAGGAAATCTTGGACTATGATCCAGAGATAGACAGAACTCTGAGAGCCATCAGGAGGGAAAGGAAACACTAAGAGCACGATCAAGAAGATTCTGAAATTCCAACCATGGCCGATAATAATGATAGGCCAAGACTCTTGCGAGACTACGGGGCTCCATATGTCCAAAGATTTCAACCTAGTGTCACAAGACCCATAGTGGAAGCCAACAATTTTGAGTTAAAACCAACATGGCTTCAAATGATACAACAAACCCAGTTCGGAGGTTCCCCAATAGAAGATCCACACTATCACCTCAAATGCTTTCTTGGCCTTTGTGACACATTCAAGATGAATGGAGTTTCTGATCAAGGCATAAGACTCAGAGCATTCCTATTCTCCCTTCGAGACAGAGCAAGGAAGTGGTTACTCTCTCAACCAGCTGAAACATTCACCACATGGGAAAACCTCTCACAAGCTTTTCTAGTAAGGTACTTCCCACCTGCAAAGACTGCAAGACTGGGACTTGAGATCAACACCTTTAGAAAAAAGGAAGGTGAATCACTCTATGACGCACGGAAAAGATATAAAAACCTGCAGAGGGAATGTCCACACCATACCATAGAGGATTGGCTACTAGTGCAAAACTTCTATAATGGATTACTACCCTCTGCAAGGAGCATAGTTGATTCAGCTACAGAAGGTGACCTAATGGAGAAAATAGTGATACAAATACTTGAACTTCTGGAGAGGGTTGCATACCATAATTATGAGTGGTTAAATGAAAGAGGATATGCAAGGAGAACAGCAAGGGTATTGGAAGTGGATGTCCTAAGCATGATAGATGCCCAATTTGATCAGCTTGCAAGGAGGCTTGATAAAATGCAAGCCAATGCAGTAGGGATGAATAGTCAACATGAGGACAGCTATGGAGGAGGATACTGTTAGTAGTATGCCCTAGAGCATATCATTTAGTATGTATCTTGTACATATTTTTAATAATAAAAGGAATTTCCACTTTTCCGTTTACATAATATATTTATGTGTAATAGAAAAGGTCCATTGATATTTTGTTAGAAATATTATTCTTAAGTTGTTAAGAATATGAGTGACAATATTTCTAGCACAAAGTATCATAAATAGGTTCACAATCGAGGATACTTCATAATAAGGACATGACTTATCCAGAAAGATTGTATTCATGTTTGTTCCCAAGTTATTTATATGAGATATAAATAAGATGGAATGGTGAGTCTCATGCCATATAACAAACATGATAGGCACTTATAAATGATAAGTAGGCCGAACCAGTGACACTTATGACAAGCACATGGAGTTTACTCTTGTCAATGTTTTGTCATAAATCATATCGATGCATATAATCTTTAGACACGAGATATACTGTTATCTTGTATATATGTAGTTTGTGTTTGATACTGCTTTCATACTTGTACTATGTATTTTTATTTATGCATGTGTTGTCTCCTGCTAGTTATATATGGAGGTAGGTGTTGATCAAGAAGGAATCTGTTCCTCTAAGTAAATAGAGATAAAATCCTATGTTCATTTAATTGTTCTTTATGTTTCAAGTTCCTGGCCAGGACAGATAGATTTATTCAGAAAAGAGTTTCTGATGAGAAAAATCTTTTAATCAAGAACTGGAATTAAAAGAGAACATAATATTCATAGCAAATGGAGTTTGACATAAACCATGACTCGGCTTGAGTTGGGATTTTGTAACAGAGAGATTCTAGTGCATGGTAACATATGATTATAGGTTCATTTAAGGTAATTCTTATTACTAATTGGGTGGCCATGGCATGCTATGCTAGGTGTTAACCATGGTCTATGAGGTTCATAAAATGATTTAGAGAAATCATTTATGGTAAGAAGGAGTTCGATGATATTAAGAGTTGATATCATGTCTCATTGCCAATTAGTGATGAGCCTAGTAAGTCACACACATACACAAGTTATCACCTATTTAAATATGATTTAATTAATTAATTAAAGAGTTTAATTGATTAATTAAATAGATTTGGTTTGCAATTAAATTGCAAAGTCCCTAGCATGACTTGAAACCAAATCTAGATTATTGGATGTGTAGTATAAATTAAATTTATATTTAAAGTGTTTAAATATGAATTTAATTGATGAGAAATTAATTAATAGAGATTAATTAATTAATTTATATTTGATATAAATTAATTAGAAGAAGAAAATAATTATTTTGGGTTAAGAACTCAAAATTAAGACACAGGGGCATTTTGTTCATTTTGCAGTGTGACACGTGGCACCATGAGATGGTGACACATGGCATAACACATAAGCTTGCCAAATAATTTTAATCATGTAAGATGATTAAAATCAAGATTAAATATAGGTTTGACACTTGGCACAATGTGATTGGGTCACTTAAACCTAGAGCTAATCACAAGGTGACATGTGGCTAGGGTTTAATGTGTTAACCTAGCTATTTAAGTGGGGTTATGAAAAGAAAACACAACCAGCAGCCTCTCCTCTCAATTGTCACGCCACTTTGAGCCTCTCCAGCTATTTCTCTTCATCTCTCATCAATTCAAAGAGATTAGCCATCAATCTCTTGAATTAAGAACACTAGAAATTGTTTCTAGTGTCCTGTTTGCATCTCTAATCTCTTAAAAGGCAGAACTTGAATTTCTAATTAATAGAAAAGGCTTTAGAAGCTGTTCAAGGGCTGCCATAGGTGTTCTTGGTGTGGACAAGCTAGAGGGACAACATTTGGTGTCCTGAAGACGAATCTCAAAGGCGCAGACACGCTGCAGCACATCAAGAGGTTAGTGTAATCGTTCTTGATTTAATCTAGGGTTCTAAAATTAATCTGATTAATTTTAAAATCTTAAATGGCAAATACAGATCCAAAAACATATTAAAATAGTTTTAATATGTTGTTTATCATTGAAATCAAATAGATAAAAATAAATCTTGCATGGTGCTTGTGACCCTAGGTGAAAATTTTTGAATTCAATGGTATAATCTTGTGTTTTTCACGCTTCCGTTCCTTCAATTGGTATCAGAGCCACTATATTTGCCATTTAGATTGTTGATTATATAATTTAATTGTGTGTTTGATCATGAGATCAAGAGATTCATTGCTGGTTGGATCATGAGGTGTGGCGGCACACATGGTGAAGCCACCATTGGTGGCGGCAACAATGGTTCCATGGGTGGTTCAAGGTTTGGCTTTTAATTCTGCAATTGTTGTATGATCTAAGGCCTATTCTTTGACTAATTAAAGTGTTTAATTAGTTGTTTTAATCACACAATTAAATTATGATTCAAATCAGAATTTTAAAAATTGTTTGAATGTGATTCAAATCTGAATTTTAAAAGTTGTTTGAATGTGATTCAAATCTGAATTTTTAAAGTTGTTTGAATCATATTTAAATCTGATTTTTTAAAATTGATTCAATAAAATTCAGATCTGATTTATTAAAAAATATTTGAATAAGATTCAAATCTGATTTTTAAAAATGTTTGAATGTGATTCAAATCTGAATTTTTGAAGTTGTTTGAATGTGATTCAAATCTGAATTTTTAAATTTGTTTGAATGAGATTCAAATCTGAATTTTTAAATTTATTTGAATCATATTCAAATCTGGATTTTTAAGTTGAATATGAGATATTCAATTTAATTTAAGAATGTATGTTTTATTTAATTGTTAAATAATGATATGCATGATGGATGATCATGGACTATAAAAGACCAATGTGATTGGATTTATTTCTTTTATGTTTCTTTGGGATTGTAAATTAATTAATTTATTTTAATTTATTTTGGGCATGTATTATTAAGTTTGTAATAATTTTGGGTTGTAATTTCATTTATTTAAGTTCTTGTAAATTCGCCTTGGTATGCCAAGGATTACTATGTAATATTGGATTGCAAGAAGTTCAAGGAGGTCAAGAGCATTGGTGGGACGGTGGGAGGAATTCAATATCAAGTGTTGATTATGTACTCCTTCAGCAACTCTTGTAAAATGAATGAATGAAATGCACCTAGGAATGCCCCGATTCAATTCTTGGTGGCTCGAATTGAATCCTTAGAAAGTCCATGATCATACCATATTTACTGCTTATCCATGAGTGCATGAGATGTATGGGAATGTATGCAATTATATGATATATGCATGCTAAATGGATAATGTGCAAAGTGAGACCTTAATAGTAATTAGGATGGCTATAAAATCTTCCAAACAAATGATTAAGTTGGAAATGCTATAATTAAAGTAATTATAACATAAGCCCTCCATTGGGGCAATTATTTTAAGAAATTTTAAATAGTTGCATGAGATGCAATTAATTTAAGAGATTTTCTTAAGAATAATTGTTAAGCATGAGATGTTGTAAATATGTAAATGGTTTGGTGGCCAATATTGGATGTACTGAGGACATTAAAATTATTTGCATAATTCTTGGCTCAATGGGATCAACTTAACTAATGCAAGATAAGTCAATATTGGATGTACACGAGATTTTGAGCATTAGGGGCTAGTAAAAGTTGAACCTCACATGAGATGTGATGGGCAAGGAGTTGCTCACTTATAGTTTATTGTAATTCCAATAATGGATGTACTGAGGATGATCAATAGAATTATAAGAATTCAATCATCCACTAGAAATCCATCCAACTAGGATTTCGTTTTCTACTTTGGAAGTGTAGGATTCGCTAAGTTAGTGGGAGGACCAATTTGATTAAAAGACCATAATCATTTTGGTTAATTACATGATACATTTACTAATTAATCTGGTTATTTTCTGCATTAATTTTTACGATAAAAATGAGCACAAAACAACCACCACCATCCAATATCCTTGCAAGCATACTTGATCACAACAGTTGACGGGACCTAATCATGCGATTGGCTAAGAAATTTGAAACTTGTCTGAACCTTGAACATATAGGATATGTTCTATATTCAAATGTTCTGGTCCCTTACCTCCAGAGGCCACACAAGAGGAACATGATACTTTGGACAAGTGGAAGGAGCATGATATGAGAGCTAAGTGTTACATGCTTGCTTCCATGAGTAATGAGTTCTGAAGCAACATGAGAACATGCAGAGTGCTAGTGAGATCCTCCTTCACCTACAAGAGTTGTATGGTGAGCACGGCGGGAATGCTAGGTATGAGATATCTAAGCAGTTATTCCGTATGAGGATGTCCGAGGGATGAATGTTGGGGATCATGTCCACAAGATGATTGGTGATTGAGCGGTTGGAACATCTTGACTTCAACATGGATTTCCAACTACAAGCGGATTTGATCCTTGATCCCTTCACGAGTTTTTGGGAATTTTGTGACAAATTTCCATATGACTAAACAGAATGCACCTTAGGTGGTTTACTCAACATGCTGGTTATTGCCCAAAAGAATATGCCAAGCAATAAAGGAAAAGAGGTAGCTTTGGTTGCATTTTCTTCTGCTGGAAAGTCCAACAAGAAGAAGGGCAATAAGAAAAAGAAACCTCAAATTCCTGGTCCTTCCAAGAAAATAGCTAAACAGAAAAGGAAGACTAAAGCTGATAAAGGCAAAGGAAAGTGTCTCCACTGCCAATAGGAAAGTGTTTCCATTGCCAGTAAGAAAGTGTTTCCACTGGCCAGAGTATAGCAATCTAAATGAATGCAATGCCATGGTGAAAACCAACTCAAGTTCAAAATATATTTGGCACTTAAGGTTATGTCATGTTGCAGAAGATAGGATTGCAAAACTGGAGAAAATGGGGATTCTATCCTCATTGGGCTCTGAGCCTACTCCAACTTGTGAATCTTGCCTTCAAGGCAAAATGACTAGAACACCCTTTGTTGGACAAGGGCTAAGAGCTAAAAATATTTTGGAACTAATACATAGTGATGTATGTGGTCCGTTTAAAGAAATGGCTAGAGGGGGCTTTCATTATTTTATTACCTTTACTGATGATAAATCAAGGTTTGGGTATTTGTATTTGATGAAATACAAACATGAATCCTTTGAAAAGTTTAAGAATTTAAATCAAGTAGAAAATCAAGCAGGAAAGAGTATTAAAGCTCTTGATCGGATCGTGGAGGTGAATATTTGATCTTGAATTTGATGAATACTTGAGAGAGCATGGCATTGTTTCTCATCTGACTCCTCCAGGAACGCCACAGCTAAATGGTGTATCTGAAAGGAGAAATCGTACCCTATTGGATATGGTACGTAGTATGATGAGCTATATGGATATGCCAATCACCTTTTGGGGATTTGCATTAGAATCAGCTTTATATATTCTGAATAGGATTCCATCAAAATCAATTTCTTCCACACCTTATGAGATATGGCATGGAAGAAAACCAAGTCTTAAGCATGTTAAGATTTGGGGTTGTCCAGCTTATATCAAAAAGCTGAACACTGATAAATTGGAGACCGGATCGAGAAAGTCGATTTGTTGGATATCCAAAAGATAGTTTTGGATATTATTTTTATTTGCCTACTTCATAAAAGGTTGTGATAAGTAGAGATGCCACATTTCTTGAACAAAAGTTTGTTCAAGAAGGAGGCAAAGGAAGGCAAATAGAGTTAGAATTAGAGAATTCTGACCAACCAACAGATCAGATGGATATAGATCCATCTAGTCAACCTATACCCATTGATGAAACATCTACAGCTGTTCCTCGTAGAACAACCAGGGTATCTCACCCACCAATGAGATATGGTTTTCTTCATGAAGAAGAACAAGAGTTGTCTACTCATGAAGAAGTAGATCATGGAGATGATCCACTTACCTATGAAGAAGCTATATCAGATATAGACTCTTCAAAATGGATTGATGCTATGAAATCCGAGATTGATTCCATGTATAAGAATCAAGTTTGGGATCTTGTTGATCCACCTGAAGGTATTGTACCTATAGGGAACAAATGGGTTTTCAAGAAGAAAATTGGTTCTGATGGAAAGGTAGAGACCTATAAGGCAAGGCTAGTAGCGAAAGGGTTTCGCCAAAGGCAAGGAATAGACTATGAGGAGACTTTCTACTTTGTTGCCATGCTTAAATCAATTAGGATTTTATTAGCAATAGCTGTATACTATGATTATGAGATTTGGCGGATGGATGTCAAAGCGACTTTTCTCAATGGATACATTGAAGAAAACATTTTCATGGAACAACCTAGGGATTTGAATCCCAAGATTGTTCCAAGGTATGCAAGCTAAAGCGATCCATTTATGGGTTGAAACAAGCTTCGAGGAGTTGGAACATCCGTTTTGATGAAGCCATTAAATCTTTTGGTTTTATCAAAAATGAGGATGAGCCATGTGTATATAAGAAGGTTAGTGACAGTGCTATCACTTTCCTTGTCTTATATGTGGATGACATCTTGTTGATGGGTAATGATACGGTATGTTGGCGACTATAAAGGTATGGTTGTCAAATACATTCTCCATGAAAGACTTAGGGAGGCAACCTATATTCTTGGGATTCGCATCTATAGAGATAGAGCGAAAAGAATAATTGGTTTATCCCAAAGTCTATACTTGGAAAAGGTGTTAAAGAGGTTTAACATGCTTGAGTCCAAGAGAGGATTGTTGTCAGTGAGACATGGTATCCACCTTTCTAAAGAGATGTCTCTAAAGACACACAAGAAAGAGATAAGATGGCGAGGATTCCATATGCTTGGCTATTGGAAGTTTAATGTATGCAATGTTGTGTACTAGGCGGATATCGCATATCTTTGTTAGTTTGACTAGCGGTATCAATCCAATCTAGGTTTGGAACAACTGGATAGTATCAAGAATATTCTTAAGTACTTAAGAAGAACTAAGGATTTATTCTTGATTTATGGAGGTGGAGACTTGCAATTGGATGGTTATCTTGATTACGATTTCCAATCGGATATCGATGATAGAAAGTCTACCTCTGGATATGTGTTCATTTGTAATGGAGTGCGATCGGTTGGAAGAGTTCCAAGCGAGCACATTGCAGATTCCACTCTGAGGTGAGTATATTCTTTGCATCGAATCTTTGCAAAAGAAGTCATTTGGATAAAGAAGTTCATGAGAACTTACAGTAGTTCCTTCCATTGAGTCGTGGTTCACTACTGCTGTGACAATAATGGAGCGATCATCTGAGCTAAGGAACTAAGGTCTCACGAGAAATCAAACACATAGAAAGCGCTACCACATTATCGGAGAAATAGTTGGGCAAGGCGATGTAGCCATGCGAGAAAATAGCATCGGTGAAAATCCGGTGATCCATTCACTAAGCCTATGTCACGGACTCGATTAGACCGACATCTTGAGAAGATAGGTCTAAGATATTGTAATGAATGGCTCTAGTGCTAGTGGGAGATTGTTAGTAGTATGCCTAGAGTATATCATTTAGTATGTATCTTGTACATATTTTTAATAATAAAAGGCATTTCCACTTTTCCGTTTACATAATATATTTATGTGTAATAGAAAAGGTCCATTGATATTTTGTTAGAAATATTATTCTTAAGTTGTTAAGAATATGAGTGACAATATTTCTAGCACAAAGTATCATAAATAGGTTCACAATCGAGGATACTTCATAATAAGGACATGACTTATCGGAAAGATTGTATTCATGTTTGTTCCCAAGTTATTTATATGAGATATAAATAAGATGGAATGGTGAGTCTCATGCCATATAACAAACATGATAGGCACTTATAAATGATAAGTAGGCCGAACCGGTGACACTTATGACAAGCACATGGAGTTTACTCTTGTCAATGTTTTGTCATAAATCATATCGATGCATATAATCTTTAGACTGAGATAGCACGATTATCTTGTATATAGGTAGTTTGAGTTTGATCTGCTTTCATACTTGTACTATGTATGGGTATATGGGCATGTGTTGGCTCTGCTAGTTATATATGGAGGTAGGTGTTGATCAAGAAGGAATCTGTTCCTCTAAGTAAATAGAGATAAAATCCTATGTTCATTTAATTGTTCTTTATGTTTCAAGTTCTGGCGGAGACAGATAGATTTATTCGAAAAGAGTTTACGATGAGAAAAATCTTTTAATCAAGAACTGGAATTAAAAGAGAACATAATATTCATAGCAAATGGAGTTTGACATAAACCATGACTCGGCTTGAGTTGGGATTTTATGTAGAGAGATTCTAGTGCATGGTAACATATGATTATAGGTTCATTTAAGGTAATTCTTATTACTAATTGGGTGGCCATGGCATGCTATGCTAGGTGTTAACCATGGTCTATGAGGTTCATAAAATAATTTAGAGAAATCATTTATGGTAAGAAAGAGTTCGATGATATTAAGAGTTGATATCATGTCTCATTGCCAATTAGTGATGAGCCTAGTAAGTCACACACATACACAAGTTATCACCTATTTAAATATGATTTAATTAATTAATTAAAGAGTTTAATTGATTAATTAAATAGATTTGGTTTGCAATTAAATTGCAAAGTCAATAGCATGACTTGAAACCAAATCTAGATTATTGGATGTGTAGTATAAATTAAATTTATATTTAAAGTGTTTAAATATGAATTTAATTGATGAGAAATTAATTAATAGAGATTAATTAATTAATTTATATTTGATATAAATTAATTAGAAGAAGAAAATAATTATTTTGTGTTAAGAACTAAAAATTAAGACACGAGGGCATTTTGGTCATTTTGCGGTGTGACACGTGGCACCATGAGATGGTGACACATGGCATAACACATAAGCTTGCCAAATAATTTTAATCATGTAAGATGATTAAAATCAAGATTAAATATAGGTTTGACACTTGGCACAATGTGATTGGGTCACTTAAACCTAGAGCTAATCAAAAGGTGACATGTGGCTAGGGTTTAATGTGTTAACCTAGCTATTTAAGTGGGGTTATGAAAAGAAAACACAACCAGCAGCCTCTCCTCTCAATTGTCACGCCACTTTGAGCCTCTCCAGCTATTTCTCTTCATCTCTCATCAATTCAAAGAGATTAGCCATCAATCTCTTGAATTAAGAACACTAGAAATTGTTTCTAGTGTCCTGTTTGCATCTCTAATCTCTTAAAAGGCAGAACTTGAATTTCTAATTAATAGAAAAGGCTTTAGAAGCTGTTCAAGGGCTGCCATAGGTGTTCTTGGTGTGGACAAGCTAGAGGGACAACATTTGGTGTCCTGAAGACGAATCTCAAAGGCGCAGACACGCTGCAGCACATCAAGAGGTTAGTGTAATCGTTCTTGATTTAATCTAGGGTTCTAAAATTAATCTGATTAATTTTAAAATCTTAAATGGCAAATACAGATCCAAAAAACATATTAAAATAGTTTTAATATGTTGTTTATCATTGAAATCAAATAGATAAAAATAAATCTTGCATGGTGCTTGTGACCCTAGGTGAAAATTTTTGAATTCAATGGTATAATCTTGTGTTTTTCACGCTTCCGTTCCTTCAGATACATGAATTCAAAATATAACAGCTTAAATGAACCTTCCACATAACAGATGAACTATGTGAATAATGGAGGAAACTTCAACCAGAGGCAGCCCAACAATCCATATTCAAACACTTATAACCCTGGATGGAGGAACCACCCAAATTTCTCATGGTCTAATTAGCACAATCAGCCAATAAATAAGTAACAGGGGTACAAACCACCAGCACCCCCTGGATTTTAGAATAGAGGCCAAAACTTTGCACAGCCACCACGGCCTCCTCAACCTCAACAACCTAAACCGAAGATGGTCATGGATTCCATGATGGAAGGTTTCCTAGTAGCTCAACAACAACAGAATGAATTGATTAAATAGCTAACTTCCAGCATGGACCAACTTGATACCCATAACAAGATGATAGAGAATCAAATTGCTCAGCAAGCAAGTTCTTCAAGTAAGGCTACTGGTAAACTGCCTAGTCAACCAGAGATGAACCCAAGGGAGCATTGTAAGGTAGTTACATTGAGGAGTAGGAGAACTTTAGTACAATCAGAGGAAGAACCAATAGAGGAGGCCCCAGCAGAATCTGAAAGCCAAGTATAGAAAAGGGAGGAAGAAGCCAAGAAAGATCAGAAAGAGGAAGCAGGGAAGAAAAAGAAGTTACCAGATCCATACCAACCTCCCTTACCTTTTCCTCAGAGATTTCAAAAAGCCAAATTAGAAAAGCAGTTTGGGAAGTTTTAGAAGTTTTACATAAACTTTATATCAACATTCCCTTCACTGAAGCACTCTCTCAAATGCCATCCTATGCCAAATTTCTTAAAGATATTATGTTAAAGAAAAGAAAACAGAAAGACTATGAGATAGTTGCTCTAACAGAGGAATGCAGTGCCATACCACAAAATAAGCTGCCTCCAAAGTTGAAAGATCCAGGAAGCTTCTCCATACCCTGCCTCATTGGCAACAAGAAAATAGACAAAGCCGAATGTAATCTTGGGGCAAGTGTGAGTTTAATGCCTCTATCAATATGTAAAAAGTAGGAGATTGGAGAATAAAGCCCATGACAATTTCACTGTAATTGGCTGATCGATCAGTTAAATATCCAGTGGGTATACTTGAGAACATCCCCATCAAAGTGGACAAATTCTTCATTCCAGTAGACTTTGTTGTCCTTGAGATGGAAGAAGATGTTCAAATCCCTATTATCTTGGGAAGACCATTCTTGGCAACCGCCGGAGCAATCATAGTTGTCAAAAATGGGTGACTAACCCTCAAGGTAGGAGAAAAAGAAGTAGAATTCAACTTGTTCGACACAATGAAACACAAATTCGAACCTGATGAATGCTTCAAGGTCGACATAATTGACAAACAAATTGAAGAGGAATTTCATAAGATACATCCTAAAGATCCTCTTGAAGTATAAATTGTCACACCCTACTCCCCTATAAGATGTAACATGATCCCGTAGTACACCTAATGAATTACCGTACTTCGCCTACCGATAACCCATTAGATATACTACAAGGGATTTTAAAACAATTTTCGTGAAATTTAAATCATCGATTAAAATCTGGTGTTATAAAATTTTTTTCAAAATTTCGGCAAAGTGCCGGCTGTATTTTGAGAAAATAGTTCTTCAATCCTGCAAAAGAAAATGCTCCCAATATGTTTTCTCAAATACAACTCCAATAAACTTTATTTCAATTCACAATTCAATTCTCAATAAACAATCAATTCATTTTCAAACTACTCTCATCATAAAGAAACATTTCATTGATTACAAGACTCAAAATTTATAATACAAAACTATTCAAGTAAATGAAATCTCAACTTTATATTTACATTTAATTACATACCAAAATGTTTTACAAGAGTTTTTATACAACTGCTCAAATAAGTTACATACATATTATTATATGCATACATCAAAACCTATGTACATGGGTATACCTATGATATACTTGGAGTTGATCTGAGTAAGTCTTCAAAGAAACTTATTCACTGCTTTATGCTCTTTTTACCTACGACAGCATACAAAGCTATCGCTGAGTGGTGAACTCAGTGGTGCACAACTATAATTTAAAACATAGTACAATATACATTGACAAAATTTACAGTAAATAATTTGGAAATCTGAATACTCATCAAATTTCAAAACTCAAAATATTCATTGCCAATAATGTAAATCATTTGTATAAATGACTTTGATCACAAAATTCAATTTATCAAATGATGACTAACCATTTAAGTAATTCCAACAAAATCAATTATATATAAACCATAATTGAAATCACAATTCTTTACCATTCAAAAGTCATTATGTATCTAAAAAATCATTATGTATCTCAAAAATCATTATGTATCTCAAAAACCATGTTGTATCTCAAAAATCAATCTTTATCTCACTAACTATGCAAGACTAATCCGAAAGGGCCATATTCGATGTGATTCTAACTCCCTATGGTCGGGGAGGTCGAATCAGATTCTAACTCCCTATGGTCGGGGAGGTCGAATCATCGTACACAGTACCATCACAATAATGAATCTTCTGCAAGGGCTATAACGATAAAATAAACTTAGATCTAACCTCAAATCAGAGGAAAATCTAAGCCTATGCACGTACCATGGTAATCAAAACACAACTAACTCCATTGTCTTCTCAACAAATGAGAGAGACGGGTAATAACTTAGTCCAGCATCTATAGTGAGATATAAAACAATATCACAATCCTTTTTGTGAGCATAAATCACAATATAATTCGATTCAAAGTCAATTCTATTATCCAATAATTTTTTTGCTCATCACAATTCAAATCATAAATTTGCATTTTTCCATGAAAATTACCATCACAATTCAAAACATATTCTATCACAATTTTCCAAAACATAATTTATTCAATCCATAACAATGCTTAATACTTGTGAAAATACCATTTCACAAAGCTAAATTCATACATACTATAACAATTTCAATAATCATTGACTTAAATCCAATGCTTATTAAACATAATACATAAGAAAAGTATGTCATTTAATCATATGAAATATTCAAACAAAATCAGTTAAAAACTAGTTGTGCACAAACCTCTGATAACTGTCTCTTGGCTCTGACTCAGTGTTTCCTTCCCCTTCCCTGAGTCTTTGCTAACTGAGAAACATAATTTGAAGTGTTTCAGTACTTAATTAAACTGTCTCTAATGATAATGTTTGATAAATAATTCACTGAATGCTATTATTTGCTTAATCAACTTAATATATCGACCCTCGATGTGTTTTAGGTAAATTAGGTTTTAATGTTACTAATATGTCACATTCGATAGTCTTTTAGGGTTGGTACATGTTACCAAGTTCATTTTCGAGTATACTGCATTTTCTTGCAATTTGCTGGATTCCGGGATACTAGTTTGACCTATCCGGACGACCTAGTTCTCTCAGTTTTCGGGTTTCGGTCAAAACTACAAACTTGTAGATATATGTCTTATTGCACGCAGGGCAAAATTTCAGGTCATTCTGAGTTATGTAGACCAAGTTATGGTCATTTTACTATTGCTGGTCAAATTGCACCAAAATTGGTCATTTTAGGTCACTTTAGGTCATTTTAGGTTCGGCCAGTTTTTGGACCCAAAATAATGCAAGCTGTTTGACTTGCTTATGGTCATTTCTGGGCTTTGGTGTCTTCATAAGACTTGTAGATATGGGTCTTAACTATTTATGGTTAAAATTTCAGGTCAATTGGACCTCTTTTGAGTGAGTTATGGCCTAAACACTAACTGCTGCCCAAATGGTCAATTTTCAGGCCTCAATTGCACTTAATTCGGATTTGGTCATTTTCCAAGCTACCTTGCAAGCAGAATTTTGGCAAGCTTCCTTAATGAAAGTTGGCAAATTTTGTGCCTAGTTTCACCTCCAATTGGTTTCATACTAATTGGAGCCACAAACTTAAAGTTATAGGCCTAAAACACAAACTGCCTTATTGAAATTCTTGCATACACATCAAGCATCACTTTTAACACTCACCAAACTTAACATTCAAACCAATTCTGGTTGTACCACAACTTAAATATAATTTATAACATATTATAGGTCATTTTGGCAGCTTACAATTACATTCAATGTGCACCAACAAGTGCAGAATTTGTCCAACTCAATTTACAACAATTCAATCACTAATTCATGCTCATTTACATGCCCCACTTCACACCACCATACATACACTCAAACTGCCATAACAACCAACAAATTTTAACATCATTATTCCATAAACCAAGCATGAATTCTAGCGTTTCTCAAGAGTTAACAAACTACCACAATGGTACACTTACATCCCATTACTTTCCAAGCTTTAAATTTCATTTTACATTTACATATACTAAGTGTACATTACCCAAATAATTTCCTACACAATATACATTTAATCAATCATTTAATTCACCATTTACAAGCAAGAGTAAACTATCTTCAAGGTGTTTCCATGGCTGACAAAAGTACACATTCCCATTCAACATCAAACCTCAAAATTTTCTTCATAAATCAAACACCCATAACACCCTTACAAACTTTAACAAAGCAACAATCAAAAACTCAAACTTACCTATGGATGAGACTTCTCAAATCTTCACTAAACTTCTTGATTTTGGTATCAAACTCTTCTTTGTGATGTGGGGATAAACTTTAATGAAGCAACCTAGCTGTTTGGAGGTGAAATGAAGAGGATGATGAAGCTTGAACCAAATGCGGCAATGGAGGTTTTGAAAGAGTTCAATTCGGCATGGTGAGTCTCAAGGTTGAAGATGAAGTTTAGTGGAAGTAATCTGCCCATGTGATGTTAATTTAATCCCCAAAGTGCTCCACTCACCCATTTTTAATGATTTAATAAGTGAAAAGTGTTAATTACCCAATTTGAACCCCATTTTTGCTATTTATATTAGGTACCCCTAATTTAATTTTTCATTATATTTTCCAAGTGTAATATCATGTATTTTCAATGGAAATTTAGGTCAAAAGACAACTCAGGGTGTCAAATGACCACAATGCCCCTGTTCGGGTTGCATTCCCAATTTTTCGGTAACACCGGGTTTTGTCCGTTTTTCGATTTCTCACTTTTCTTTGTACTAATTATTTAATTTTTCTTTGATATTTCTAATGATATTTATACTTCAATTGATGTCTTTTGAAGTCTTAAAATTAATTTCTAGGGTTCCCCGCGGTCCAGGGCTAGTCAACGGTCCACGCCGTGACTTCCCCGTGCGGTCATCCATCGCTAGGGTTCCCGGCTCGCTTAACTTGGTTGCATTTCTTTACTATTATTTTTCCTTTGTTTTTCTTTTATTTTCTTTTCTTGTATTTCATTATTTAATGTCTCCTCACTCATATCGAAGTGTAGTTCTAGGCATCCTAGCTGTCCGGACAACACTGGTCACCGGAACAGTAGAACGCATTACCGAACATAGGGGTGTTACAATTTTCCCCCCCTTAAAGTAAATTTCGTCCATGAAATTTTACCCAATAGTCATCTTATAATAGTCATACATTTATTTTTTTCCTTTTTATATGATCGTATAATCTTCTTTTCCTCAAATTTGTATAAGACTTTTAACAATCTAATACAACGTTTAATTTGTTTGTATATCACCAATCTTCTCTTAGTATTGTCCTGTCAAATATTTCGATTCATGTTCCTTCTTGATGTAGGAACGGAAGCGTGAAAAACACAAGATTATACCATTGAATTCAAAAATTTTCACCTAGGGTCACAAGCACCATGCAAGATTTATTTTTATCTATTTGATTTCAATGATAAACAACATATTAAAACTCTTTTAATATGTTTTTGGATCTGTATTTGCCATTTAAGATTTTAAAATTAATCAGATTAATTTTAGAACCCTAGATTAAATCAAGAACGATTACACTAACCTCTTGATGTGCTGCAGCGTGTCTGCGCCTTTGAGATTCGTCTTTAGGACACCAGATGTTGTCCCTCTAGCTTGTCCACACCAAGAACACCTATGGCAGCCCTTGAACAGCTTCTAAAGCCTTTTCTATTAATTAGAAATTCAAGTTCTGCCTTTTAAGAGATTAGAGATGTAAACAGGACACTAGAAACAATTTCTAGTGTTCTTAATTCAAGAGATTGATGGCTAATCTCTTTGAATTGATGAGAGATGAAGAGAAATAGCTGGAGAGGCTCAAAGTGGCGTGACATATGAGAGGAGAGGCTGCTGGTTATGTTTTCTTTTCATAACCACACTTAAATAGCTAGGTTAACACATTAAACCCTAGCCACATGTCACCTTTTGATTAGCTCTAGGTTTAAGTGACCCAATCACATTGTGCCAAGTGTCAAACCTATATTTAATCTTGATTTTAATCATCTTACATGATTAAAAATATTTGGCAAGCTTATGTGTTATGCCATGTGTCACCATCTCATGGTGCCACGTGTCACACTGCAAAATGACCAAAATGCCCCTGTGTCTTAATTTTGAGTTCTTAACCCAAAATAATTATTTTCTTCTTCTAATTAATTTATATCAAATATAAATTAATTAATTAATCTCTATTAATTAATTTCTCATCAATTAAATTCATATTTAAACACTTTAAATATAAATTTAATTTATACTACACATCCAATAATCTAGATTTGGTTTCAAGTCATGCTAGGGACTTTGCAATTTTATTGCAAACCAAATCTATTTAATTAATCAATTAAACTCTTTAATTAATTAATTAAATCATATTTAAATAGGTGATAACTTGTGTATGTGTGTGACTTACTAGGCTCATCACTAATTGGCAATGAGACATGATATCAACTCTTAATATCATCGAACTCTTTCTTACCATAAATGATTTCTCTAAATCATTTTATGAACCTCATAGACCATGGTTAACACCTAGCATAGCATGCCATGGCCACCCAATTAGTAATAAGATTTACCTTAAATGAACCTATAATCATATGTTACCATGCACTAGAATCTCTCTGTTACAAAATCCCAACTCAAGCCGAGTCATGGTTTATGTCAAACTCCATTTGCTATGAATATTATGTTCTCTTTTAATTCCAGTTCTTGATTAAAAGATTTTTCTCATCGAAACTCTTTCTCAATAAATCTATCTGTCTGGCCAGAACTTGAAACATCAAGAACAATTAAATGAACATAGGATTTTATCTCTATTTACTTAGAGGAACAGATTCCTTCTTGATCAACACCTACCTCCATATATAACTAGCGTGAGCCAACACATGCCCATATACCCATACATAGTACAAGTATGAAAGCGATCAAACTCAAACTACCTATATACAAGATAACTGTGCTATCTCGTGTCTAAAGATTATATGCACTGATATGATTTATGACAAAACATTGACAAGAGTAAACTCCATGTGCTTGTCATAAGTGTCACTGGTTCGGCCTACTTATCATTTATAAGTGCCTATCATGTTTGTTATATGGCATGAGACTCACCATTCCATCTTATTTATATCTCATATAAATAACTTGGGAACAAACATGAATACAATCTTTCTGGATAAGTCATGTCCTTATTATGAAGTATCCTCGATTGTGAACCTATTTATGATACTTTGTGCTAGAAATATTGTCACTCATATTCTTAACAACTTAAGAATAATATTTCTAACAAAATATCAATGGACCTTTTCTATTACACATAAATATATTATGTAAACGGAAAAGTGGAAATGCCTTTTATTATTAAAAATATGTACAAGATACATACTAAATGATATGCTCTAGGGCATACTACTAACACTTGAATGACCCTTGAGGTCATGTTAAAATCATTTATCTAGTCATTGGTCCTCTGACCATTCTAGTCCATAGTCTTCCTCACATTCGTAACATTTCTTTGTTATATTTGAACCAATTGTTCAAAATTTTTTTTTTCTTTCATAACTCTGTGTATCTGTCAATATTCTATAACTTACTTCCTTTTGTATTGAACTATAACCTTTTGATATTCTAACCTTTGAGTTTTAGATCCCTAAGTAGGATTTTCAAACTTATTTCTAACAATTAAATTCTGTCCTGGCATAACTATACCAAAACAGATGCCGTTGGTAACTATTCTTATCTAGGTATACTATCGGGCAGTACGTAGCTCTACACAATAATCTCAAGTCAGTACTGTAATTTGTAGCTTACAGTATAAACATCAAGAATATTGCATAGTTACTACGATACATCCCAATAAATCAAACTTTCCTATCTTTTATCCTTTTCGAATTCACCGATACCTGAAACTTATTCTGATTACAATATCCATTAACAATTAACAATTGTAACATCTCTGCCTTCATCTAGAACAATTCTATTATCGCATCTTACTTTTACGTCCTCGTGCCTTACATTAAGTAGGCTTGCCATTTAGCTTTATAATTTATGGTGTGTTAGAAAATACTTTTCGCCGATAAACTCTTCCAAAACTAATTTCACTTGTTATCACAATCCTTATCTTAAGGACTAATCACTAATGCATCAAAATTTATTCCCCTGTAAAGGAATAGCAACAGAACATATAGTTCTAACTCTAACATAAAAGTATGCAGACCCTAGGTCAAACAATACATAAATGAAGAGTGCCATCCTTCTTCTTAACAAACAATACTGGCGCTCCCCATGTTGACACACTAGGGCGGATGAAGCCCTTTTCAAGTAGTTCTTGCAACTGTACCTTCAACTCCTTCAACTCTGCTGGTGCCATTCTGTATGGTTTTATGGAGATTGGATCCACACCAGGCATAACATTAATTTCAAACTACACCTCTCTTTTCTCGAGGTAATCCGGCAATTCATCAGAAACACGCCCGAAAGTCATATACTGTAGAGATGTCCCTCAATGCTGGACTCCCCACTTGGGTGTCTACCACATGTGCCAAGTATGCTTCACACCCCTTTCTGATCATTTTCTGGCTAGTGCAGCTGAAATAATGTTTGATGGCAATAGCTGCCTCTTCCCATGTATTACCACATCACTGTACTGAGGGAGACCGAAAGTGACTGTCTTCAGCCTACAGTCAATCATGGCATGATGCCTAGCTAACCAATCCATACCCAAGATGATATCATAATCTCTAAAGGGCATTTCAATGAAATCAGATAGAAAAGTGTGTCCTTGGATCACCAAAGGACAATCTCTATACATTCTATTAACCCTGACCTCCTGTCCTAGCGGACTTGTTACTAGCACCTCAAAGTCTATTTTTGTACATGGAACAACAATGCAATCAATGATGCTAGCACTCACATAAGAATGGGTAGAACCCAGATCAAATAACACAAACACATCTTGGTTAAAAGTTGAGAAGGTACCAGCCACAACATCAGATGTCTCAACTTCTTCCCTCTGTCTCGTTGCGTAGACTCTAACTGAGCAATTGTCTTGCTCGATTGTTTCATTGTGCCTTGGCTGCACTGGGCTACCTCTACCCCTGCCTCTACCTCCGCTAGGTGGTTGTGAACTTCTAGTGACAGTGGCTCGAATCCGACCCTTCTGCAGTAGTAGGAGGTGGTCCAACTCTGCAACTACTGGTGCAGTCCTTGGCAAAGTGTCCTGTGCCTCCACAGTTATAACAGGCTCCAATAGCCTTATAGCATATCCCACCATGATATCTTCCACAAGCTTCATATTGACGAGAAGGGTAGGAACTTCTAGTTATTCGACGACTGGACCTTGGTGGTCTCTGCCTTGATGATCCACCTCTGTTATATCCCTGAGCTCGGGGCTCCTCAATTTCTTTTCTCTTTCTCAAATTACTGCTTGAGCTCTGACCCATAGGTTTCTCCCTCTTCTCTATTTCATGTTGCCCTTGTGGGGGTTGGGTCTGTACTTGGGCTTGGGCTGATAGATTATCAACCATTTGTTGAAAGAAAGTGGCCATTTGCTGGGCCATTTGTGCAGTAATTTGTACCGGTAAAATTGGTACAGTCAGGCCTTCGACATTTTGTGGAGCTGGGGCCTCAACTTGTTCTTCTGCCATCATAGACTGTTCTATTATCTCATTCTTCTCTTCCATATCTTTCACAAGATTTTCTATTCCTGTACAACCAACATAAGGAGATTCCTCTCCATTAGTTCATATTTATGATGTAAATGTACTATATGTATCAAACATTTGAGCAGTTGTAGTTACCGACAAAAAGAATTCAAATTCACAGTTCGAAATTCACTTTAAAACCATTGCTCTGATACCACAAAACATGTCACACCCTACTCCCCTGTAAGATGTAAAATGATCCCGTAGTACACCTAATGAATTACCGTACTTCGCCTACCGATAACCCATTAGATATACTACAAGGGATTTTAAAACAATTTTCGTGAAATTTAAATCATCGATTAAAATCTGGTGTTATAAAATTTTTTTCAAAATTTCGGCAAAGTGCCGGTAGTATTTTGAGAAAACAGTTCTTCAATCCTGCAAAAGAAAATGCTCCCAATATGTTTTCTCAAATACAACTCCAATAAACTTTATTTCAATTCACAATTCAATTCTCAATAAACAATCAATTCATTTTCAAACTACTCTCATCATAAAGAAACATTTCATTGATTACAAGACTCAAAAATTATAATACAAAACTATTCAAGTAAATGAAATCTCAACTTTATATTTACAATAATTTACATTTAATTACATACCAAAATGTTTTACAAGAGTTTTTATACAACTGCTCAAGTAATTTACATACATATTATTACATGCATACATCAAAACCTATGTACATGGGTATACCTATGATATACCTGGAGCTGATCTGAGTATGTCTTCAAAGAAACTTATTCACTGCTCTATGCTCTTTTTACCTGCGACAGCATACAAAGCTATCGCTGAGTGGTGAACTCAGTGGTGCACAACTATAATTTAAAACATAGTACAATATACATTGACAAAATTTATTGTAAATAATTTGGAAATCTGAATACTCATCAAATTTCAAAACTCAAAATATTCATTGCCAATAATGTAAATCATTTGTATAAATGACTTTGATCATAAAATTCAATTTATCAAATCATGACAAACCATTTAAGTAATTCCAACAAAATCAATTATATATAAACCATAATTGAAATCACAATTCTTTACCATTCAAAAGCCATTATGTATCTCAAAAATCATTATGTATCTCAAAAATCATTATGTATCTAAAAAAACATTATGTATCTCAAAAACCATGTTGCATCTCAAAAATCAATCTTTATCTCACTAACTATGCAAGACTAATCCGAAAGGGCCATATTCGATGTGATTCTAACTCCCTATGGTCGGGGAGGTCGAATCATCGTGCACAGTACCATCACAATAATGAATCTTTCGCAAGGGCCATAACGATAAAATAAACTTAGATCTAACCTCAAATCAGAGGAAAATCTAAGCCTGTGCATGTACCATGGTAATCAAAACACAACTAACTCCATTGTCTTCTCAACAAATGAGAGAGACGGGTAATAACCTAGTCAAGCATCTATAGTGAGATATAAAACAATATCACAATCCTTTTTATGAGTATAAATCACAATATAATTCGATTCAAAGTCAATTCCAATATCCAATAATTTTTATGTTCATCACAATTCAAATCATAAATTTGCATTTTTCCATGAAAATTACCATCACAATTCAAAACATATTCTATCACAATTTTCCAAAACATAATTTATTCAATCCATAACAATGCTTAATACTTGTGGAAATACCATTTCACAAAGCTAAATTCATACATAATATAACAATTTCAATAATCATTGAATTAAATCCAATGCTTATTAAACATAATACATAAGAAAAGTATGTCATTTAATCATATGAAATATTCAAACAAAATCAGTTAAAAACTAGTTGTGCACAAACCTCTGATAACTGTCTCTTGGCTCTGACTCAGTATTTCCTTCCCCTTCCCTGAGTCTTTGCTAACTGAGAAACACAATTTGAAGTGTTTCAGTACTTAATTAAACTGTCTCTAACGATAATGTTTGATAAATAATTCACTGAATGCTATTATTTGCTTAATAAACTTAATATATCGACCCTCGATGCGTTTTAGGTAAATTAGGTTTTAACGTTACTAATATGTCACATTCGATAGTCTTTTAGGGTTGGTACATGTTACCAAGTTCATTTCCGTATATACCGCATTTTCTTGCAATTTGCTGGATTCCGGGATACTAGTTTGACCTAGCCGGACGACCTAGTTCCCTCAGTTTTCGGGTTTCGGTCAAAACTACAAACTTGTAGATCTATGTCTTATTGCACGCGTGGCAAAATTTCACGTCATTCTGAGTTATGTAGACCAAGTTATGGTCATTTTACTATTGCTGGTCAAATTGCACCAAAATTGGTCATTTTAGGTCACTTTAGGTCATTTTAGGTTCGGCCAGTTTTTGGACCCGAACTTATGCACGCTGTTTGACTTGCTTATTGTTATTTCTGGGCTTTGGTGTCTTCATAAGACTTGTAGATATGGGTCTTAGCTATCCATGGTTAAAATTTCAGGTTAATTGGACCTGTTTTGAGTGAGTTATGGCTTAAAAACTAACTGCTGCCCAAATGGTCAATTTTCAGGCCTCAATTGCACTTAATCCGGATTTGGTCATTTTTCAAGCTACCTTGCAAGCAGAATTTTGGCAAGCTTCCTTAATGAAAGTTGCACATTTTGTGCCTAGTTTGACCTCCAATTGGTTTCATACCAATTGGAGCCACAAACTTAAAGTTATTGGCCTAAAACATAAACTGCCTTATTGAAATTCTTGCATACACATCAAGCATCACTTTTAACACTCACCAAACTTAACATTCAAACCAATTCTGGTTGTACCACAACCTAAACATAATTTATAACATATTATAGGTCATTTTGGCAGCTTACAATTACATTCAATGTGCACCAACAAGTGCAGAATTTGTCCAACTCAATTTACAACAATTCAATCACCAATTCATGCTCATTTACATGCCCCACTTCACACCACCATACATACACTCAAACTGCCATAACAACCAACAAATTTTAACATCATTATTCTATAAACCAAGCATGAATTCTAGCATTCCTCAAGAGTTAACAAACTGCCACAATGGTACACTCACATCCCATTACTTTCCAAGCTTTAAATTTCATTTTACATTTACATATACTAAGTGTACATTACCCAAACAATTTCCTACACAATATACATTTAATCAATCATTTAATTCACCATTTACAAGCAAGAGCAAACTATCTTCAAGGTGTTTCCATGGTTGACAAAAGTACACATTCCCATTCAACATCAAACCTCAAAATTTTCTTCATAAATCAAACACCTATAACACCCTTACAAACTTTAACAAAGCAACAATCAAAAACTCAAACTTACCTATGGATGAGACTTCTCAAATCTTCACTAAACTTCTTGATTTTGGTATCAAACTCTTCCTTGTGATGTGGGGATAAACTTTAATGAAGCAACCTAGGTGTTTGGAGGTGAAATGAAGAGGATGATGAAGCTTGAACCAAATGCGGCAATGGAGGTTTTGAGAGAGTTCAATTCGGCATGGTGAGTCTCAAGGTTGAAGATGAAGTTTAGTGGAAGTAATCTGCCCATGTGATGTTAATTTAATCCCCAAAGTGCTCCACTCACCCATTTTTAATGATTTAATAAGTGAAAAGTGTTAATTACCCAATTTGAACCCCATTTTTGCTATTTATATTAGGTACCCCTAATTTAATTTTTCATTATATTTTCCAAGTGTAATATCATGTATTTTCAATGAACATTTAGGTCAAAAGACAACTCGGGGTGTCAAATGACCACAATGCCCCTGTTCGGGTTGCATTCCCGATTTTTCGGTAACATCGGGTTTTGTCCGTTTTTCGATTTCTCACTTTTCTTTGTACTAATTATTTAATTTTTCTTTGATATTTCTAATGATATTTATACTTCAATTGATGTCTCTTTAAGTCTTAAAATTAATTTCCAGGGTTCCCCGCGGTCTAGGGCTAGTCAACGGTCCACGCTACGACTTCCCGTGCGGTCACCCATCGCTAGGGTTCCCGGCTCGCTTAACTTGGTTGCATTTCTTTACTATTATTTTTCCTTTGTTTTTCTTGTATTTTCTTTTCTTGTATTTCATTATTTAATGTCTCCTCACTCATATAGAAGTGTAGTTCTAGGCATCCTAGCTGTCCGGACAACACTGGTCACCGAAACAGTAGAATGCATTACGAACATAGGGGTGCTACATAAATTGTGCACAGTCACACGGAAAATAATGAAAACGCAAAAATAGCAGCCTGTGCACAATAGTTAACAGCTCATCCACCCCTACCCCTAGCTCAAGCCTTCGAGATGGAGGAGTTAAAGGAGGAATAGCCCAAGGAAAAGCTCTAGGAAAACACCAAACAGGTAGGGCTTAAACCTCTCCCATCCTCACTAAGGTGCGCATTTCTAGACTTAAACTCTAAATATCCTATTATAATCCATGCTAGCCTATCAAAGTTAGAAGAGAAAAAATTGTTAAGAGAACTTAGGATCCACAACAAGGCCATAGGGTACATAATAGAAGACCTGAAAGGGATTAGCCCCTCGATTTGCATGCATAGGATACCAATGGAGGAAGACAGTAAACCCACTATAGAGCACCAAAGAAGACTTAACCCAAACATGAAAGAAGTGGTCAAGAAGGAAAATTTGAAACTATTAGATGCAGGTATCATATACCCAATTTCTAATAGTAAATGGGTTAGTCCATTACATGTAGTTTCTAAGAAAGGTGGTACAACTGTCATCCAAAATGCAAACAACGAACTGATCCCTACCACGGTAGCCACTGGTTGGCGAATGTGCATAGATTATAGGAAATTGAACAATGCCACTAGAAAAGACCATTTTTCTCTCTCTCTTTCATTGACCAAATGCTAGAAAGGTTAGCAAAACACTCTTATTTCTGTTATCTAGATGGGTATTCAGGATTCTTTCAAATTCCTATTAACCCAGAAGACCAAGAAAATACCACATTCACTTGCCCTTATGGAACATTTGCATATAAGAGAATGCCTTTTGGTCTTTGTAATGCCCCTACTACCTTTCAAAGATGCATAATGGCTATTTTTTTTTTATTATATTGAAAATATCATGGAAGTATTTATGGATGATTTTTCTGTCTATGGAACTACTTTTGAAGATTGCCTAGTTAATTTATCTAAGGTGTTACAAAGATGTGAAGAATCAAACCTGGTTCTAAATTAGGAAAAAGGCCACTTCATGGTAAGGGAAGGTATAGTGCTGGGACATTTGATATCAGAAAGAGGAATTGAGGTTGATAAGGCAAAAATTGAGATCATTGAAAACATGCCACCACCAACATCAGTCAAGGGAGTGTGAAGCTTTTTGGGACATGCAGGGTTCTACAGAAGATTCATTAAAAAATTTTTCAAAATAGCTAAGCCACTTACCAACCTGTTAAGTCAAGATGTTCCCTTTGATTTTGATGAAAATTGCCTTGTCTCTTTTAACAGGATCAAAGAATCCCTGATCTCAGCACCAATAATGCAGCCATCGGATTGGGAGCTACCATTCGAGGTGATGTACGATACGAGTGACTTTGCAGTTGGAACGGTGCTCGGGCAAAGAAAAGATAAAAAGCTCCACGCCATTTATTATGCTAGCAAGACACTCGATGACGCACAAATAAATTATGCTACTACAGAGAAGGAATTCCTAGCAGTGGTGTTTGTAATGGACAAATTCAGATCCTGCTTAATTGGCTCAAAAGTCATTATTTTAATAGACCATGTTGCAATTTGGTACCTTTTGAACAAGAAGGAAGCAAAACCAAGGCTGATTTGATGGATTTTACTCCTACAATAATTTGACCTTGAAATCAAGGACAAAAAAGGGTTCTAAAATGTAGTAGCTGACCATCTTTCCAGGCTAAAATTGGAGTACACATGAGACTTTGAAGATTTGCCAATTGATGACTCATTTCCTGATGAGTAATTATTAGCATTCTCCCAAGCTCCATGGTATGCTGACTTTGTTAATTTTCTTGTATGTAGGGTATTGCCTCCAAACATGACTTATCAGCAGAGGAAGAAATTTCTAAATGATGTGAGATACTACATATGAGAGGAACCTCTACTATACAAGAGATGCAATGATGGACTAATAAGAAGATGCATACCGAAGGAGGACATGGAGAGCATCCACCAGTACTGCCATTCATCATTATATGGAGGACACTTTGGCACCACAATTTACAAGCTGGATTTTACTGGCCACATTTGTTTAAGGATGTAAGATCCTTTGTGTTGGCTTGTGACCAATGCCAAAGAATAGGTAACACTTCAAGAAGGAATGAAATGCCACTGCATGGTGAGCAATAATCAGCGATGGAGGAAGTCACTTCTACAACCAACAATTCAAAACTCTATTGAAAAGTATGGAGTGACTCACAAGGTAGCCACACCTTATCATCCTCAAACCAGCAACCAAGTAAAAATCTCAAATAGGGAACTGAAGCAGATTCTAGAGAAAACTGTAAACAGATCCAGGAAGGACTGGTGCATGAAGTTAGATGATGCACTGTGGGCATACCGCACTGCATATAAAACCCCAATTGGCACAACACCCTTCTGACTGGTTTATGGAAAATCATGTCATCTCCCTGTTGAGCTTGAACATAAAGCTTATTAGGCAATTCAGATCCTAAACTTTGACCTCATGGCTACTGGTGAAAAAAGCCTCCTACAACTGAATGAGTTCGAAGAAATCTGACAGGATGCGTGCGAAAATGCCAAAATCTTCAAAGATAAAACCAAAAGATGGCATGATAGGTGCATAGCAAGGAAAGAAATAAAAAAAGGAGACCTTATCCTGTTCTTTAACTCTAGATTGAAACTCTTTCCAGGGAAGCTGAAATCAAGATGGTCTGGACCTTTTAAGGTCACTCAAGTCTTCCCACATGGATCAGTAAAAGTGTGGAGCGAAACCTCAGGAGCATTTAAGGTCAATGGGCAGAGGCTGAAGCCTTACTTTCAAGGAGAACCCATAGAGAAGGGAGTCAATTGCACTCTCAACCATCCTACTGACAGACGGTGAAAGATGAAAGCAAAGTCGAGCTAATGACTATAAACAAGTGCTTTTTGGGAGGCAACCCAACATTTCTAATTTTTCTTTCTTTCTTTCTTATTTTAATATTTGTTCACATTTTCTTTTGTAAGAATCCCAAAAGATCTTAGATCCAGAAAAGCAAGAGGGAGTAGAGAACAAGAGAGGAGAGGAATCATCAAGTCAAAACCACAAAGAGAAAATTGAACAAAACCAGGGAAGTAGTTCTATTGCTAACCTTTACATCCATTTCATGTATTGTGATGATAAAAATTTTCATTAGAAAAAGGAAAAAAAATTTTGGAAAATCAAAAAATTAGATGATTTGTGTTCTAGATTCACACGCCCCATGTAACTATCTGGAAGTCCATAAATTTCTTGCAATTTTTAACTCTGAGGGAGACAGAAAGTTACACGAGTTTATAGCCAAATTTACACGAGCTGTGTGATGTTACTAGCAGAATAATCTAGTGATAGAAAGTTACAAGGGTCCCCTTTAAAATTTACACTACCCGTGTAACATGTCCAGCAAAGCAACTCGAGAGGTAGTAAGTTACACGGGCCCCTGAGCTCAATTACATGGGCTGTGTACTATGTCAGACTTTGAAATTTTCGAGTAGAAATTTACACGGCCGTACATGTCGGGACCAGTGTAGTGATACACGATCGTGTATCATGTCACAAACGTGACTCCTGGGGTGCAAAAAGAGCTAAACGAAGAGTCCTAACGACTCTTTAAATGCACCCCTCGCCTTAAACCCATTCATAAAGGCAAAACCCTTCATCTCCACCCTGCCTAGTCCATAAAAACCCCTCCAATCTCTTCTCCCTTCACCAAACCCTACTCTTTTCCTTCCCAAAAAATAGATCAATGGCTCCTACAAAGCGGTCTGCACTAAGAATGGGCTCTTCCTTAAGGCACAGAGGGGAATCCTCACCTTCTCCCCCTCTGTCGACACCCCAACGCACAAGAACAAGGGCAGCATCTCCTCAACCCTCTCAACTAGCCCCTCCTCAATCGCAACCCCAGCCACAAGCCACTCCACAACCCGAAATCTCCATTCCTTGGGGATTCCATGATGATGCCCATAAGGTAATGTGCACCCGGCTTCACGCCTAAAAAATTAACTCCATGAAATACATAGATTTCGCACTACTAGAGCAAATTGGGCTACAAGATGAGATCAACGGCCTACTCGATAGCATCGAGTGGACAAGGTTCGCCTAACTCCAATTCCCAACATACCAGGACACCACATTGGAGTTTTTAGGCAGTTTTAAGGCCACCTTATGGCCTACCGATAGGGAAAACAAAGGCATAATTGAATTTTGCCTCCTTAGTGTTGAATGGGTGATGAATATAGATGAGTTCAATGCCATCTTTGGCTTCGATAGCACCGGCCACCAAGAGATTCCTAGGAATCGCATGCTCTACAATAGCATCAATTTCTATAGTTCCATTGCCCCAAATACGGAGTCATATAACTCCAGCAAGTCCAAATCCTCAGATATCACAAGCCCAGCCCTACGCTACATGCACCGGTTAGCCGCCCACACTATCATAGAGCATGGTGATAACCTTGGTGTGGTAAATGCCAGTGAGCTATTTTTCTTGTGATGTATGGTTATTGAGCAGCGCTGCAGAACTAGTTTCTTTTTGTGCAACCACCTCTGCCGCCTCTGTCATCAGGCGACTGGGCACCTCATCACAACAATCACCCTTCCCTTTGGATTCATCCTAGGACATCACAGGCTACGCTCAATCAGCGAAACATCAAGAATAGATCAAACCATTTACATATCCATAGGGATATGTAAGATGGTGGGCAACACCTGCTACCTTTTTGATGCTGAAGGGAATGCAATCCCTCGGAGAGATGAAGCACAAGAAGGGCCTGGAAAGACTTCACAGCCACAGGTAGAAGCCCAAGAGCCACTGTTTCATGAATCCTCCACTCGAGTGCCTCCATACACACCACCACCCATAGACCCGGTCCTCGCATACCTATAGTGCATGGAGACCACCATCTACAATAGGATGCGAGCAATTGAGGACAGCCTCCAGGAAGCCCATAACAAGTTGGACATGCTAATGGAGAGGCTCGATGAAGAGGAGTCAGCATCGCCATCATCACCATCAGAGCCCTTTTAGAGCTAGGACTATAGGATAGGTTCTTTATTGTAAAATCTTGAATATCTTAGTCCTAAACTGCAATCATAGGTCTCTTTTATTTGCTTTATGTCCAAACTTTTCCATGCTTAATAAATAATATGCTTTCTTATAATTTTTGTACATTTTCTCTAATTTTGCATATTATGTTAACATTGAGGACAATGTCCAGTTTGAGTTTGGGGGGGTACAAGTGCATTTCATGTCTTGCATATCATTACATGCATATCATTACATTGTTTAAATTCAGTTATATTATTCTTGTGTATCAAAATTCTAGAAAAATATTGAAAATTTTGAAAAATTTTGAACTTTGAATTGTGAAACTTAGCACTATAACCAATTTCTAGTAAGTTAATAATTGGACTCCACAGGATAGAGGAATGAATGTATCTGGATAGGTAAAAGGAATTCTAACATGTTGTTTGTGAAGAACCTAATCTCTCTAGTGGAACTAGACTAGTAAAACCCCTTCACAACTATTAATTTGTCACATCGAACTTGTGAAGTAAGGAGAAATTTCTTAAAATATAAACAAACTTGAAAATGCCTCACAAGCTCTAGAACATATCTCTTGGACCTATCAAGGCGAAATCGTAGCATATGCTTGATGAAGAAATGATTAAGGCATTCTTTGATATAGCCTAATTAAGCCTTAGCCACCCTTAGTCAATATGTCCCTCGCACCCAACTTGAGTCTATATTTTTACCTATATGATTTTCCTTGCTAACCCATATTATTTACCTAGCCCCTATCCTAAACACATACCTACCCTTTTGAGAAAGCTAAATGCATAAGTAAAAAGTATATTAAGTGCAAAAAAGAAAATGGAGAGAGGATAAAGAACTCGTGAAAGAGTGTAAGTGTGAAATTGAAATCAAAGAAAAATATGCCTTCCTAACCCAGCAAAAGTAGTGAGTTTGGGGGAGAAGACAAAAGGGACATAAAAATAAAATAAAATAAAATAAAATAAAATGAGAAGTCCCAAGAATCATGGAAGCATGCTTGGCACTATAAAAAACTAAAAGCCCCTCCTTCCCATACAAAATCGATAGAATAAACTTAGTATACTTAGTATTTTATGCATAAATGCTATCCTCATATTTGCATTCCCTATAAACCTTTCATTGGAAACCAAGTCATTATCCCTTTAGCCCCATTACAACCATTTTAAAGACCTTTTGATCTTTTGAAAAGTGCATGCTACATTAGTGGAGATAGAAAATTGAGATATGCCTATGAAGTTAAAATTGAGTCACTTCATCATAATTATCCACAATATAGGCAAATTTAGGGGAGTAAGTGTTTTTCAAATCTATCCTAATAAAATAGGTTATTTGTGACTTATTAATGGCCTTGTATAGAGGAACAATTAGTTGAGTCACCATGAAGGGAGGTGAAGTTCCAACTCTTATGCTTTGAAAGAGGGTAATTGGTATGAAGGATTGGAGGAGTTCAATTTTGTGCTTATTAAATTGTTGGTTATATTCCTCAGTTATCACCTAAAATGTGTTTTAAAACAGAGTTTTGTTTTGCTTGAGGACAAGCAAGAGTTTGAGTTTGGGGGTATTTGATACACTTGAATTGTATAGATGTTTTTAAGCACATTTGTATACTATCTCATGGCATTTAGGTAAGTAATCTCATGCATAGTAGTTGATTTCATTAGTTTTTGTAATTTCTATTGTCAAGATCTTAATTCCATGTTTTTTGCATCATTTCAAGTGTTTTGGTGAAGTCACAGAGCATAGGAGTGAAAAGGGAAGCTTGGAGGAATTAAAAGACTCAGAATTGCTGCAGATACAAAGTACACGGGTCGTGTAAGCAAAGCCACTGACTC
Source organism: Hevea brasiliensis (assembly GCF_030052815.1). Classification (NCBI taxonomy): domain Eukaryota; kingdom Viridiplantae; phylum Streptophyta; class Magnoliopsida; order Malpighiales; family Euphorbiaceae; genus Hevea; species Hevea brasiliensis. Next base: position 39,570,617 of record NC_079509.1, on the reverse strand, counting down.
ATGTAACCTTCTACTAGAAGAAAGCCAGAGAGCCAATGGAGAAACAAAAGTACATGGGTCATGTAATTAGACCCGTGTAATCTGCATAGACCCGTGTAAGTCTCTGCCGGGCACAAGCTTGAAGAACTTTCTGAGAACAAAAGTACACGGCCCATGTAACCAGGCCCGTCTAGCAAACACAGACCCGTGTAAGTCTCTATGCCAATGCATGACTCCACAATTCCGCTCCAATAAGTTACACGGCTAGGGGTAGTGTAGTGACACACGGGCCATGTACTATGCGGCAGCCAGTTTTGTAACCTGAATTCCCGCTCTTGTTTTCTGATTCAAATCAGACTCCTAAAGCTTTCTGGACTCAAAATGACCTAAACCTAGAGCAGCCATTATAAATAGAAGTATAAAACATAAAAATGGAGAGAACCTTTTTATCTTTTGATAGCATTTTTTAGGAGTTTCAAAGAGGATTCGCCTCTAAAGTCTCACCAGCCGTCTTGAGGAGAAGAATATCAGTATCAAGAGGAGTTTTCCAGCCGAAGTTCCACAACATCAAAGCTACAAACCCTCTTTGGTTCTTTCATTCCATTTCTTAAAACAGATGTTTATTGCTTTATTTCTTCTAGACAATTTCTTTTTACTATCTTTATTTTTATATTTATCATGATGTTTGCTGCACTCACCATGAGTGAGTAGTTTTCATATTCTAGAATTGGGAGAGTAATGCTTATAATCATTATTATGGATGAACATTAAGTTTTATTTATTGGATTTGAGATTTGTTCCTTGATTTTATTTCTTGTGATCATAATGCATGTTATGTGCTGGTACCCACTTAGTAATGGTTATAGATATTAATTGAAGGACTGAAAGATGAAGATTAATATTAGAAAATCAAGATATTGAACCTAGGAACTCTGACCTAGACATAAGCTGATACCTTTGTGGAATTTCAAAATTGGTCAAAGATCTTAAAGGATTTTAATTAATTTGATTGCCACGAAAGTCAAGTTTAAGTTAATTAGAATACACCCTAGGTGCCTTGAGAAAGGACTTAGGATACCTTAGGATTAATTTCCATCAAGGCAAACAATTCTCAATCCAGTAAATAAACAAGATAACACCCATAGTAAGATTCAAGTGTGAAATCTTAATTCCAGAATTGTTTCAAAATAGATCACTTCATTTTAAGTTTATCATTTTAGTGTTTAAAATAGATGACTTTCATTCCCTTATTGTTCGAGAGCTTAAATAGTCAAAATTACTGTGTAGATTGGTACTTGCTAATCAAATTCCTCGTGGGAACGATACTTTACTCATCACTCTATTACTTGTTAGTGATCTGTGCACTTGCGGGGCTGTAAAACTAGTGAAACAAGGGCTAACCCATCTTGATCAGTACTGTCGCTAGGTATTTTGCGGTCGCCTGGATGAACACTTACCGAAGTGGGAAAGAGTGAGGAGTCGCCACTTTAATTTTGAGGAAATTAAAGAAAACCATTTATGAATTAAAAGAAACCACTTCGAAGACAGAGATTCTAGGTTTGGGGTCCGTATACGAGCGGGGAAGGTGTTAGGCACCCCGCCTCGTCCCTCTATAAGGGCAAGCAGATCTAATGTTACGTTCTTTGTAAATTAAAATCGGTAATTAGGGGGGGTTAGAATGAAGATGTTAATCCCTTTGATAAGAGGGAATTTTAATTTTTCACTGTTTAGGGTTACCCAAATACATAAATACAGGAGACGACCCTTAGTGAATTGATGTTGCGTAATGATTTTATTCAGGGGTTTACTTCACACATGGTGCCATCTTTGTTTGGATTTGAGAGAATCTGGGTAAAAGCTTCTCCCGATCTCTAGGGATAATCTGTTTAAAATTTGGATGGGGAATCTCGGATAAGAACTCTGCTCCAGTCTCCCCGTATTTATTAAAACCTGAATGAGAATCATATAAGATCTCTCCTCCGATCTCTTCAAGTATTTATAATTTTTATTGAGAATCGGATGAGAACTCTCCTTCGACCTCTTTTAATATTTATTAGAATTTTTGATTGAAGACCGGATAAGGACTCTCCTCCGATCTTCTTTAATATTTATTGAAATTATTGAAGACCGGATAAGAACTCTCCTCCGATCTCTTTTAATATTTATGATTTTTGTTGAGAATCGGATAAGAACTCTCCTCCGATCTCTTTGAATATTTATAACTTGATTGAGAATCGGATGAGAACTCTCCTCCGATCTCTTTTAATATTTATTGGAATTTTGATTGAAGACCGGATAAGAACTCTCCTCCGATCTCCTATCTTATTTGGGTGAGGATCAGGTAAGAACTCTCCCCTGACCTCTTGAAATTTAGTTACGATCGTATCTCGTGAGGACCTTTAGCTAATGGTCCTGGCATCCGAAGACACTGGGAACCCGAATTAGGTTTCTTTTAACTCATTGGTACCTTATGACTAAATGAGGGATACCGGACTGAATTTCTACCGATCTCTTATGTGATCGCCTTACCAGTATCTTTTGGCAGGCGATACTCGATCTATTTCATTTGCTTATCTGAGATTCGGTTTTACTTTGCTTTGCACCACGTTACCCAGTCATCTTCCGAGCTGGTCTAGTGGTTCGACTTCATGACTTTCTCCGATTTATTATCCGAACTTTTATTATTTTAAAGAAACTCTTGTGTTAAGATACAGCTACCAACATTTTATCAAACTACTTATACATTACTCAGGACCAGAACATCTACATTTGAAAGCAACAAAGGCTAACAGAAAAAGAATGAACTAATGAACGAAAAGTAAACTCGAGAATAGCCTTCTTTGCGGGGGTTTTTAACACAATATAAACTTGGCAAAAATTGCGAGTATGAAAACAAAGGAAATATGTAAAATAAAAACGAGCACTTGATAAAGTAACGGTATAGACACTCACCTGTAGGGAGTCGAATCTATTGAACTAACTGTGGAGTCACAAAAATATAGCAGAACTGCGCGCTGATAGCCTGAGGGCTAAGGTTCTGTAACACCCCTATGTTCGGTAGTGCATTCTATTGTTCCGGTGACCAATGTTGTCCGGACAGCTAGGATGCCTAGAACTACACTTCGATATGAGTGAGGAGACATAAAATAATGAAATACAAGAAAAGAAAATACAAGAAAAACAAAGGAAAAATAATAGCAAAGAAATGTAACCAAGTTAAGCGAGCCGAGAACCCTAGCGATGGGTGACCGCACCGGGAAGTCATGGCGTGGACCGTTGACTAGCCCTGGATCGTGGAGAACCCTGGAAAATATTTTTAGGACTTAAAGAGACATCAATTGAAGTATAAATATCATTAGAAATATCAAAGAAAAATTAATTAATTAGTACAAAGAAAAGTGAGAAATCGAAAAACGGACAAAACCCGGTGTTACCGAAAAATCGGGAATGCAACCCGAACAGGGGCATTGTGGTCATTTGACACCCCGAGTTGTCTTTTGACCTAAATGTCCATTAAAAATACATGATATTATATTTGGAAAATGTCATGAAAAAAATTAAATTAGTGGTACATAATGTAAATAGCAAAAATAGGATATAAATTGAGTAAATAATACTTTAAAACATCTAATATTAATTTGTGGTGAGTGGAGCATTATGGATTAAATTAAACATTAAGTGGGCAGGTGTACTTCCACTAAAACTTCATCTTCTTCATTTCTCCTTCCATGCCGAAATGAAGAGCTTGAAAATCCTCCATGGCCGATTTTCTTGAAGCTTCCTAATCTCCATCATTTCCACCTCCAAACACCAAAGTCATTTCACTAATTTTGATCCCCACCTCACAAGGAAGAAGTAGATACTAAAATCAAGGGAGTTTGGTGAAGATTTAACAAGCCTCATCAATAGGTAAGTTTGTGTTTTTGATTTTTGTTTTATTAAAGTTTGTAAGGATGTTATGGGTATTTGATTTATGGAGAGATTTTTGAGGTTTGATGCTTAAAGGGGGATGTGTACTTTTGGTAGCCATGGAAACTCCTTGAAGACAATTTATTTTTGCTTGTAAATGGTGGATTAAAGGATTGATTAAATGTTTATGTGTGTAGGAAATTATTTGGGTGATGTATACTTAGTATATGTGAATGTGTATTTGAAATTTGAAGCTTGAAAATTAATGGAATGTAATGCATGAATCGGCAGCTTGGTTTAGTGAACCATAAGGATGTTATTTCATGTTTGGATTATGGAATATTAATGTTGAATTGTGATAGTTGTTATGGCAGCTTGGGTATATGTGTGATGGTGTGAGGTTGGACATGTAAATGAGCATGAATAGGTGGTTAAATTGTTGTAATTGAGTTTGACAAATTCTGCACTTTATGCTGTATGTTGAATGTGATTATAAGCTGCCAAAATGATCAACAATATGAGGTAAAATATGTTTAGGTTATGGTACAAACCAGAATGGGCATGAATGTGAAGTTTGGTAAGTGTTAAAGGTGACCTTTGATGAGTATGAACAAAATATAATAGGGCAGTTTGTGTTTTGGGCTTAGAACCTTAAGTGTGTGGCTCCAATTGGTATGAGACCAATTGGAGGTGAAACTAGGCACAAAATGTGCCAACTTTTATGAAGGAAGCTTGCCAAAATTCTGCTTGTAAGGTAACTTGAAAAATGACCAAATCCGGATTAGTGCAATTAAGGCCTGAGAATTGACCATTTGGGCAGCAGTTAGTATTTAGGCCATAACTCACTCACAACAGGTCCAATTGACCTGAAATTTTCACCATGAATAGTTAAGACCCATATCTACAAGTCTTATGAAGACACCAAAGCCCAGAAATGACCATAAGCAAGTCAAACAGCTTGCACAATTTCGGGTCCAAAAACTGGCCGAACCAAAATTGACCTAAAATGACCTAAAGTGACCAATTTTGATGCACTTTGACCAGCAATAGTAAAATGACCATAACTTAGTCTACATAACTCAGAATGACCTGAAATTTTTTCCCCGCGTGCAATAAGACATAGATCTACAAGTTTTTAGTTTTGACCGAAACCCGAAAACTGAGGGAACTAGGTCGTCCGACTAGGTGAAACTAGTGTCCCGGAATCCAGCAAATTGCAAGAAAATGCAAGATACATGGAAATAAAATTGGTAACATGTACCAACCCTAAAAGACTATTGAATGTGACATATTAGTAACATTAAAACCTAATTTACCTAGAATGCATCGAGGGTCGACATATTAGGCTGACTAAGCAAATAATAGAATTCAGTGAATTAATTATCAAGCATTATCGTTAGAGACAGTTTAAATGAGTACTGAAACACCTCAAATTGTGTTTCTCAGTTAGCAAAGACTCAGGGAAAGGGAAGGAAACACTCAGTCAAGGCCAGGAGACAATTATCAGAGGTTTGTGCACAACAGTTATTTCTTTTGAATTTCTCAATTGAAATAAATTATGACTATTTGTATATTATTGTTTTCAATTATTGAAATGTGTTTGAATGGATACTTATTGCTTGAAAAGAATTGTAAATGATTTGAAACTGTGGAAAAATTGATTTAGTGTGATTTGTGAAAATTGAAGTTAATTATGAATTGTGTTGCCATTTTGTGAATGAAATTATGACTTTGGAAATTTATTGGATTCTCACGAATCATTTGAATAAAATATTTGGAATTGATTTTGTGTTCACACTTAACATGACAGTATCACATAATTCCTTCTCCATTTATGGGGTTGTCATCGTTTATTTTTCTCCCTCTCTAGTTTACCAGTTGAGGTTGTAGATCGGATGAGTACTCATTATGTAGCTAGCTTCCTTCCTCATTGATTTCGATTAGTGGGGTTGTGATTGCTTTGTCGTGGTGTACAACGCGGTATTGATCAAAAAATTGTGTCATGGCTTAAGTTGTGTATGAATTGGCAACACTGTATTCTTAAATTATTTGACTAAATTGTATTATTATGAGCTTTGATAATTTGTGAAATGGAGTTTAAATTCTTATTGACATTCACTGTCTTTTGAATTTAACTATATTTTGATTACTGAGATTTATTGTGATATTGTGTTAAATTCCTTATGATATTCATTATCTTGAATTTAACTATGGTTTTACGTATCCATCATTTATATGATTTATGAATTGTGATTTAAAGTTATATTTGGTTAATGTTGTGCACCACTGAGACATTGTCTCAGCGATAGCTTTCCATTCTTTATCGCAGTAGATGAAGCAGACGAGGCGATGACTAGGCTACTAGTGCATTCAGCGAGAGATCATCGGGTATATTGAGTATACCACATTTTGCATATTGTACTGTAATGTATGTTCACTGTATGTATATATTGTTCTTAGTTTTGAGCAGTTGTAAATTAAAATTGTACATTGAAGTTGTAAAATAAATTATGAGTTATTTTGGCTTGTAAAATTTATACTGTATTTCTTTTATCTCAGTATTTGAAAAACTATTGTGTATTTGAGTTGAGAAAGATATTGTGTTGTTTAACTGTTGGAGTTGAGATTGAGAATTATATTGAAGTGTTTTTACAGGATTTCTAAAGAACTGTTTTATCCAAAATACAGATGGCACTCTGCCAAAATTTTTACAGAAGTCACTAATAGTCCAAATGTGTTAGCTGTTTCACTTCAGTTCAAAAAGGTTTTTAACACCTATAAATTGTGCTCACCACTGTAAAAAGAAGTAAGAAAAGTTTTAAAATCCCTTGTAGTGTATTTAATGGGTTATCAGTAGACGAAGTTGGTAATTCATTAGGTATACTACGGGATCATGTTATGCCTTATAGAGGGATAGGGTGTGACAGGTTCGCCTTGAAATGAAGAATGCCCCGTTAAAATGCAGTCAAGTCGGAATAACAACCGGGTTTGAATGAGGTTGAGCTTGGAAAATGGGAGTGGAAATAAAGATAACGAAGACAGAACTGAAACTAAGAGAGGGTATCACAGAGTAATGAACGAACTGAAAATAGAGAGTTTCAGTATTCAAAACCCCTTCAAAGAAAATACTTTAGAAAACTGGTTTCTGAAGTATTTCTATTTTTGAAAGCTTAAAAATAGCAGAGTAACAAACCGAGTTAAGTTTCAGAGCCCTTCTACTATAGTCACCACCTTTTCTTCTTCTTCGTCCCCCCCTCTTCTACAGTTTTCATGCAGGTATTTATAGAGAACGGATGCTTCCAATGAAGGGTCAGGATTCTCTTTGAGGGAGATGTAAGGTTTGGATTTTAAAGGACATGATCTGACGCTTGAGAGTTGAAGAGAATCAAAATAAATGGCTGAGATCCTATCCAAAATATTTGTCCTTTCTTTTTTCTAATCTGACGGTTTTTCTAATCCGATCTCTTGAGATCGCCCAAATGATGTAATCTGACCTTTTGGAAATGAAATTTTATTTTGACAATTATCATTTTATTATTATTGCTTTGGTTATTTTTCGATCTCTGATGTGTTTATCCGATTCGATTCCCAATTGAATGACCCTTAGCCAATCTATAATTCAAAACATCTACCTTAATCTGCCTGTCTTTAACTAACCGATCTCTCTTTATTTAATTATGGAGTCTCCAGAATATTCGTGAGACGTGTCAGAAAAGGCTGGCGAATCCCGCTAACCGATGCGCCGCTTGGGACACTGTGAGCATTAAATGCTCAGACGAGTATAAATAGGAGATGGGTCAGCCAGTTGCTCCCTTATGTCATTTTCAGCATCTCGCGAGTGATTCCAAAATTCTCTCATTTTTTTCAAGTTCTTCCTACACCGATCGCACTCCGGTAAGGGTTTTGATCTTTCTTTTAGTTTAAATTTTCTCTTTTCTTTGAAAATGAGCGGCGCCGAGGGTCAGAGAGCGGTGAGCCCCCCTTCCGTTCAAGTCTCGTGGTTGTCAGATGAATTTGAAGTGGTTGGACCAAGCGAACGATCCGAACCTCCTCCGACCTTCGTTTCAGCTCGGGGTCAAGTGGCACCCTCAAGGCAAACGCATTCTTCAGGGAGAGAAAACCTTCCCGTGGACGAGCTGTCGTCAATCCTTCAAGAAACCGATCTGCAGTCATTCAGCCAAGAATATAACCTTCGGACCATATTCATATGAACTTATCAAGTGCCATGGCGATCTCCGAGCCGATCACTTCTTTGAAGAAAATGATATGATCATGGCATACGAAGAGCAATTAAAAGTCGGGCTGCGGTTCCCTCTTGACGACTTCTTCAAGGAAGTTCTGAAATTCCACCAAGTATGCAAAGACCAAGTACACCCGAACTCATGGCAGATCCTGGTAGCCTTCAGAGGCCTCTGCCGAGCTAAGGGACTCAGTCCTACAGCGAAGGTGTTCAACGAGCTACATAGGCTAACTCGTCGAAAGGACGATGAGTACTGGCTCTTTCAGGCGAAGCCGCATTGCGGGCTCTTTACTGATCTACCCTCCTCACTGAAGAATTGGAAGAATCGCTTCTTCATTTTGAGGAGCAAGATTTCGAACGGTTTTGAGGGTTTCCCACGTAGCTGGCTGCATCTGGGCCCCTCACTTCCGAAGCGTATCACCCTAAATAGGGAAGAGGGCATAATGGTGATGGAACTGAAAGATCAGGCGGCCACTCAGAAGTTCTCCTGTTTAGATGAAGTGATGGCCGAACTGCATCATTGGACAATGCAACTGATTACCGATGAAGAATGCGGGCTCCAGCTCTCTGACCTCGGCCTTGGTACTTTCTATATCTCTGATCTTTGGGCCTTAGCGAACTCACTGACATTTTCTTTGTGCAGGTATGGCAAGCGGTGAGGCTTCCAAGGAGAGCCGAAAGCGAAAGAGAGAGGTCTCCCGGAAAGTGCGGGAGATGAAGCATGCCGAGGCCCTTCAGACGCCAAGGCACGATTCAGGGGAGATGCAGGGAGGCTCATCCCGACCCTTAGGACCACCAGTTCTTGAAATATAAGTGGTTCAGTCTCCCCCCGACATGAAGTGCCGCCACCACCTCCACCGGTTACTTCGAGTGCGGAAGGGGGTCCTTCCCAACCTCTTGCGAGGAGCCTTTCCCGCGGCGCTCAAGTCCTGATCCACTCGCTGGAGAAGAACCGCACTGTTCGAGAGAATCCGGGCTTGGCTAAGGTCTTGGGGGCCTCCATCTACCTTTAGGAGGATCGGGATAGGCTGGCCCCAAACAGTCTCGATGATATCCTAACCCGGACTATGAGCCTGAGCATGGAGAGTTTGGTGAACCAACACATTGTCCGGGAGAAGGCTCACCGTTTGAGGCAGGAGATCGAAAAGGTGGGTCAGGAAGCTGCTTCCCTCCGATCCCAACTTTCATCCGCCCAAAACTACATAGCTGAAATTGAGGGGCAGATGAAATTCTACGACGATAAACTGGCCAACCAAGCTCATGTTCTTGAAGAGGTTCGGGCGCTCCGAGCCACTGATGTCGCTCGCCTCACTGAGGAACTCAAAGCAAAAGAAAAAGAGGCAGTGACAAGGGAGGCCGGTGCTTATGTGAACGCCCACGGGGATCTTTTGGCCGAGCTCAGGAAGCGTTATCCCGAGGAGGACTTTTCTTGGATGGTGAACCTGGTTCCCCAAGACGAAGAGGATAGCGAGGAGGAGGCTGAAGGTGATAGAGGGGGTGAACAAAATGTAGAACAGGCTGGGGGTGATCCTCCAGCGGAATGACTTGTATATATTTTTAATTTGAAATGAAATGAAGTTCCTTTTTTGTTCAATGACTGGATGAGATCGGAAAGTATCTAAGTTGCATAAGCTCCTGATTGTTTGAACATATTAGAATAACTTGAAAGCAATTATTAATCTATGTATGAGAGATTGGTAAAACATTATAAACATGAGATCGGCCTAAACCGAGAACAAACACTGAACGGAACTTAAGATTATTAAAATTGGAAACCTGATCTGAACACTTAAGATCGTAAGCACCATTATGCCAGATTAAAACCTTAACTTTATTGAACAACTATCTACAATATTTATGAAAGGGGGATCGGATGGCATGAAGGCCTAATGTTGGTTCAATTTCGTTTGACAAGAGACCGGATGTGTGATTGACTGGCAAAGAGACTTGGTAATTGATTTGAGAGATCGGTAAGGATTTAAATGATATGGAAACTTCGTATTGGTTCGATTCCTTTTGAAGAGAGATCAAAAATGAATTGAAGAACATGGAGACTTGGTGCTGGGGATCGACTTTAGAGTCTATTGATTTTTTTTTGGGGGGGGGGGGGGTCGACCAAAATGTGGTGTCGATAGCTGCCCCTCTTTACATAATTTCTATTGAAGGGAAAAGTTTTCCCGTGTAGGAATTATGTAAAGATTAAGATCCATATTTTGGACGATTAAAATTTTGAACTTCGAAATTAAAGTTAGGAAACTAAAACCTACTTAGGTCAGTGACCCTGAGGTTGGTAACAGGAATTTAAATACTGAAAAATTAAGATCAACTTAGATCAAGGAACCAGAGGTTGATTAACAGGAAATTTAAATGCTGGAAAATTAAAATCAACGTAGATCAAGTAACCAGAGGTTGATTAACAGGAAATTTAAATGCTGGAAAATTAAAATCAACTTAGATCAAGGAACCAGAGGTTGATTAACAGGAAATTTAAATGCTGAAAAATTAAAATCAACTTAGATCAAGGAACCAGAGGTTGATAACAGGAAATTTAAATGCTGGAAAATTAAAACCAACTTAGATCAAGGAACCAGAGGTTGATAACAGGAAATTAAATATTGAAAATTAAAATCAACTTAGATCAAGGAACCAGAGGTTGATAACTGGAAATTTAAATGCTGAAAAATTAAAATCAACTTAGATGAAGGAATCAGAGGTTGATAACAGGAAATTTAAAATGCTGGAAATTAAAATCAATTTAGATCAAGGAACCAGAGGTTGATAACAGGAAATTAAAATGTTGGAATATTAAAATCAACTTAGATCAAGGAACCAGAGGTTGATAACAGGAAATTTAAAATGCTGAAAAATTAAAATCAACTTAGATCAAGGAACCAGAAGTTGATAACAGGAAATTAAATACTGAAAATTAAAATCAACTTAGATCAAGGAACCAGAGGTTGATAACAGGAAATTTAAAATGCTGGAAAATTAAAATCAACTTAGATCAAGGAACCAGAGGTTGATAACAGGAAATTAAATACTGAAAATTAAAATCAACTTAGATCAAGGAACCAGAGGTTGATTAACAGGAAATTTAAAATGCTGAAAATTAAAATCAACTTAGATCAAGGAACCAGCGGTTGATAACAGAAAAATTAAAATCAACTTAGATCAAGGAACCAGAGGTTGATAACAGGAAATTAAATACTGAAAATTAAAATCAACTTAGATCAAGGAACCAGAGGTTGATAACAGGAAATTTAAAATGCTGAAAAATTAAAATCAACTTAGATCAAGGAACCAAAGGTTGATAACAGGAAATTAAATACTGAAAATTAAAATCAACTTAGATCAAGGAACCAGAGGTTGATAACAGGAAATTTAAAATGCTGGAAAATTAAAATCAACTTAGATCAAGGAACCAGAGGTTGATAACAGGAAATTAAATACTGAAAATTAAAATCAACTTAGATCAAGGAACCAGAGGTTGATTAACAGGAAATTTAAAATGCTGAAAATTAAAATCAACTTAGATCAAGGAACCAGAGGTTGATAACAAGAAATTTAAAATGCTGGAAAATTAAAATCAACTTAGATCAAGGAACCAGAGGTTGATAACAGGAAATTTAAAATGCTGGAAAATTAAAATCAACTTAGATCAAGGAACCAGAGGTTGATAACAGGAAATTAAATACTGAAAATTAAAATCAACTTAGATCAAGGAACCAGAGGTTGATTAATAGGAAATTTAAAATGCTGAAAATTAAAATCAACTTAGATCAAGGAACCAGAGGTTGATAACAGGAAATTAAATACTGAAAATTAAAATCAACTTAGATCAAGGAACCAGAGGTTGATTAACAGGAAATTTAAAATGCTGAAAATTAAAATCAACTTAGATCAAGGAACCAGAGGTTGATAACAAGAAATTTAAAATGCTGGAAAATTAAAATCAACTTAGATCAAGGAACCAGAGGTTGATAACAGAAATTTAAAATCTTTGAAAAATTAAAATCAACTTAGATCAAGGAACCAGAGGTTGATAACAGAAATTAAATCGAAAATTAAAATCAACTTAGATCAAGGAACCAGAGGTTGATTAATAGGAAATTTAAAATGCTGAAAATTAAAATCAACTTAGATCAAGGAACCAGAGGTTGATAACAGGAAATTTAAAATGCTGAAAAATTAAAATCAACTTAGATCAAGGAACCAGAGGTTGATTAACAAGAAATTTAAAATGCTGGAAAATTAAAATCAACTTAGATCAAGGAACCAGAGGTTGATAACAGGAAATTAAATACTGAAAATTGAAATCAACTTAGATCAAGGAACCAGAGGTTGATTAATAGAAAATTTAAATACTGGAAAATTAAAATCAACATAGACCAAGGAACCAAAGGTTGATTAACAGGAAATTTAAATGCTGAAAAATTAAAATCAACTTAGATCAAGGAACCAGAGGTTGATAACAGGAAATTAAATACTAAAAATTAAAATCAACTTAGATCAAGGAACTAGAGGTTGATAACAGGAAATTTAAAATGCTGAAAAATTAAAATCAACTTACAAAGCAAGTCTAACCTGACACTAGAAGTTCTTACGCGATGAAGTGTACTTAATAGGATCGTGAAGATAAACGATTAATGGAGGACGAGTTGCAAGACTTAACCCATCATTCTTTGTTACTTATTTACTTCCCACAATTCCCTTTCTGCTCTTGACTTCCTTATTTTACGAAAAGTGCCCTCGCTGGTTTTTACTTTCCCTTTTGCACATCTGACTAGAAGCGCCCTTCCAGGTTTTCACCTCTAGGCTTTTTTTTTTTTTCCCCTTCAAATCTCATAGCAAAGTACATGAGGTTATCAATATTCAAATCCTAATCTTATGACAAAATTTTAATAGATTAATAGCGCATTAGATAAAGAGGTTAAAAAAGGACAATATTAAAATGTGGGAAAGATAAAAGCAAAAAGACAAATGCGAAGAAAATATATCAAAATGACTTTATTATGGCTTGGAAAATAAAGGTACAATTTCAAAGAAAAAGGGGTACAGGGATAGATCTCACAGATTCCTTATAGTTGACTTTGAAATTTCTTAACTGCCATTACTTTAAATAATCCGGTAACGAAGATTCATGCAGTGGCGGTTTATTTCCATCCTTGTTTCCATGTCCCCTTCCTTATTTCTCCTTTTTCTGGTTCTAGGGATGCCCTTTCGGGTTTTCGCCCCCAAAATTTTTTTTTTTTTTTTAGGCGCCCTTTTTGGGTTTTCACCCTTCGCTCATTTTGTTAGGGGCATCCTTTCGGATTTTCCCCCCCTTTTTTTATGCATAATACCTTTTGACAGTGTCAGCATTCACGGGTCTTGGAAATTCTTCACCATCCATATGGGTCAGGATCAAGGCCCCACCAGAAAATGCTTTCTTAACCACATAGGGTCCCTCATAGGTTGGTGACCATTTACCCTGGGGATCGTTTTGATTCGGGAGCATCTTTTTTAGGAAGAGATCCCCTGGTTGAAATTCACGTGGGCGGATGCTTTTGTCAAATGCCTTGGCCATTCTTCTCTGATATAACTGCCCATGACATGCTGCTGCTAGCCTTTTCTCGTCTAGCAAATTTAATTGGTCCAACATTGACTGGATCCACTCCGACTCATCAATCCCTGATTCCTTCAGAATCCTTAGGGAAGGAATTTCGACTTCAATAGGTAGTACAGCTTCCATCCCGTAAACCAGTGAGTATGGGGTTGCCCCAGTTGATGTCCTTACAGAAGTTCGGTATGCGTGAAGGGCGTAGGGAAGCATATCATACCAATCCCTATAAGTGACCATCATTTTTCAGATTATTCTCTTGAGATTTTTGTTTGCAGCTTCCACTGATCCATTCATCTGGGGACGGTATGGGGAGGATTTGAGATGTCGAATCCTGTATTGATCACATAACCTCTGGATCTTCGGAACATTCAAATTCTTGGCATTGTCAGTGACGATTTCGTTGGGGAGGCCATGTCGGCAGACGACATTATTTTTGAGGAATTTGAGGAATGTGTTTTGCGTGATGTGAGCATATGATGTCGCTTCGACCCATTTAGAGAAATAGTCAATAGCTACCAAGATAAATCTATGCCCATTGGATGCCTTAGGGTTGATGGGACCAATCACATCGATGCCCCACATTGCGAAAGGCCATGGTGAGATGAAGTTGAACAATTGGTGAGGCGGAACATTTATCGGATCCGTATAAATCTGACACTTATGGCACTTCCGAAAGTACTCGATGCAATCCTTTTCCATGGTAGTCCAAAAAAATCCCCGTCTCATGATTTGCTTAGACATCATATGCCCATTGGCATGGGTTGCACAATTTCCCTCATGAGTCTCGAAAAGGATCCTCTTTGCTTCTTTTGCATCCACACATCTCAACAATTTGCCGTTGGAGCTCCTTTTGTATAGAATTTCTCCACTGGGGAAGTATCCCAAAGCTAATCTCTAGATCATTCTCCTTTCGTTTCTGCTTGCCCTTGGAGGGAATTCTCTGGTTCTGATGTAGACCAGGATGTCATGATAGCAAGGTATTGATGGAACGGAAGCGTGAAAAACATAAGTTTATACCATTGAATTCAAAAATTTTCACCTAGGGTCGCATGCATCATGCAAGATTTATTTTTATCTATTTGATTTCAATGATAAACAACATATTAAAACTCTTTTAATATGTTTTTTGGATCTGTATTTGCCATTTAAGATTTTAAAATTAATCAGATTAATTTTAGAACCCTAGATTAAATCAAGAACGATTACACTAACCTCTTGATGCCTTTGCAGCGTCTGCGCCTTTGAGATTCGTCTTGAGGACACGGATGTTGTCCCTCTAGCTTGTCCACACCAAGAACACCTATGGCAGCCCTTGAATAGCTTCTAAAGCTTTTTCTATTAATTAGAAAATCAAGTTCTGCCTTTTAAGAGATTAAAGATGTAAACAGGACACTAGAAACAATTTCTAGTGTTCTTAATTCAAGAGATTGATGGCTAATCTCTTTGAATTGATAAGAGATGAATAAGAAGAGATGAAAACCCTCAAAGTGGCGTGACAAAGGAGTGTGGCTGCTGGTTGTGTTTTATTTTCTCATAACAACACTTAAATAGCTAGGTTAACACATTAAACCCTTGCCACATGTCACCCTTTGATTAGCTCTAGGTTTAAGTGACCCAATCACATTGTGCCAAGTGTCAAACCTATATTTAATCTTGATTTTAATCATCTTACATGATTAAAAAACATTTGGCAAGCTTATGTGTTATGCCATGTGTCACCATCTCATGGTGCCACGTGTCACACTGCAAAATGACCAAAATGCCCCTGTGTCTTAATTTTGAGTTCTTAATCCAAAATAATTATTTTCTTCTTCTAATTAATTTATATCAAATATAAATTAATTAATTAATTAATCTCTATTAATTAATTTCTCATTAATTAAATTTATATTTAAACACTTTAAATATAAATTTAACTTATATTATACATCCAATAATCTAGATTTGGTTTCAAGTCATGCTAGGGACTTTGCAATCTAATTGCAAACCAAACCTACTTAATTAATCAATTTAAACTCTTTAATTAATTAATTAAATCATATTTAATTAGGTGATAACTTGTGTATGTGTGTGACTTACTAGGCTCATCACTAATTGGCAATGAGACATGATATCAACTCTTAATATCATCAGAACTCTTTCTTACCATAAATGATTTCTCTAAATCATTTTATGAACCTCATAGACCATGGTTAACACCTAGCATAGCATGCCATGGCCACCCAATTAGTAATAAGGTTTACCTTAAATGAACTTATAATCATATGTTACCATGCACTAGAATCTCTACATTACAAAATCCCAACTCAAATTTGGAGTCATGGTTTATGTCAAACTCCATTTGCTATGAATATTATGTTCTCTTTTAATTCCAGTTCTTGATTAAAAGATTTTCTCATCGAAACTCTTTTACGAATAAATCTATCTGTCCTGGCCAGGAACTTGAAACATCAAGAACAATTAAATGAACATAGGATTTTATCTCTATTTACTTAGAGGAACAGATTCCATCTTGATCAACACCTACCTCCATATATAACTAGTAGGAGCCAACAGATGCCCATATACCCATACACAGTACAAGTATGAAAGCAGTATCAAACTCAAACTACCTATATACAAGATAACTGTACTATCTCAGGTCTAAAGATTATATGCATTGATATGATTTATGACAAAACATTGACAAGATTAAACTCCATGTGCTTGTCATAAGTGTCACTGGTTCGGCCTACTTATCATATATAAGTGCCTATCATGTTTGTTATATGGCATGAGACTCACCATTCCATCTTATTTATATCTCATATAAATAACTTGGGAACAAACATGAATACAATCTTTCTGGATAAGTCATGTCCTTATTATGAAGTATCCTTGATTGTGAACCTATTTATGATACTTTGTGCTAGAAATATTGTCACTCATATTCTTAACAACTTAAGAATAATATTTCTAACAAAATATCAATGAACCTTTTCTATTACACATAAATATATTATGTAAACGGAAAAGTGGAAATGCCTTTTATTAATAAAAATATGTACAAGATACATACTAAATGATATGCTCTAGGGCATACTACTAACAGGTTTACCATCAAGTTCTTCCTCGATCATGAAGCAGTATGCCGGCTCACTCCTTGCTCTAATCTTTAATACCTGAGTCGTCTGCCCTTCTTCCATTTGAGCCATAACAGCCAGGGTGGCTAAGGCATCTGCAAATTGATTCTTGTCTTGACTGAGGTGAGTGAAAGAGATTTGTTCAAATTTCTTAATCAGCTCCACTAAGTACTTCTGATATGGGATTAACTTTGGATCCTTAGTTTGCCATTCTCCCTTGATTTGATAAATGATCAGAGCTGAATCTCCATATACCTCTAACTTCCTGACTTTCATTTCGATGGCAGCCTGTAGACCCATCACACAGGCTTCGTATTCTGCGACGTTGTTGGCGCAGTCAAACCTCAATTTGATAGCTATCGGGAGGTGTTTTCCATCCGGGGATACCAACACAGCTCTGATTCCATTACCGGACAAATTGACAGCTCCGGCAAAATACATTTCCCATACATCCGTTGATTCTTTTTCCTCTTTTTCCACTTCGTTAACATGCTTATCAGGGAATTCGAAATCCAAGGCTTCATAATCTTGGATAGGGTTCTCTGCTAGGAGATCAGCGATTATGCTTCCTTTTTCTGCCTTCCAGGTCATGTAGACAATATCATATTGGGAGAGTATGACCTGCCATTTGGCTATCCTCCCTGGCATGAATGGGCTTTCGAATACATACTTAATAGGATCCATCCTAGAGATGAGCCATGTCTTATGATTTAACATGTAATGTTTAAGCCGATTTACTGTCCAGGCTAACGTGCAGCAAGTCTGTTCTAGGAAAGAGTACCTTGACTCACAATCGTTGAACTTCTTGCTCAGGTAATAAATAGCCCTCTCCTTTCTACCAGTATCATCATGCTGCCCCAAAACACATCCCATTGAGCTTTGTTGTACTGCCATGTACAGAATCAGCGGCCTTCCCACCACCGGAGGAACCAATACTGTTGGGTTTGACAGGTACTGCTTAATTTTCTCGAAAGCCTCTTAACAAACCGAATCCCATTGAGTGGTGTTATTCTTTCGGAGTAGTCTAAAAATAGGCTCAGCTTTAGCAGTGAGGTTGGAAATAAATCTCGAGATGTAGTTCAACTTCCTCAGGAAACTGCACACCTCCCTTTCTATTTTTAGGGATGGCATCTCTTGAATAGCTCAAACTTTGTCTGGATCTAGTTCTATTCCCTTCTCACTCATTATGAATCCCAACAACTTCCCAGATCTAGCTCCGAATATGCATTTGGCAAGGTTCAGTTTCAGTTGATATTTCCTGAGTCTCTCGAATACTTTCTTCAGCACCTGCACATGGCTTTCTCCTCCCCTTGATTTAATGATCATATCATCCACGTACACCTCCACTTCTTTATGCATCATATCGTGGAATAATGTGACCATTGCACGTTGGTAGGTAGCGCCAGCATTCTTTAACCCGAAAGGCATGACCCGATAATAAAATACCCCCCATTGAGTGATAAAAGCAGTTTTTTCCTTGTATTCTTCATCCATTGGGATTTGGTTGTACCCAGATGCCCCATTGATACACGAACATCTGCCTAATCCTGCAGCATTGTCTACTAACACATCTATGTGTGGGAGAGGGAAATCATCTTTCAAGCTTGCTTTATTAAGATCCCTATAATCAATGCATACCCTGACTCTCCCGTCCTTCTTCATTATCGGGACAACATTAGCTATCCATTGGGGATATTTGACTACTTCCAGAAACCCAGCATCATATTGCTTTTTGACTTCATCCCTAACTTTGAGCAGCGTGTCAGGGTTCATTCTTCTTAGTTTCTGCTTTACCGGGATTGTCCCCGGGATTAGGGGAATTTTGTGCGTCACTATATGAGGGTCCAAACCAGTCATATCGTCATAGCTCCATGAAAACACGTCTAGGAATTCTTTGAGCAAACTGATCATATCCTCTAATTCTTCACTCTCCACAACCTTAAGTTCCCTTTTCACTTCTTCCGTGCCTAAATTTATGGTGTGTGTTTCGTCCCCACAAGGCACTAGGGAAGGTTCATCTCTTTCATCCTTTTCTTCTGCGAGTTCCACCTCAGAATCAGTTGAAGTAATGGCAGTTATGGGGATTTCAAAATTAACTAGAGGAATTTCTAAGACTATTGAATTATTAGGTGTTAATTGATGAATGGTCCTGAAGAAATGAAAATGGAATATATTATAAGAATGGATTTCAAAAGGAAAGGAGAAGAGAATTGGATATAAAATGTGCTATTAATTCATTAATATTTATAACATAAGAAAAGGGTCCATTTACAATATTACACTTGTCACCATGGACAAAATGATCAAGTGTTGATAACCAAAAGTACTTTACTCGAAATTGAGTACAGGAATGTCCTCTGCCGTCCAGTTGTCCAATTCTTGCCCTTCAGCTATTGGCGAGACTAGAGCTTCATATAAGGAATCGAGATGGATGACATCGATGGATGGTTCATCGGGCAATTCTTTAATTTTCGTAGGATTTTCAATGACTGGCTTGGTGAAGACCTTTGTGATTTTTGGGACTACATTCATTTTCCCAATTTTCTGATTAAATCTCTAATCCCGAAGCATATTTCTCATCCAGAATCGTCCATCAATTAAGGCGTCTTCTTCATAACCCAAACCGCAATGGCCAACCTTCTGGATAGCCGGTATAGGTTCGACAATCCCTTGCAATGTGGCGCCTAACCCCTTGCCCATTTCATAACCGCTCTTGAGCATTACCTTGGCGACCATAACCGTGGCCCCTTCACTCCTCAGGATAGTTTCTTGCAATTCTAGAGCCTGGAAAGAACTTTCCAAGGATTCCTCAGCTACTTCCACATAAGGAAGTGATTATGGCTTGGTGACCAGCATGGCTTCCTCCCCTTTCACAGTGATGATTTTGCCGTCCATAATGTATTTAATCTTCTGGTGCAAAGTTGAAGGAACGGCATTTGCTGAAAGGATCCAAGGCCTCCCCAGCAACATAGTGTAAGCAGGTTCAATGTTCATCACTTGGAACGTGACTTTGAAAGTGCATGTGCCAATTTGGAGTGGTAAGTCAATGTCTCCTAGCGCCTCCCTCCTTATACCGTCAAAAGCTCTTACCACCATAGCACTTTGACGTATGTTTGACCGGTCAACCGGTAGCCTAGCCAAGGTGGCATTAGGCAGTACGTTGAGCGCAGATCCATTGTCGTAAGGACCTTGGCAACTATGCAACCTTTACATTTCACTATCACATGCAGAGCCTTAGTGTGCGTTAAGCCTGCAAGGTCTATCTCTTCTTCTGAGGAAGTGACAAAACTGGATGCCTGAATTTGTCCCAATATCTTTTCGAACTGCCCCGGTGTGATGTCAGGGTTCACAAAGGCCTGATCCAGAATTTTCTGTAGGGCTTGACGGTGCACCTCTGAGCTCAGAATTAGGATAACAGTGAAATTTGAGCAGGTGTCTTTCTTAACTGTTCCACCACGTCATACTCACTTGGGTTCATTATTTGAAGCAATAGTTCTTCCTGTTCTTTTGGTTCCATAGGTTCTTCTTTCTCCACTTTCTCAGCCTCCTCTTCCGTATTTTCTCGTGGCTCTCCCATTTTTACTTTCCCTCTCTTCTTTTCCCTTTCTTCATTCCCGTAACATCTCCCACTTCGGGTTATAAACTCAACTTCTTGCTCAAGTGGGGAGGATTTTGTGGTAGTGACGGGCTGGGGGTTTGATTGTGGAGTAGCATTGCTAGAAGGTCCAGCGTACGTCATCTTGAAGTGCTCATGGGGAGTGAAACACGGTTTAGGAGGGACTAAGGGTGAAGCCAGGCTAAGAGCCGATGTATTGCTTAATGCTCCTTGGGTGAAGACTTAGAAATTATAGTTCCAAGGTATAGCATGGGTGTTCGTGTCTGGGAGTTGGGACGGGGTTCGAATAATTGTTACTGGTGGTGAAGATGCTGGGGGTGAAAATGTGATTCTGTGATTAGAGGTGGGGGTATTTTGGCCGAATCGGGCTGTATTTACTCCACCCTCCATTTTTGATCTTGCTTGGCATCTTAGAACTTTGAGGGACAGTAAGTTCTGGACCTCTTGTTTGAACTCCCCACAATTTTGCAACTCATGGTCAGCCGCTCTTCCATGATAGGAGCATCCCACATTATCTTCAGGCTCTGTTGTTTGGGGGTGGAGATAACCTTCCCTCACTGCCGTTGTCAAAATTTCCTCAAAGTGAGGAATCAGTTGATCTATCTCCAGGGTTTACCCTTCTCCTTCCGAATCTATCATATTCATGCCATTGCCCGTCCTATGATTGGGCAATGGGTTTGAGGTGACATTGGGGAGGGAACCATTCCCTTCGATTTTCAACCACCAGTTCCTGATTAAAGCGTGCACCCTTCCCCTGAGTGCCCCGTAATTATCGGTCGAGTGCCCTTGCGCCCCTCCATGATAATCACACCGGGCACTGGCATCATACCACCTGGGATATAAAGGCTGAACTGGGTCAAGGGGAATCGGCACTATTTGATTTATACCGATGAGGTATCGGTATATTTCACTAAGTGGCAAGGGAAGAGGTGGATCAGGATTTCTTTGTGGTCTCGGGTTATTTTGAGGTGGTCTGGGTTGAGTGGGTTAAGGAGGTGGTCTGGGCTGGTAAGTTGTCGGTGGTGGATACTGTGGACGTGGGTGAGGATAATTTGGGAAAGGGGGTGAAATGTTTGCAATGGTTTGGCCATGAGGGGGAGGATATGGCCGGTAGTTATTTGGAGGTAATGAGGATTGGGTGTTCTGTCGGGTGATGGAATGCACATCACCCTCTTTCTTCTTGCCAAAACTGGCAGTTTTCTTTACAGGATTCTCAGTCAACTCCTACAGTCATCCCATCCTTAGGTTAGCTTCTATCCTCTCGCTAGCCTGGATGATGTCCGAAAAGCTATTGGAGGTGTTCCCAATCATCAGATTGAAAAAAGGAGCCTTCAACGTCTCAATGAACAAAGAGCATAGTTCATTGTCAGTCACTGGAGGATACACTTCTGTGGCCTTCTCTCTCCATCTCTGGGCATATTCTTTGAAGCTTTCCCTATCTCTGTGCACCAGGTTTTGGAGGTCTCTCCTTGTGGGGGCCACGGCACAGTTGAATTTGTATTGTTTTAGGAAAGCGTCGGCTAAATCTTTCCAAGAGCGCAATTTGCTCCTGTCCAACTGAATACACCATCTCAAGGCTGCCCCAGAGAGACTTTCGTGGAAGAAGTGGACTAGGAGTCGATCGTCCTCTGTCAGGGTGAACATTTTGGCAATGTAGGTGGCCAGGTGAATGCGGGGGTCTGAGTTCTCAGTGTATTTGTCGAAGTTCGGGATTTTGAACTTGGGTGGCACCACCACATCTGGCACCAATCTCAGTGATGCCACATCGACTGAACCATACATGTTCAGTCCCTGTATTGCTCTTAATCTCTTTTTTAGAGCAGACAGCTTCTTATTTTCTCTCATCTTATTTTCTCCTCCTACTGCATGAAATACTCCCCCAGTCGGGAGATGAGGGGTGGAATAAATCGAAGGGATCAGGATTGAAGGGTAAGGCTTGGCATTTGGGACAGTCGGGTAATGGGAGAAAGGTGGGTCATTATTCAGGGGAGCCGGAGTGACGGTGATTGTCGAATCCAGGATTGGTGGCTGAAAGGTGAAAGAGGTTGAAGCATGATGAGGATCAACCGTTGTAGGAGGTGGGGGAGGTACTGGTAAGTTAGGCTCTGAGGCAGGCTTATTATGGGACATTTCCCTCATTAGTCTCATGAGCTCTGAGACCTGGTCTTTCAGCTCAGACACTTGTCCTTGTAGGTTCTGGACTTATTCCTGATCTTCCATTATCTTCTTTGTTCGTGATCGTGTTAAGTACACTCGTCTTGGTTGAACCGCTTGTTTGGTCAGACTGGCTTTGCTTGAAGCAATGTTGATTTTTTATAGGGAGTAAAAAAGTTTTTAATGAGTTTTGAATTTTGTAAAAAAAAAAATTTAAAGGTCCTGGTTTGGACAAAGGATACAGCAGCAACTAAGAGCTAGAAATGAAATCTGCAGAAGAAGAATAATTGCATCAATTTTATCATGGCATCGTTCGATAGTCTGACGGTGAATGACTGGATTGGATACACCTCTATGGTACCTATCCATATGGCGCATCCAACTTTTCGCATAATCCTAACGAGGGGGTACCTACGGGAGTCATACTATTCATTCACAATTTTGCTAAAGAGTGGCCCAAAGTTGTTCCATTAATCGAATAATTCATACATGCCATTCTTTACATTGGCCTAGGCTCAGGAAGGTTCTTTATAATGTAATGACATTTCCTGAGATATTCATAAAGCCTTTCTTCTTGTCTGGCGGGGTTGAATATCTTTAGGGCATATTCGGATTAAGGTAAGAGTTCTTGTTTCCCCTGTGCTATCATTCTTTCTAGCTGGTTAACATTTTCTTTTAGCTCTTGATAGAGAGTGGCTTGTCTTTCTTTCTCCTTCCTTTCTTTAGCACATTCTCTCAAGATATCATTGATAAGCTGTGCTTGCTCCTTTATTTCAAGCTTCTTCTTTTTTGCTTCTTGTTTATGTTCTTCCATGAGTATGTTTTGGTATTCTACTTTCTCTTGGAGCTTGCTATTCTATACTTCTGCTTCTTTTATTGTAGCTTAGAGAGAGATCTTTTCCTTTTCCCACCGCATTCCTTGTTCCTCAAACTCTGCCCTTTCGGCCATTGCTTCTTCCCTCAGCCTTCTTACTTTTCTTTTGAGGATCCGCTGCTGGTCCTCCAACTATCTTATTCGTTCTTGTGATCGCCGACTTTCGGTTTCTGCCTTTTGTAGGGAGTCGGCCAAACAAGTACTAGCTTCTTCTGAAAGGATGTCTCGACAGTCGCTACCTCCTAATTTGGTCAGATCTGTAGTTAGGCGTCCTTGTTCCCTGCCAGCCCTCCATTTAAGGTAATCACCCGTGGCACTCGGACCTTTAGGTGACCTTTCCATCATAGTGATGTTTTCCCAGGACCTGCGAGCTATTTTCAATTCTTCCTCATTATTGAGCTCATGGTAGAAATGACCTCGGTGGTATTCTTCAATGTTGATTCCGAGCTGGGTTGAGCCGAACTATCTTATTACTAATGCTGGAGTGTAACTTGTGTATCCGGTTACTCCGATTAGGGATACTGTTTGATTACCCCCCGTGCTAACCAAAATGGGTTGACCCGACGTCCACAATTTCCTCCAACAGTAGTCATGGCTGTTGAAGCTCAGAATCTGTTCTTGCCACTGCAACTCATCCTTTGGGTTGATTACTAATCTGGTCATCTTCTCGATAAGAGGCTGGTCAAGGTACCAAGTCAACCCCTTTGTCTCTACAGGACACGTATGACTGATGATCCAGAGGTGTAACAATTGAGAACAGCACTTAATGGATCCCTTGCCTTGTTGTTTGCAGTAAGTAAGGGTTAATAAAGTCTCTGCAAGAATTGCCGGTATTAGATTGACCTTCTATTTTTCTACTGCCCAGAATATCTCCGCAACGCTGCAGGTTATGATTCCCGAAGGTCTAGGGAACAAGATCAAGCCATAGATCCCCAAAGCAAGTGCCAATGAAGCTTGCGCCCATTGTTCATCTTGGATATATCGATCCAACCACTTTTTGAGGTAAGTCCAATACCATCCATGCATTTTTCCTTTGACAATTTCTCTCACCTTTGCTTCTTCCGAGGGAATCCCCAACATATGTGCGAACCGTTTCCAGGTCTGCCTATGCTCAAGGTGCAGGTAGATCCGATTCTGCACCGCATAAGGAATTTCTAGCAATGCCTGATATTCTTCCATAGTGGGAGTAGTATCGATATCATTGAAGGAGAACACCCCATACTTGGGATTCCAAACTGATAACATGGCCTTTAATACCGGAACTTGGACTTTGACTCGTATCAAGGTCGCAATCCTCCCATATTTCTCCTCAAATCGTGCCTTGACCTGATCGGGAAATGACCTCCAGCCATTAGATAGACCCTCGAGACTATTCATTCTGACCTCAACTTTGCTTAGATCCAATGGAGGCAATAAGCTAGTATGTGCCCTGGTGACATCACTTTATGGGGACACTGAATTATGAGGCGGTTTGAACCACAGTTTAGCATTCTGTTCTGGTCTAAGAACTTCTTCTGCCGACTGACTCGAGGATGCCATGTTAAAAATGATGCTTATCCTTTTACAGACCTTAATTTGGTGATGCCTGTAGGAAAAACTTGTTAGCAGGGTAAATTCAAGTAATTTTGAATTATACTGTTGGCAGAGTGACACCTACACATTTAGCAAAGTAGGAAAGTGTGTAGGTTTTCCTAACAGTATGATTCAAGATTACCCTAAAAAATAAGAACAAAAGAAAACACAAGCAGAATAGGGTAAGAGTAAGTATGCCCCTTTTGTCCTAAAATAGGAAGAGTCCTGGTACCGGATAGGTGCTACCTAATTGGATAGTTCTATCTTACAAGGTAGTTCGCTACGGCTTCCAACTATTGTGATAGTTTAGCTCAAGGTCTAATCTTCTAAAAGCCATAGGTTCCCAGATTGCCCCTACTGCAAACAGTAGAGCCCCATTCTATCCCCATGATACTAACGGGAGAGTTCCACGGGTATCACAGTAAATAAAACAAGTTTCAATCTGAGCAGAGGCCTTCACGGATACTAACGGGGTAAAACCCACGGGTACCGCTACATGACCCTTTCTTATTTTCCTAAAAGGGTAAGAAAGCCCGGGTATAGGGCTGGAGTGTGTGAGGGCATTGTGTGAGTGTTCAGTGTGTGAAGGGACACCTTTACCTCTTCCCAGTATGGGGGAGTTTTTCTTTTACCCTTTTTAGACTAAGAGTGATGTAGGGATAAGACAAGCAAAACGGTTAGCAAAAATAATAATAATTAACATAAAGAATTTTGCAAACTAAGCCCACCTAACTATGGTTGGATCGTAAAATTAAATCTGCTTTTGGGACCTCTGGACCGGGGTTAAAGAAGAAGGTCCCCAGTGGAGTCGCCAAGCTGTCGCAAGGTATTTTGCGGTCGCCTGGACGAACACTCACTGAAGTGGGAAAGAGTGAGGAGTCGCCACTTTAATTTTGAGGGAAATTAAAGAAAACCATTTATAAATTAAAAGAAACCACTTCGAAGACAGAGATTCTAGGTTCGGGGTCCGTATTCAGGCGGGAAAGGTGTTAGGCACCCCGCCTCGTCCCTCAATGAGGGCAAGCAGATCTAATGTTACATTCTTTGTAAATTAAAATCGGTAATTATGGGGGTTAGAATGAAGATGTTAATCCCTTTGATAAGAGGGAATTTTAATTTTTCACTGTTTAGGGTTACCCAAATACATAAATACAGGAGACGACTCTTAGTGAATTGATGTTGCGTAATGATTTTATTCAGGGGTTTACTTCACACATGGTGCCATCTTTGTTTGGATTTGAGAGAATCTGGGTAAAAGCTTCTCCCGATCTCTAGGGATTATCTGTTTAAAATTTGGATGGGGAATCTCGGATAAGAACTCTCCTCCAGTCTCCCCATATTTATTAAAACCTGAATGAGAATCAGATAAGATCTCTCCTCCGATCTCTTCAAGTATTTATAATTTTGATTGAGAATCGGATGAGAACTCTCCTCCGACCTCTTTTAATATTTATTAGAATTTTTTATTGAAGACTGGATAAGGACTCTCCTCCGATCTTCTTTAATATTTATTGAAATTATTGAAGACCGGATAAGAACTCTCCTCCAATTATAACTTGATTGAGAATCGGATGAGAACTCTCCTCCGATCTCTTTTAATATTTATTGGAATTTTGATTGAAGACCGGATAAGAACTCTCCTCCGATCTCCTATCTTATTTGGATGAGGATCAGGTAAGAACTCTCCCCTGACCTCTTGAAATTTAGTTACGATCGTATCTCGCGAGGACCTTTAGCTAATGGTCTTGGCATCCGAAGACACTGGGAACCCGGATTAGGTTTCTTTTAACTCATTGGTACCTTATGACTAAATGAGGGATACCGGACTGAATTTCTACCGATCTCTTATGTGATCGCCTTACCAGTATCTTTTGGCAGGCAAAACTCGATCTATTTCATTTGCTTATCTGAGATTCGGTTTTACTCCGCCTTGCGCCGCCTTACCCAGTCATCTTTCGAGTTGGTCTAGTGGTTCGACTTCATGACTTTCTCCGATTTATTATCCGAACTTTTATTATTTTAAAGAAACTCTTGTGTTAAGATACAGCTACCAACATTTTATCAAACGACTTATACGTTACTCGGGACCAGAACATCTACATTTGAAAGCAACAAAGGCTAATAGAAAAAGTAAACTCGAGAATAGCCTTCTTTGCGGGGTTTTTTAACACAATATAAACTTGGCAAAAATTGCGAGTATGAAAACAAAGGAAATACGTAAAATAAAAATGAACACTTGATAAAGCAGCGGTATAGACACTCACCTGTAGGGAGTCGAATCTATTGAACTAACTGTGGAGTTATAAAAATATAGCAGAACTGCGCCCTAATAGCCTGAGGATTAAGGTTCGCCTTGAAATGAAGAATACCCCGTTAAAATGCAGTCAAGTCGGAATAACAACCGGGTTTGAATGAGGTTGAGCTTGGAAAATGGGAGTGGAAATAAAGATAACGAAGACAGAACTGAAACTAAGAGAGGGTATCATAGAGTAATGAACGAACTGAAAATAGAGAGTTTCAGTATTCAAAACCCCTTCAAAGAAAATACTTTAGAAAACTGGTTTCTGAAGTTTTTCTATTTTTGAAAGCTTAAAAATAGCAGAGTAACAAACTGAATTAAGTTTCAGAGCCCTTCTGCTATAGTCACCACCTTTTCTTCTTCTTCGTCCCCCCCTCTTCTATAGTTTTCATGCAGGTATTTATAGGGAACGGGTGCTTCCAATGAAGGGTCAGGATTCTCTTTGAGGGAAATGGAAGGTTTGGATTTTAAAGGACATGATCTGACGCTTGAGAGTTGAAGAGAATCAAAATAAATGGCTGAGATCCTATCCAGAATATTTGTCCTTTCTTTTTTCTAATCTGACGGTTTATAATCCTTTTATCTAAGGGTCGGGAATAAAAAGCGCCGGTCTTGTCGTCTTCACTTTGATCCAAGGGCTCTGGGCTTATCCTTACAAGTAAGATCAACGGTGGAGATCGGAATGTACAGGACTGTCATGACATACTCTGGCACCTGTTAGCAATGTGGGCAATTCTGTAGATGAGGCGTGCGGTGGAGATTTGATCTCGTCTGCAACGCTTTAACTACCTCGGCTCTAATTATGACGATAGTTATTGGAAGTTGTCTTATTCTCTTTGCTTTCCGATCTCCTATTCCTTCTGACCTTTCCAATATGATCTTTTTCCGGTCTCTCATGCCGGGCTCCTCTCCCGATCTCTCTCATTCCAGAGTCTTCTCCTTTATCCGGGTCTATTCAGTCAAGGCATTTATTCCTTCAGTTTCCGAGGCGTCGACTTCGTTTTCTGCTAGCAATAAATGCTCAGACCTTCTCTATATATACCTTCGACGGGAAATCCTTCCGCATTTCATTTTCTCCTCTTTCTTTCACTTTTCCTATTCTAGCCGCTCTGGCAATAATCCCGGCCATGATAGCTGCTTTTGACCTTTTTCCGGCTGTTCACCTTGTTTATTAACTAAAAATTTACGACCCCGGTGATCAGCAAATCACTATGGCCACCTCTGATGACAGTGGGAGAACCGGACTAATTTACCTATCCAGATCGAGAATATCGATCATGTCGACCTCGAGTCGGTTGACCGATATAATCAGCGAACCAATTTCGAGCGAGAAGACTGCTAATTTCCCTCCTATCATTGGTGACTGCCCTTCGAAGCTCATTTGGATTCTCACCACATTGGGTGTCCCGACAGTGGCTCTGTTCCGAGCGATAACATTGATGACGATCTCTCTTATTCTCATGAGAGTCATAGTCCCCCCATCTGAGCTGTACATCTATCCGATGTCAATGGCTAGATTCCTGATCAGACACATCTTTTGATTCAGCCATGAGACTAGGCTTTGACATAGGTCTTTATTAGATAGGATGTACCACCAATCTCTAAAGATCGCCCCTATGATGTAATCTGACCTTTAATGTAATCCGATCTCTTGAGATCGCCCAAATGATGTAATCTGACCTTTTAGAAATGTAATCCGATCTCTTGAGATCACCAAATGATGTAATCTGACCTTTTGGAAATGAAATTTTATTTTGACAATTATCATTTTATTATCATTGCTTTGGTTATTTTTCGATCTCTGATGTGTTTATCCGATCCGATTCCCAATTGAATGACCCTTAGCCGATCTATAATTCAAAACATTTACCTTAATCTGCCGGTCTTTAACTAACCGATCTCTCCTTATTTAATTATGGAGTCTTCGGAATATTCCTGAGACGAGTTAGAAAAGGCTGGTGAATCCCACTAACCGATGCGCCGCTTGGGACACTGTGAGCATTAAATGCTCGGACGAGTATAAATAGGGGATGGGTCAGCTAGTTGCTCCCTTATGTCATTTTCAGCATCTCGCAAGTGATTCCAAAATTCTCTCATTTTTTTCAAGTTCTTCCGACACCAATCGCACTCCAGTAAGGGTTTTGATCTTTCTTTTAGTTTAAATTTTCTCTTTTCTTTGAAAATGAGCGACGCCGAGGGTCAGAGAGCGGCGAGCCCCCCTTCCGTTCAAGTCTCGTGGTCGTCAGATGAAGTTGAAGTGGTCGGACCAAGCAGACGATCCAAACCTCCTACGACCTTAGTTTCATCCCGGGGTCAAGTGGCACCCTCAAGGCAAACGCATTCTTCAGGGAGAGAAAATCTTCCCATGGACGAGTTGCCGTCAATCGTTCAAGAAACCGATCTGCAGTCGTTCAGCCAAGAATATAACCTTCGAACCGATTCATATGAACTTATCAAGTGCCATGGCAATCTCCGAGCCGATCACTTTTTCAAAAAAAATGATATGATCATGGTATACGAAGAGCAATTAAAAGCCAGGCTGCGGTTCCCTCTTGACGACTTCTTCAAGGAAGTTCTGAAATTCCACTAAGTATGCATAGCCCAAGTACACCCAAACTCATGGCGGATCCTGGTAGCCTTCAGACGCCTCTGCCGAGCTAAGGGACTTTGTCCTACAGCTAAGGTGTTCACCAAGCTACATAGGCTAACTCGTCGAAAGGATGATGAGTACTGGTTCTTTTAGGCGAAGCCACATTGCGGGCTCTTTACCGATCTGCCCTCCTCACTGAAGAATTGGAAGAATCGCTTCTTCATTCTGAGGAGCAAGATTCCGAACGGTTTTGAGGGTTTTCCACGTAACTGGCTGTATCTGGGCCCCTCACTTCCGAAGCGTATCACCCTGAATAGGGAAAAGGGCATAATGGTGATGGAATTGAAAGATCAGGCAGCCACTCAGAAGTTCTCCTGTTTAGATGCAGTGACAGCTGAACTGCATCATTGGACAATGCAACTGATTACCGGCGAAGAACGCGGGCTCCAACTCTCTGACCTCGGCCTTGGTACTTTCTATATCTCTGATCTTTGGCCCTTAGCGAACTCACTGACCTTTTCTTTGTGCAGGTATGGCAAGCGGCGAGGCTTCCAAGGAGAGCCGAAAGCGGAAGAGAGAGGTCTCCCGGAAAGCGAGAGAGATGAAGCGTGCCGAGGCCCTTCAGACGCCAAGGCATGATTCAGGGGAGATGCAGGGAGGCTCATCCCGACCCTCAGGACCGCCGGTTCTTGAAATAGAAGTGGTTTGGTCTCCCCCTCGACATGAAGAGCCGCCACCACCTCCACCGGTTGCTTCGAGTGCGGAAGGGGGTCCTTCCCAACCTCTTGCGAGGACCCTTTCCCGCAGCGCTCAAGTCCTGATCCACTCCCTGGAGAAGAACTGCACTGTTCGAGAGAATCCGGGCTTGGCTAAGGTCTTGGGGGCCTCCATCTGCCTTCAGGAGGATCGGGATAGGCTAACCCCAAACATTCTTGATCATATCCTGACCTGGACTATGAGCCTAAGCGTGGAGAGTTTGGTGAACCAACACATTGTCTGGGAAAAGGCTCACTGTTTGAGGCAGGAGATCGAGAAGGTGGGTCAGGAAGCCGCTTCCCTCCGATCCCAACTTTCATCCGCCCAAAACTACATAGCTGAAATTGAGGGGTGGATGAAATTCTACGAGGATAAACTAGCCGAGCAAGCTCATGTTCTTGAAGAGGTTCGGGCACTCTGAGCAGCTAATGTCGCTCGCCTCACTGAGGAACTCAAAGCAAAAGAAAAAGAGGCAGTGACAAGGGAGGCCGGTGCTTATGTGAACGCCCATGGGGATCTTTTGGCCGAGCTCAGGAAGCGTTATACCGAGGAGGACTTTTCCTGGATGGTGGACCTGGCTCCCCAAGATGAAGAGGATAGCGAGGAGGAGGCTGAAGGTGATAGAGGGGGTGAACAAAATGTAGAACAGGCTGGGGGTGATCCTCCAGCTGAATGACTTGTATATATTTTTAATTTGAAATGAAATGAAGTTCCTTTTTTATTCAATGACTGGATGAGATCGGAAAGTATCTAAGTTGCATAAGCGCCTGATTGTCTAAACGTATTAGAATAACTTGAAAGCAATTATTAATCTATGTATGAGAGATCGGTAAAACATTGTAAACATGAGATCGGCCTAAACCGAGAACAAACACTGAATGGAACTTAAGATTATTAAAATTGGAAACCTGATCTGAACACTTAAGATCGGAAGCACCATTATGCCGGATTAAAACCTTAACTTTATTGAACAACTATCTATAATATTTATGAAAGGGGGATCGGATGGCATGAAGGCCTAATGTTGGTTCAATTTCGTTTAACAAGAGACCGGATGTGTGATTGATTGGGAAAGAGACTTGGTAATTGATTTGAGAGATCGGTAAGGATTTAAATGATATGGAGACTTCGTATTGGTTCGATTCCTTTTGAAGAGAGATCGGAAATGAATTGAACGACATGGAGACTTGGTGCTAGGGATCGACTTTAGAGTCTATTGATTTTTTTGGGGGGGGGGGGGGTGTCGGCCAAAATGTGGTGTTGACAAGTACAAAAGATTATCATTTTGTACCTTTAGTAGGGCTGACCGGATGCACGAGTTACATCCCAGCTATGGTAATGGGGCAATTCGGTTCGACTCAATTCATTTCCAATATTGAAGGGTTCCATCGAACTCATTTCTATCATGGGAACTGAAAACCTTGTGCAAATCCAGGGAAAAGGTAATCTTAATGGAACGGTCACCTAAAAGGCCAAGTACAATAAAAGAGTATCTCCTATGGAGAAACAGGAGAGGCAAGGGGTATCAAGTCTCCTAACTGATAGAGCCCCAGGGTAGCATGTCTCATCAAGAAGTTCGCTCAGAAGAAGTTAGTACCGGATTGGTTAGTCCTCTCCAAAGTTCAACCACTGAGAACCAGCAACTGAAGGAATGTATAAAATAGTTAGAAGATCAACAGTAAATTCTGAAAAAGGAGTAAAAGGCTAAGAGAAGGAATAACGGCAGGAGAAGCAGAATATGAGGGACAGAAAATCTAGTGGGAAAAAGAGAAAGCCTTGCTCCAAAGCATGGTAAAAGAGGCAGGGATACAAAAGAGGCAGGGAAAAATTGGAATATCATGAGATACTGGTGGAAGAATACAAACAAGAGAACAAAAGGAAGAAGCTTGAGCTTAAGGATCAGGCACAACTAATCAATGACATCTCGAAGGAATGTGCCAAGGAAAGAAAAGAAAAGGACAGATAAGCCACCCTCTATCAAAAACTGTGAGGAAATATTGACTGGTTAGAAAAGATGATAGCATAAGGGTGTTAGTAGTATGCCCTAGAGCATATCATTTAGTATGTATCTTGTACATGTTTTTATTAATAAAAGGCATTTCTACTTTTTCGTTTACATAATATATTTATGTGTAATAAAAAAGGTCCATTGATATTTTGTTAGTAATTCTATTCTTAAGTTGTTAAGAATATGAGTGATAGTATTTCTAGTACAAAGTATCATAAATAGGTTCACAATCGAGGATACTTCACAATAAGGACATGACTTATCCAGAAAGATTGTATTCATATTTGTTCTCAAGTTATTTATGTGAGATATAAATAAGATGGAATGGTGAGTCTCATGCCATATAATAAATATGATAGGCACTTATCCATGATAAGTAGGCCGAACTAGTGACACTTATGACAAACACATGGAGTTTACTCTTGTCAATGTATTGTCATAATCATATCAGTGCATATAATCTTTAGACCTGAGATAGCACAGTTATCTTATATATAGGTGGTTTAAGTTTGATACTACTTTCATACTTGTACTGTGTATGGGTATATGGGCATATGTTGGCTCCTACTAGTTATATATGGAGGTAGGTGTTGATCAAGATGGAATCTGTTCCTCTAAGTAAATAGGGATAAAATCCTATGTTCATTTAATTGTTCTTGATGTTTCAAGTTCCTGGCCAAGACAGATAGATTTAATCAGAAAAGAGTTTCTCATAAGAAAATCTTTTTAATCAAGAACTAAAATTAAAAGAGAACATAATATTCATAGCAAATGGGGTTTGACATAAACCATGACTCCAGCTTGAGTTGGGATTTTGTAACAGAGAGATTCTAGTGCATGGTAACATATGATTATAGGTTCATTTAAGGTAAACCTTATTACTAATTGAGTGGCCATGGCATGCTATGCTAGGTGTTAACCATGGTCTATGAGATGCATAAAATGGTTTAGAGAAATCATTTATGGTAAGAAAGAGTTCTGATGATATTAAGAGTTGATATCATGTCTCATTGCCAATTAGTGATGAGCCTAGTAAGTCACACGCATACACAAGTAATCACCAACTTAAACATGATTTAATTAATTAATTAAAGAGTTTAATTGATTAATTAAATAGGTTTGGTTTGCAATTAGATTGCAAAGTCCCTAGCATGGCTTGAAACCAAATCTAGATTATTGGATGTATAGTATAAGTTAAATTTATATTTAAAGTGTTTAAATATGAATTTAAATAATGAGAAATTAATTAATAGAGATTAATTAATTGATTCATATTTGATATAAATTGATTAGAAGAAGAGAAATAATTATTTTGGGTTAAGAACTTAAAATTAAGACACAGGGGCATTTTGGTCATTTCACAGGGTGACATGTGGCACCATGTGATGGTGACACATGTCACTACACATAAGCTTGCCAAATGTCTTTTAATCATGTAAGATGATTAAAATTAAGATTAAATATAGGTTTAACACTTGGCACAATGTGATTGGGTCAATTAAACCTAGAGCTAATCAAAAGGAGACATGTGGCAAGGGTTTTAAGTCGTGACCTAGCTATATAAGTGTTGTTATGAAAAGAAAAATAACACAAGCTACTGCCTCCTCTTTGTGCCGCCACCCTTGAAGCTCCCATTCTCTCTTCTTCTTCATCTCTCATCAATTCCAAGAGATTAGCAAACAATCTCTTGAATTAAAAATACTAGAAATTATTTCTAGTGTTCTGTTTACATCTTTAATCTATTAAAAGGAAAAACTTAATTTTCTAATTAATAGAAAAAGCTTTAGAAGCTCTCCAAGGGCTGCCATAGGTGAACTTGGTGTGGACAAGCTAGAGGGACAACATCTGGTGTCCTAAAGACGCATCCCAAAGGCACAAATATGCTGCAGTGCATCAAGAGGTTAGTGTATTTGTTCTTAATCTAATCTAGGGTTCTAAAATTAATCTGATTAATTTTAAAATCTTAAATGGCAAATACAGATCCAAAAACATATTAAAAGATTTTTAATATGTTGTTTATCATTGAAATCAAATAGATAAAAATAAATCTTGCATGATGCATGTGACCCTAGGTGACAATTTTTTGAATTCAATGGTATAAACTTGTGTTTTTCATGCTTTCGCTCCTTCAAAGGGAAACAAGAGCTGCTGCTAGAATTTGAATATGCTTTGAAGACGTTCAATCCTGTGAAACAAGAAGCAAGATTATATGAGTACCTCAAAAGATGTCATTATATTTTAAGGAGCCTTATTGAGCCTAGGCAATAGCATAACACTATGTATGTTTCACGAATAATAGAATCGTGTTTTGGGACCTTAAAACTTATGAATGAATAGTATAACTCCCATGGGATTTGTCCTCATTAGAGTTATGCAAAAATATGTATACGCCATATGAACAAGTATCATAGCCACGCATACGCCCCATCATTCATGGTTGGACTATCGAATGATGCCATTATAAAGATTGACGCGATTCACCCTTGGCAGACGCCATTTTGGCAATTACTTATCGCAGTATCCTTTAATCAGTCAGGACGTTAGTCACGATAAAACTATTTGAAGAAATAAAACTGATAATACATTTTCTTTATAGAAAACCAATATTGCTCCCAACAAAACAAATCTGATTGAGCAACCAGTTGTACCAAGAAGAGTTTACTTAACAAGATCTCAAATGAAGAAGATAATGGAAGAGCAAGAACAAGTATAAAACTTACAGGGACAAGTTTTAGAATTAAGGGAACAAGTCTCAGAGTTAATGAAAATGATGAGAGAAATGTCCCAGAGCAAAGAAACCACCCGACAGGCACTAGAACCAAATCTACCAGTAATTCCCCCACTTACAACAACAATTGATTGTTATGCCTAAAAGCTTCATGATCAAGCCTCAACTTCTTTCACCTTCCAAACTCCCATCCCTAACCCAACAATCACCTTCAATCCAACATTCCCAAGCAGTGAATTACCTGTCTCCTACCATCAGGCTGTCCTAAATGTAGAATTTCATCCTTCAGTGCCAATCCCTTCAATTTACCCTACAACTAATCTGCCAACTAGAGGAATAGTTTATGCAGTAGGGGGAGAAAATAGAGAGAAAGAGAATGAGAAATTGTCTACTCTAGATAAAAGACTGAGAGTTATTGAATGATTAATATGTATGGCTCAGTTGATATGTCTTCATTGAGATTAGTACTAGATGTAGTGGTACCACCAAATTCAAAGTCCCGAAATTCGATAAATATAGCAGAAACTTGGACCCCTGCATCCATTTGGCCACTTACATAGCCAATATGTCTGCTGTTACGGAAGACGACAGACTCTTAGTACATTTCTTTCATGAAAGCCTCTCAAGAGCAGCCTTGCATTGGTGCATACAATTGGATAGGAGTAAATTACACTCTTGGAAGGATTTGGCAGATGCTTTCCTCAAGCAATATAAATTCCAATATGATGTCACCCTCACACAGAGAGACCTCTAAAACCTAGTGCAGAAAGAAAGGGAGAGCTTCAAGGAGTATGCCCAGAGATGGAGAGAAAAGGCGGCTAAGGTTTATCCTCCGGTGACAGACAATGAACTCTACGCTTTGTTCATTCAGACCCTGAAGGCCTCGTATTTTAACTTGATGATTGGAAATACATCCAATAGCTTTTTCGATATCATCCAGACTGGGGAAAGAATTGAGGCAAATTTCAAGTCAGGAAGATTGCACGAAGTGGCAGGGGAAAATTCTTTGAAGAAGACCAATAATTTTGAGAAATGGAGAGAAGGGGATGTACACACCATTTCCAAACAAACTCACTCATCACGCCTTCCACAAAACAATTTTCGCCCATACCCTCCTGCTCAAAGCCCAATGGTGGTGAATGTTCTTCCCCCTTTTCCAAATTACCCTCACCCTCGCCCTCGCCCTCGCCCATAGCATCCACCCCAAGCTACTTACCATCCTAGATTGCCTGCTCAACTTGCTTAGTTCAAACCACCTACTCCTCAACTAGGCCCAAGACCATTAAGGAATCCTGATCTGCCACTCCCTCTCCCACTCAGTGAAATCTACCAGTACTTGTTGGGCATTAATCAGATAGTGCCATTCCCATAGACCCCATTCAACCACTATATCCAAGGTGGTATGATGCTAATGCCAGATGTGAATATCATGGTGAGCCTGTGGGCCATTCAACTGATAACTGTGGAGCACTTCGGGGAAGGGTGCAATCCTTGATTAGGAATCGGTGGTTAAAAATTGAAGGAAATGCTTTCGCTCTTAACATGACTTCAAACCCATTGCCTAACCATGACACCAGAAAGGAGAATGACATAAATATAGCGGAACCTCTGGAGGGGAACCTGATTTTGGAAATGAAGCAGTTGATCCCATATTTTAACGAAATTTTAATCATGGCAGTATGAGAAGAGTATATAAGCCCACAAGGATCTAACTCTGAAATTGGCCGTCCCGATCCAGGATGTCTCTACCACAATGGGCTAATCGACCATGAGCTAGAAAACTGTAATGAATTCAAGGAAGAAATTCTGAGAATGCTATCACTCAGAATCTTGAGGTGTCAGAGGAAGTCAAAAATAGAAGATGAAGTAAATACAGCCAGATTTGGTGAAAACACCTCAAGTTCTACCCCAAGAATAGTTTTTTCTGCACCTACCACACCAACACTGCCAGTACCACCCTTGACAGTTATATAAACCCCACCACAACTACCGTTACTAATACTCATGTTGTACCTTGGAATTATAATTTCCAAGTTTTCACACAAAGTGCATCTAGAAACACTTCTACTCCTACCATCAACCACACCTACACTCAACCCATCACAACCCTTAAACCATGTTTCACCCCCCATGCTTACTTCAAAATGACCTATACAGGTCCCTCAAATGATACTGCTCTCCAATTAACACCAAAATGTCTAACAAATGACTCACCCCCACCAGATTAAGAAGTAGAATTTATCACTAGAAGTGGGAGGTGTTATGGCACTGATGAAAAGAAAAATAAAGAGAAAGTAGAGACAGGAGAGTCAACTGTGAATGGAGAAAATGGGGGGAAAGGGGTAGAGAAAGGACAGTCCAGTGAAAATAAAGAGGAATATGAATTGTTATTACAAATCATGAAGCAGAGTGAGTATGATGTGATCGAACAGCTGAAAAAGACACCTACTCGAATCTCCTTGCTGTCATTAATATTGAGCTCAGAAGTGCATCGCCATGCCTTATAGAAGGTTCTAGACCAGGCCTTTATAACCCCCGATATCACACTGGGGCAATTTGAGAAGATAGTTGGACAAATCCAGGCATCTAATTTTGTCACTTTCTCAGAAGATGAAATAAACTCGGCTGGCTTGAAGCATACCAAAGCTCTACACATGACAGTCAAGTATAAAGGATGTATGGTCGCTAAAGTCTTGATTGATAATGGCTCAGCGCTTAATGTTTTGCCTAATGTAACCCTGGTAAGACTCCAAGTAGACCCATCTGGGGCACACTAAAGTGCCATGATTATGAGGGCATTCGATGGCACAAAGAGAGATGTACTAGGAGACATTGACTTGCCACTTTAAATTGGGGCATGTACTTTTAATGTTACATTCCAGGTAATGGATATTGAACCAGCATAAACTATAATATTAGGAAAACCCTGGATCCATTTGGCAAATCCAGTGCCCTCAACTATGCACTAGAGGATCAAATACATCATAGATGGCAAAATCATCATGGTGAGAGGAGAAGAAGCTATGCTAGTCACTGAGCCCCAGTCAGTTCCTTATGTGGAAGCAACTGAAAGATCCTTAGAGAGTTCATTCCAAGCATTAGAATTACAAGGAATGACCCTGGGAGATGGGGGAGCTGCAGCCATGGTTGCAAAGGTGATGCTGAGAAATGGCTATGAAGAGGGCAAGGGATTAGGCACTACATTGCAAGGAATCGTTGAACCCATGTCAGCTACTCAGAGAAATGGTCACTCCAGGTTGTGATATGAGGAAGATGCTTTGACTAATGGAAGGTTTTAGATGAGGAACATGCTTAGGGATCGGAGATTTGACAAATCACTCAGAATGAGGAAAAACATTCCGAAAATTATAGATGTTTTAACTAGGCCAATCATTGAAAACATAGAAGAAGAGGATGGAAAATCTCCCTCAGAGCTATCTATCAATGTCCTATAGCTAGATCCCATATCCGAAATGCTGATCTCACCGACCACTGAGGGCTAAGAACTTGATAATTGGGAAGCTAAGGATATCCCTATGCTTTATTTCGAGTAAAGTATATTTTATTACCAACACTTGATTACTTCATCCATGGTGACAAGTGTGATTCCGTAAATGGACCTTTTCTTATGACAAAATGATTAACAAATTAATAGTGCACTTTCCCAAGTTCTGTGTCCAATATTTTCTTTTAAAAGTTCATTGTTAAAATCTATTCTTTAATAAACTCCATTTTCATTTCTTTAGGACCATTGGCCAACCCAGCCATAATAATCCAATCAACTCTGAAATTCTTTATGTTAACTTTGAGAGTCCCATAATCGCTATTGACATAAGTGATTTCAAAGAAGAGTCTGTGAAAGAGTAGGTGGAAGCAAATGAACCCACTCTGGTACCCTGTGGAGATGAAATGAGCACCTTAAATTTGGGGACAAAGGAAAATAAAAAGGAACTCAAATTTGTGAATAACGAAGAATTAGAAGACATGATCCAATTGCTAAAGGAATTCATCGACATATTCTCTTGGGGTTACGATGATATGCCGGGGTTGGATCCCTAAATAGTCACACATAAAATTCCCTTAATTCCTGGGACAATACCAGTTGAACAAAAATTGAGGAGAATGAACCCTAACACACTGCTCAAGTTCAAGGATGAAGTTAAAAAGCAATATGATGCAAGATTCCTAGAAGTGGTAAAATACCCTGAATAGGTAGCTATTGTCGCCCCTGTAATGAAGAAGGGTGGTAGGTTAAGGGTATGTGTTGACTATAGGAACCTTAATAAGGCAAGTTTGAAAGATGATTTCCCTCTCCCATATATAGATGTGCTAGTGGATAATGCTGTAGGATTGGGGAGATATTCATGTATTGATGGACCTTCAAGGTATAATTAGATTTTTGATGGACAATGACGATAAAGAAAAGGCTGCCTTTATCACCTAGTGGGGAGTTTTTGATGCCCTTTGGGCTAAAGAATGCAGGGGCTACCTACTAACGTGCCATGGTCACATTATTCCATGACATGATGCACAAAAAAGTGGAATTTTATGTGGATGACATGATCATTAAATCTAGAGGAATTGAAAGCCACGTATGGGTATTAAGAAAAGTATTTAAAAGGCTCAGAAAGTATCAACTAAAGTTGAACCCGGCTAAATGTGTGCTTGGGGCAAGATTAGGAAAGCTATTGGGATTTACAGTGAGTGAGAAAGAAATAGAAGTTGATCCAGACAAAGTTCGAGCCATTCAAGAAATGCCATCCCCAAAGACGGAAAGGGATGTGCATAATTTCTAGGAAAATTGAACTACATTTCAAGATTCATCTCTAATCTCACCTCCATGGCTGAACCCATTTTCAAGTTACTCAAGAAGAACAATACCGCAAAGTGGGATCAAGCTTGTCAAGAAGCTTTTGAAAAGATTAAGTAGTACTTGTAAAATTCGCTAGTATTGGTTCCTCTGATGATGGGTAGGCTATTAATTTTATACATGGCAGTTTAGAAAAGCACGATGGGTTGTGTTCTAGGACAACATGATGACACTAGGAGGAAGAAATGAGCCATTTACTATTTAAGTAAGAAATTCAATGAATGCGAGTCAAGATACTCATTCCTGGAAAAAACCTATTATGCATTGGCATGGACAGCGAATCGACTCAAACATTACATGTTGAATCATAAAATATGGTTCATCTCCAGAATGGATCCAATCAAGTATGTATTTGAAAGCCCGCTCATACCTAGAAGAATAGCAAAATGGTAAGTCATACTTTCTCTGTCATACCTTACCCCTCTGTAAGGCATAACATGATCCCGTAGAATACCTAATGAACAATCAAACTTCACCTACCGATAACTCATTAAGTACCCTACCAGGGATTTTAAAACAATTTTCTTACTTTTTAAAGTGGTGAGTATTTTCTAATAGGTATTAAAACATTTAATTAAAGTTTGTAAACTAGTTAAATTTTTTTTCCCTTTTTATTTTTTCCCAAATTTTAGAAAAATTTCGGCAGAGTGCTGTCTGTGTTTTGATAAAACAATTCTTCAAATACCTGTGAAAAGCACTTCCAATAATTTATCTCATCAACTTCATCAAATCAACCTCCATCACAACCAATTTCAACATCATTTCTCAAATTTCAAAAATTCAAATCAGTAATTTCCAATTCCAATAACATCCAAAATAATACTCAGTAATTTCATTCAAATTAAAACAAAATACTTTCATTCATAATTCATTACAGTTAAAACAAATTACATTCATCTAAAATTTACATTAGAAACATCCAACTAATATTATTACAAACTTTATACAACTGCTCATGACCAGTTCTACTTATACATACATTTACATACATCAAAATAATTATTACAATCAGGGTATAAAATATACCCGATAGAACTTCAGGGAAGGTGGCTCCACAATCCTTAGTAGCTCACTCTGCTGCTCCTCTATTCTCAATACCTGCGACAGCAATAACAGCCATCGCTGAGTACTATGACTCAGTGGTGCACAACATACTAAAATAACATTTATGCAAAATTTAAATCATATTTATTCAAAAATTGATCTGAATATAAGAAATAAATACAAACAGGATTCATAAGCTTTTAATCCAAACAATTTCATTTCGAAAGTCTCAAAACAAATTTCATAAAAACACACAGTTATATCATGTCATTCGAAACAATAATCATTTCAATAGCCAAAGACTTATAAGGAGTCACATCACAAGGCTAGCTAGCTCAAATATATGGATATACATTCAATTTCTTTTTCTACTGGCACACACCTCAACACTTCAGCCAGAGAAGGAATCAAAATTTGAAACTGATTTCCCCCACTAGTCATGCTAGTGAGGTATTCAAATAAATGGTCATGACACTATGGTTTCAAAACTGTCTTAGCAATTTACTAAACATTTATTGCCATTTCAAACACAAACAAATAAACTTTCAACAATTTAAGTCAAAAGCATAATACACATTTTACAATATAAGTAATTCATTACATGCATTTTGTAAATGAATTTTAAAAAATATTGATGTTGTGCACAAACCTTATACGAGTCACCTCTTGGCCTTGACTCGATACCTCGTGTTCTTTCTCGGTATTCTTTTCCACTGAAACACACAGTTTTATAGTGTTTCAGTATCACAATTTATCATAACTCCAAAAATAAATTAAAATCTACTTATACCTAGCTGTAATAGGTTAAACTTGATGTTCTTTAAAATTTGTATTTCGGGTTACTATTCATGACACTATTCAAGTCAATTTGTTGACTTTCTAATGCTTAATAGGTATGGGAATTCTAATTTCACCCACATACCACATTTTTGTTACCTAATTTGTTGGTTTTGGTTCTTTTCTCAAAACTTAAGTCTTTTACGCAAAATTTCAAATTTTTAGTTTTGGTGTCCTATTTTGCAAGTTCCATTGGTCATGTTGCTATTAAAATTTGTCTAAGTTTTCTTCATAGAAATTGTTCCTTATTGTCTTAACTTTATTTCCCTTTTTGAATCACTCCAATTGGAGTTTTGTAGCTCAAGTTATAGCCATTTGAACATAGCTGGCCGGATTGGACTAACCCAGATTTTCTGGGCACTAATTTGGTTCTGGCAGTTTTAGGTCACTAACTTTGGGTGGCTAAATGACTTGGTTAAGAGCATAATTTGGACTTGTGTTCTGAATGAAGGTTATAGGGCTATGTCTCAGCTTTCAACTGGTAAAATTTCAGGTCATTTGGACCTACCTAGCCCAAGTGATGGCCAAATGAACAAATACTATTCATTTAGTCATTTTTGTACAGGTCAGATTGCCTAATCCGAATTTGGCCAATTTGTTCACTAAGTTATGGTCACTTTCTGGGCATGATTCCTAAATGAAAAATGTGTCATTTTGTGTCTAGGTTCATTCCCAATTGGCCTCATATCAATTGGGTTGGTAAATTTTCAGTTTTGGTCTCTGAAAGGGACATTGGTCATGCTGCCTGCATAATGGCCATACCCAATCCGAATTCAAACTTAATTCCAATACTTCCTACAAATCATAATTGGTCATACATGACCATTTCTCAATTCAAATAAGGTTAACTACATCATTTGGCTAATTCTCAAATTTTTCTCCTAATTTCAATGGCACCATGAAACCTAAATTTTTTTAATTTGCACAATTCATGAAATTGAAACATTCTAAGCACAACAAGTACTTCCATTGAACTTATGTACATAATTTATTACACTAAAACATATCATCTCCACTCGATCTCATGGTTGCTGAATTTTTTTATGACTCCTAACAAGCATGATTTTTCATATTTTCCATGCAATTCACACTTAATCAACCTCATATCCATTCATAATACTTAATTTAAAAGAGAAAATGGACTTACCTAAATTTGTGAATTTTCACTTCTCCAATCCTTCAATTTTCCTTATCTTTTTTTGTTTTTTCAATCTTCAAATCAAAGCTCAAGGGAAATTTTTTTTTAAGGGAGTTGTGAAATTAATGGAGGTTTTTAGAGTTGTGAGAGCTTAACACAAGCTTTCATGGTGGAGGAAGAAAATGAGAGAGATGAGAGAAAGAGATGAAATCGGCAAGAAGGAGAAGGAAAGAAGAAAAATGAACTTCTTTTGAATTTGTTTACTTTATTAATACATAATTATCCCAAAATTTCAAATTTTTAAATATTAAATTTATTGCATCATGCTTATGTCATGCATGATGTAAATAAACTTTTCTTTTTTCTTTTTCGTTTGCATTTATTTTCTATTAATTCTTCAATTTAATTCTTCATCCCAAATTTTTTTTTCTCCAATTTTATTGAATAGTTAGGTCAGGTGTCAGCTCTAGGGGTGAATTGACCAAATTGCCCCTCGCTTGTTTAATCCGGTTTACTAGTTATTCGACATTTCTTCTGGATCCCTGACCTAATTATTTGACCTGCTTAACAATTCTTTTTCGTGATTTTCTCTTTTCCACTGTATTCGCAATAGTCCTAAGGACCGCGGCGTCACATTTTACGGTTTGAAATTTGAGTTTAAATCGACCTCGCAGTCCTTCCTGAGAAGGTTACCCATCGTTGTGACTCTCGGCTCATTTAACTTCTTATGTTCTGTTTTTCTTATTTATACTTAACTAATTGACAATTACTAATTATTTGTGTTTAGGGCTTATCTAGTTGTCTTAGATGTGGTTCTAATCCCCTTAATTATCCGGACTGACACCGGTCATCGAAACAGTGAAATATACCAGGCTGTGCAAATAGGGGTGTTATAATTCTCCCCCCCCCCCCCCCCTAAAATAAATTTCGTCTCGAAATTTTACCTGGTATCAATTTTTGAACAGCTGTGGGTGCTGTCTCCTCATATCTTCCTCTCATTCCCAAGTAGCTTCTTAGCCCGAATGATGGTTCCATAGCACTTTCACTAACGGTATCTGCTTCCGTAGCTGCTTCACCTCATAAGCCAGAATCTCTATGGGTTCTTCCTCATATGTGAGGTCTGGATTCACTTCAATTTCTTCCACTGGTAGTACATGAGATGGGTCTAAACTATACCTCCTCAACATAGACACATGAAAGACATTATGTATCTTCTCCAACTTTAGAGGTAGTGCCAAACGATATGCCAAAGGACCC
This sequence comes from Hevea brasiliensis, assembly GCF_030052815.1. Taxonomy (NCBI): domain Eukaryota; kingdom Viridiplantae; phylum Streptophyta; class Magnoliopsida; order Malpighiales; family Euphorbiaceae; genus Hevea; species Hevea brasiliensis. The sequence continues at coordinate 39,526,022 of NC_079509.1, read as the reverse complement.
ACTCTCTCCAGAACCTCATATGGCCCAATGAAACGAGGACTTAGTTTCACCTTTATGTCGAATCTCATAATTCTCTTCTAAGGGGAAACCTTGGGGAATACTTTCTCACCCACAGCATATTCAATATCTCTTCTCTTTAAATCAATATAGGACTTCTGACGGTCTGATGCAGTCTTAAGTCCATCTCTAATCAACCTGATTTTCTCTTCAGTTTGTTGAACAATTTCTGGCCCAATCAACTTTCTTTCACCTACTTAATCCCAACACAGGGGAGTTCCGGACTTTCTGCCATACAAAGCTTCATATGGAGGCATCCTAATGCTTGATTGGTAGCTGTTGTTGTAAGCAAACTCAATCAAAAGCAAGTGTGTGTCCCAACTGCCCTCAAACTCAATCACACAAGCCCATAGCATGTCCTCCAAGATCTGAATTACCCTCTCAGACTGGCCATCTGTCTGTGGGTAGAATGCCATACTGAAGTTCAATCTAGTTCCTAGGGCTCTCTGAAGACTACCCCAGAATCTATAAGTGAACCTAGGATCTCTGTCTAATACAATGGCTATTGGCACTCCATGCAGTCTTACTATCTCATCAATGTATAACTTGGCCAATCTTTCTAAACTGTAGTCCATCCGGACTGGCAGAAAATGAGTAGACTTGGTCAGTCTGTCAATAATGACCCATATTGCATCATAACTCTTCTGTGTCCTAAGAAGTCCCATCACAAAATCCATTGTTATTCTCTCCCATTTCTATTTTGGTACTGGTAGTGGATGTAACAAACCAGCTGGTACTCGATGCTCTGCCTTCACTTGCTAATAAGTTAGGCATTTGGAAACAAATTCAGCCACATCTCTTTTCATACCCATCCACCAGTAATGCTCCTTTAGCCCTCTATACATTCTTGTGCCACCTGGGTGCATAGCAAAAGGAGACTCATGTGCTTCTTTCAAAATGATCTATCTCAAATCAACATTATTAGGAACGCACATTCTGCCCTGGTGTAACAATAGGCCATCAACTCTCACTGAGAACTCAGGTTTCTTGCCATGTTTAACTTCTTCTAATAGCTTCTGATACTTCTGATTATTCTGTGCAGCCATTCTGATATGATCAATTAACACTGGGTATACATGCCATGCAACTGCTGTCTGCCCCTCATCATTAATCTCTAACCTGGCATGCAATACTCTCAACTCATGTACTATAGACAAAGGAGAAACCTGTAAACTTGCCATAGTCTTACGACTTAAGGCTTCAGCTACCACATTAGCTTTCCCTGGCTAATGGTCTATCAGACAATCATAGTCTTTTATCAACTCTAACCATCTCCTCTATCTCAAATTCAACTCCTTCTGAGTGCCAGATACTTTAAACTCTTATGATATGTGTAGATGTAGCACTTCTCCCCATATAAGTACTGTCTCCAGATCTTAAGAGCAAATACAATAGCTGCAAGCTCCAAGTCATGTGTCAGATAGTTCTTCTAATACGGTTTCAGCTGGTGTGATGCATATGCAATGACATTACGATCTTCCATCAGTACACAGCCTAACCCATTGTGAGAAATATCACTATAAACTGTGTATTCTTTACCCGGTGTAGGTAAAGTCAAGACTGGAGCTTCAGTCAAACACTTCTTTAACTCATCAAAGCTCTGTTGACATCAATCCGTCCACTGAAATTTTACATCTTTCCTAAGAAGCTTGGTCAATGGAGATGCCAACATGGAGAATCCTTTCACAAATCGGCGGTAGTATCCAGCTAACCCCAAAAAACTGCGAATCTCAGTGATATTTCTGGGTAGCCTCCAATTAAGGACAACTTCTATCTTACTTTGGATCTACCTTGATGCCCTCTACCGATACTACATGCCCCAAGAAGGATATTTCCTTTAGCCAAAATTCACACTTCGACAATTTGGCATATAACTGTTTCTCCCTCAAAGTCTGCAGTACAATCCGTAGATGTCTATCATGCTCTTCTGCACTCCTTAAATAGACCAATATATCATCTATGAATACCACAACAAACTGATCGAGGTATAGTCTGAAGATAGTATTCATCAGATCCATAAAAGCAACCGGAGCATTAGTTAACTCGAATGGCATGACCAAGAACTCATAATGGCCACAGCAGGTTCTAAAGGAAGTTTTAGGAATACTCTGCTCTTGTACTTTCAGCTGATAATAACCTGATCTCAAGTCAATTTTGGAGAACACAGTTGCACCCCTCAACTGATCAAACAAGTCATCAATGCGGGGCAATGGATATCTATTCTTAATTGTCACCTTATTCAACTATTGATAGTCAATATATAAGTGGAGAGTGCCATCTTTCTTCTTAACAAACAACACTAGTTCTCCCCAAGGTGACACACTAGGGCGGATAAAGCCCTTATCAAGCAGCTCTTGCAACTGCACTTTCAACTCTTTTAATTCTACAGGTACCATTCTATATGGTGTTATCGAGATTGGATCCACACCAAGCATAACATCAATCTCAAACTGCACTTCTCTTTCTGGAGGTAATCCTGGCAATTCATCAGGAAACACATCCAGAAAGTCACACACAATAGGGATGTCTATCAGTGCTGTACTCCCCACTTGGGTGTCTATCACATGTGCCAAGTATGCTTCACACCCCTTTCTGATCATCCTTCTAGCTAGTGCAGCCGAAATGATGTTTGATGGCAGTAAATGCCTCTCCCCAAGTATTACCACATCACCATACAGAGAGAGACCAAAAGTGACTATCTTTAGTCTACAGTCAATCATGGCGTGATGCCTGGCTAACCAATCCATGCCCAAGATGATATCATAATCTCTGAAGGGCATTTCAATCAAATCTGACAAAAAAACATGTCCTTGGATCACCAAAGGATAGTCTCTATAGATTTTGTTGACCTGAACCTCTTGTCCTAACGGACTAGTTACTAGTACTTCGAAATCCATTTTGGCACATGGAACAGCAAGTGAACTGACTATGCTAGCACTAACATACGAGTGGGTTGAACCCGGATCAAATAGTACAAATACATCTTAATCAGAGATAGAAAATGTACCAGCTACAACATTGGAAGTCTCAGTCTCTTCTCGCTGTCTTATTGTATAAACCCTGGTTGAAGCACTTCCTTGTGCTGACTGACCAATAGTACCCTGACTACACGAAGCATTGCCTCTACCTCTACCTCTTCCTCTGCCAACCGGTTGTGAACCTCTGGGAACAGGACTCTGAATAGATCCTTCTGCAGTAGTAGGAGCTGGACTAAATCTAAGGGCACTAGTGTAGTCTTTAGCAAGATGGCCCTTACCTCCATAGTTAAAGTAGGCTCCTGTTGCCTAATAGCATTCTCCCCCATGAATCTTGCCACAAGTCTCATAGGGGCAGGGAGGTTGTGAACCCCTGCTCGACTACTGACCAGACCTAGGGGGTCTCTGTCCAGAGAATCTGCCCCTTTCAAACCTTCCACCTCGACCTCTGTTAGGTCCCCCAAATTTTTTCTTTTTTCTAGAGGTACCACTAGGACTTTGTTCAACTAATTTTTCCCCTTTATCTCTCTGATTTCTCAGTCTTCTCTGATTTTCTTTTGCTGGGGTTGCTTTTGATTCAATTATTTCCAACTCAAGTGCCTGAGAGATGAGCTCTGGGAAATTACTGTGTATGAATCCCACTACTTGCATCCGTAGGCTGGGCTTCAAACCGGTCTCAAATCTCTTGCACCTTTCCTTTCTAGTAGAAAGGAGACTCCCAGCATAGTGGCCTAAGCGGGAGAACTCCCTCTCATATTTCGCCACTATTCTGTTACCTTGCTTCAAACTTAGAAATTCTTGTAGTTTTCTGATCAACATATGCATCTGAAACATATTTCTATCTGAACTCTCTAATAAAGTCATCTCAAGTCAGTACTGGTGGTTTAGCCAAGCCGTGGGGATGGTCTTCCACCTATCATACGCATCCCTGCGAGAGCGATCTCGAGTACTCGAATTTTAGTTCATCTTGGCAGTGCAGCTGCTTGAACACTCTGTCCACTCTTTCTAGCCATTGCTCTGCCTCTAGTGGGTCTACTGTACCCTTAAATTCTGTGGCCCCATACTTCAATAGCTTGTCATACTGTCGATCGAGCTTGAGGTTGCACCACGCAGTCTAGGTGGACCTTAGGTGCATACCCCGTCATTTGTTGAAACATTGCCGCCATCTGTGCAAATCAGGCAGAAATCGCAGATTTGTGGGGCTAGTGCCACTGACCCACTGACATTTTGTAGAGCTGGGACCTCCCCTTGTGCCTCAACTGCAACAGATTGCTCAACTGAGTGATCCCCTTCTTCCATAATAGTCTGGAGTAGGACATCTCCTGAACAAATAACATAAGAAGATTTCCTTCCGTTAGTTCATATTTATGATGTAATGCACTGTATGTAACAAATAAGGACATTGAGCAGTTGTACTTAGCAAAGAAAAGACACAAATTCACAAGTTAAAACATACTTTAAAAATTCGCTCTGATACCACTAAAACATGTCACACCTTACCCCTCTCTAAGGCATAACATGATCCCATAGAATACCTAATAAACTACCGAACTTCACCTACCGATAACTCATTAAGTACCCTACCAGGGATTTTAAAACCATTTGAAGTGGTGAGCATTTTCTAATAGGTATTAAAACATTTAATTAAAGTTTGTAAACTAGTTAAAATTTTTGTCCCTTTTTATTTTTTTATAAATTTTATAAAAATTTCGGCAGAGTGCCGTCTGTATTTTGATAAAACAGTTCTTCAAATACCTGTGAAAAGCACTTCGAATGATTTATCTTATCAACTTCATCAAATCAACCTCCATCACAACCAATTTTAACATCATTTCTCAAATTTCAAAAATTCAAATCAGTAATTTCCAATTCAAATAACATCCAAAATAATACTAAGTAATTTCATTCAAATTAAAACAAAATACTTTCATTCATATTTCATTACAGTTAAAACAAATTACATTCATACAAAATTTACATTAGAAAAATCTAACTAATATTATTACAAACTTTATACAACTACTCATGACCTGTTCTACTTATACATACATTTACATACATCAAAATAATTATTATAATCAGGGTATAAAATATATCCGATAGAACTTCAGGGAAGGTGGCTCCACAATCCTTAGTAGCTCACTCTGCTGCTCCTCTACTCTCAATATCTCATGACAAGAATAATAATGCATCACGAATACTATGACTCAGTGGTGCACAACATACTAAAATAACATTTATGCAAAATTTAAATCATATTTATTCAAAAACTGATTTGAATATGAGAAATAAATACAAACAGGATTTATAAGCTTTTAATCCAAACAATTTCATTTTGAAAGTCTCAAAACAAATTTCATAAAAACACACAGTTATATCATGCCATTCGAAACAATAATCATCTCAATAGCCGGAGGCTTATGAGAAGTCACATCACAAGGCTAGCTAGCTCAAATATCCATATCCATTCAATTTCTTCTTCTACTGGCACACACCTCAACATTCAGCCAGAGAAGGAATCAAAATTCAAAACTGATTTTCCCCACTAGTCATGCTAGTGAGGTTTTCAAATATATGGTCATGACACTGTGGTTTCAAAACTATCTTAGCAATTTACTAAACATTTATTGCCATTTCAAACACAAACAAATAAACTTTCAATAATTAAATTCAAAAGCATAATACACATTTTGCAATATAAGTAATTCATTACATGCATTTTGTAAATGAATTTTAAAGAATATTGATATTGTGTACAAACCTTATACGAGTCACTTCTTGGCCTTGACTCGATGCCTCGGGTTCTTTCCTGGTATTCTTTTCCACTGAAACACACAGTTTCACAGTGTTTCAGTGTCACAATTTATCATAACTCCAAAAATAAATTCAAATTTACTTATACCTAGCTATAATAGGCTAAACTTGACGTTCTTTAAAATTTGTATTTCGGGGTTACTATTCACGACACTATTCAAGTCAATTTGTTGACTTTCTAATGTTTAATAGGTATGGAAATTCTAATTTCACCCACAGACCACATTTTGGTTACTTAATTTATTGGTTTTGGTTCTTTTCTCAAAACTTAAGTCTTTTAGGCAAAATTTCAAATTTTTAGTTTTGGTGTCCTATTTTGCATTATTCCATTGGTCATGTTGCTGTTAGAATTTGGCTAAGTTTTCTTCATAAACATTATTCCTTATTGTCTTAACTTTATTTCCCTTTTTGAATCACTCTAATTGGAGTTTTGTAGCTGAAGTTATAGCCATTTGAATATGGCTGGCTGGATTGGATTAACCCAGATTTTCTAGGCACTAATTTGGTTCTGGCAGTTTTAGGTCATTAATTTTGGGTGGCTAAATGACTTGGTTAAGGCATAATTTGGACTTGTGTTCTCAATGAAAGTTGTATGGTTATGTCTCATATTTTTACTGGTAAAATTTCAGGTCATTTGGACCTGCCTAGCCTAACTTATGGCTAAATGAACAAACACTGTTCATTTGGTCATTTTTGTACAAGTCAGATTGCCTGATCCAGATTTGGCCAATTTGTTCACTAAGTTATGTTCACTTTTTGGGCATGATTCCTAAATGAAAAATGTGCCATTTTATGTCTAGGTTCATTCCCAATTGGCCTCACACCAATTGGGTTGGTAAATTTTCAGTTTTGGTCCTTGAAAGGGACCTTGGTCATGCTGCCTGCAAAATGGTCATACCTAATCCGAATTCAAACTTAATTCCAACACTTTCTACACATCACAATTGGTCATACATGACCATTTCTCAACTCAAATAAGGTTAACTGCATCATTTGGCTAATTCTCAAATTTTTCTCCTAATTTCAATGGCACCAAGAACCCTAAATTTTTTTAATTTGCACAATTCATGAAATTGAAACATTCTAAGCACAACAAGTACTTCCATTGAACTTATGTACATAATTTATTACACTAAAACATATCATCTCCACTTACATAATTTATTACACTAAAACATATCATCTCCACTCAATCTCATAGCCGCTGAATTTTTTTATAACTCCTAACAAGTATAATTTTTCATATTTTCCATGCAATTTACACTTATTCAACCTCATATCCATTCATAATACTTAATTTAAAAGAGAAAATGGACTTACCTAAATTTGTAAATTTCCACTTCTCCAATCCTTCAATTTTCCTTATCTTTTTTTTTCTTTTTCCAATCTTCAAATCAAAGCTCAAGGGAAATTTTTTCTTAAGGGAGTTGTGAAATTAATGGAGGCTTTTAGGGTTGTGAGAGCTTAACACAAGCTTTCATGGTGGAGGAAGAAAATGAGAGAGATGAGAGAAACAGATGAAATTGGCAAGAAGGAGAAGGAAAGAAGAAAAATAAATTTCTTTTGAATTTGTTTACTTTATTAATACATAATTATCCCAAAATTTTAAATTTTTAAATATTAAATTTATTGCATCATGCTTAGTCATGCATGATGTAAATAAACTTTTCTTTTCCTTTTTCTTTTGCATTTATTTTCCATTAGTTCTTCAATTTAATTCTTAATCCCAAAATTTTCTTTTCTCCAATTTTATTGAACAGTTAGGTCAGGTGTCAGCTCTAGGAGTGAATTGACCAAATTGCCCCTCGCTGGTTCAATCCGGTTTACTAGTTATTCGAAATTTCTTCCGGATCCCTGACCTAATTATTTGACCTGCTTAACAATTCTTTTTCGTGATTTTCTCTTTTCCATTGTGTTTGCAATAGTCCCAAGGATTGCGGCGTCACATTTTACATTTTAAAATTTGAGTTTAAATTGACCTCGTAGTCCTTTCCGAAAAGGTCACCCATCATTATGTCTCCCGGCTCATTTAACTTCTTATATTCTGTTTTTCTTATTTATACTTAACTAATTGACAATTATTAATTATTTGTGTTCAGGGCTTATATAGTTGTCTTAGATGTGGTTCTAATCCCCTTAATTATCCGGATCGACACCGATCACTGGAATAGTGAAATATACTAGGCTATGCAAATAGGGGTGTTACATTCTCAATATGACATTGTCTATATGACAAGAAAGGCAGTAAAAGAAAGTGTGATAGCTGATCTCCTAGCTGAAAACCCAATCAATGATTATGAGGCTCTGGATTTTGAATTCGCATATGAGTATATTAATGCAGTAGGTGATGATGTGGAGGGACCAGATGACAAGTGGGAAATGTATTTTGATGGAGCAGTCAATTTATCCAGTAATGGGATTGGGGCAGTGCTGGTAGCCCTAGATGGAAAACATTTCCCAATAGCTGTTAAGCTAAGATTTGGATGTACTAATAAAGTAGCAGAGTATGAAGCCTGCGTGAGTGGCTTACAGGCTGCCATTGAAATGAAGATAAGGAAATAAGAGGTGTATGGGAATTCAGCTCTGATCATTTACCAAGTCAAAGGGGAATGGCAAACTAAAGACCCAAAATTGATGCCGTATCAGATATATCTCCTCGAACTAATCAAGGAATTTGAAGAGATTTCCTTCACTCACCTGAGTCGTGACAAGAACCAATTTGCCAATGCCTTAGTTACTTTAGCCGTGATGACTCAAATGGAGGAAGGGCAGATAACATAGTTATTACAAATTAAAGTAAGGAGTAAGCCAGCATACTGCTTTATGATTGAAGAAGAAATATATGGCAAACCCTGGAATCATGATATTCAGGTGTACATCAAAAATAGAGAATACCCTCCTGGGGCAAGCAGAAATGAAAGAAGAATGATCAGAAGGTTAGCACTGGGATACTTCCCTAATGGTGAAATCTTGTATAAGGGAAGCTCTAATGGTGAGTTGTTGAGATGCGTGAATGCAAAAGAAGCAAGGAGGATTCTTTTTGAATACCATGAAGGGAATTGTGCTACTCATAGCAATAAGTATGTGATAGCCAAGCAAATCTTAAGGTGGGGTTACTTTTGGACCACTTTGGAAAAAGACTGCATTGAGTACTTCTGAAAATTTCACAAATGCTAAATTTATGCTGATCAGATAAATGTCTCGCCTCATCAGCTCTATAATTCTGTTGAAGGAGCGGAAGCTTAAAAATTGTTAGATTAGAACATTGAATTAAAAAATTTTCTTCTAGGGTCTCATGAATCATGCAACATTCATTATGTACCTAATTGATTTTAATGTTCAATTGCATATTAAAACTCTTTTAATATGTATTAGGATCTACATTTGCCATTTAAGATTTTTGAATTAACAAATTAATTCATTAGAATCCTGGATTAATACAAGAGTATGTGCACTAACATTTTGATGCAATCAGAGATGCGATTGGTACCTTTAGGAAGCACCTAGGACCACAAATGTTATCCCTCTAGCTTGTCCACACCAATATCACCAATGGCAGCCCCTAAACCAGCTTCTCAAGCCTTGCCAACCAATTAGAAATTAGGGATTTGCCTTTAGAGAGGTTGTAGATATATATAGGACACTAGAAATAATTTCTAGCAATTTTAATCCAAGAGAATATGGGCAATTCTCTTTGAATTGATGAGAGAAGAAGAAGAAGAGGAGAGGAGAGCCTTTTCGGTGGTGGCACACTTTGAGAAAAATCAAAATATTATGTTTTATTTTTCATTCTTTCCCTTTTATAATTAGGTCATCACTTAAAACCCTTGCCACATGTCATCATCTAATTGCATCTTAATTTTAATTGACCTAATCATATTAAGTCAAGTGTCAAAGCTAAATTTAATCTTGACTTTGACCACCTTGCATGATAGAAAGACAATGGCAAACTTATATATACGGTGCCATGTGTCACCAATAAATAGCGCCACATGTCACCCTGTGAAATGACCAAATTACCCTTGTGTTTTAATTTTAAGTTCTCAACATAAAATAATTATTTCTCCTTTTCTAATCAATTTATATCAAATATAAATTAATTAATTAATCTCTATTAATTAATTTCTGATAATTAAATTCATATTTCAATACTTTGAATATAAATTTAACTTATGCAATACATCCAATAACCTAGATTTGGTTTCAAGCCATGCTAGGGACTTTGTAATCTTATTGCAAACCAAACCTATGTAATTAATTAATTAAACTCTTTAATTAATCAATTAAATCACATTTAACTTGGTGATTATCTTGTGTATGTGTGTGACTTACTAGGCTCATCACTAATTGGCAATGAGATATGATATTAACTCTTAGTATCATCAGAACTCTTTCTTACCATAAATGATTTCTCTAAATCATTTTAGGCATCTCATAGACCATGGTTAACACCTAGCATAGCATACCATGGCCACCCAATCAGTAATAAGGAATACCTTCAAATGAACCTATAATCATATGTTACCATGCACTAGAATCTCTCTGTTACAAAATTCCAATCCGAGCTGGAGTCATGGTTAATGTCAAACCCCATTTGCTATGAATATTATGTTTTCTTTTAATTCCAGTTCCTGATTAATTAGATTTTCTTATCAGAAACTCTTTTCTGACTAAATCTGTCTGTCCTGGCCAGGAACTTGAAACATCAAGAACAATTAAATGAACATAGGATTTTATCCCTATTTACTTACGATAACAGATTCCATCTTGATCAACACCTACCTCCATTTATAACTAGTAGGAGCCAACACATGCCCATATACCCATACACAGTACAAGTATGAAAGCAGTATCAAACTCAAACCACTATATACAACATAACTGTGTTATCTTAGGTCTAAAGATTATATGCACTAATATGATATATGACAATGCATTGACAAGAATAAACTCCATGTGCTTGTCATATGCGTCATTGGTTTAGCCTACTTATCATGTATAAGTGCCTATCATATTTGTTATATGGCATGAGACTCACCATTCCATCTTATTTATATCTCTTATAAATACTTTGGGAACAAACATGATTACAATCTTTCTGGATAAGTCATGTCCTTATTGTGAAGTATCCTGTATGATACTTTGTGCTAGAAATACTATCACTCATATTCTTAACAACTTAAGAATAGAATTTCTAACAAAATATTAATGGACCTTTTCTATTACACATAAATACATTGTGTAAATGGAAAAATGAAATTGCCCTTTATTAATAAAATATGTATAAGATACATACTAAATGATATGCTCTAGGCATACTACTAACAATCTCCCACTAGCACTAGAGTCATTCATTACAATATCTTAGACCCATCTTCTCAAGATATCGGTCTAATCGAGTTTATGACATAGGCTTCATGAATAGATCAACCGGATTTTCACTAATACTATTTTCTCGCATGGCTACATCGCCTTGCCCAACTATCTCTTTGATAATGTGGTAGTGCCTTTGCATGTATTTGGATTTCTAGTGAGGCCAGGTTCCTTATCCAACAAAATTTCTTTGCAAGATTCGATGCAAAGAATGTACTCAGCCTCTGTAGTGGAATCAGCAGTCATACTCTGTTTGAAACACTTCCAACTAACTACACTTCCATTATAAATGAACACAAACCTAGAGGTAGACTTTCTATCATCGATATCTAATTGGAAATCAGAATTAGTATAACCATCCAATTGCAAGTCACCACTTCTATAAATCAAGAATAAATCCTTAGTTTTTCTCATGTACTTAAGGATATTCTTGACAGCTATCCAGTATTCCAAACTTGGATTGGATTGAAACCTGCTAGTCAAACTAATAGGATGTGCGATATCCGGCCTAGTACACATCATTGCATACATCAAACTTTCAAGAGCCGAAGCATATGGAATCCTAGCCATTTTATCTTTTTCTTTAGGTGTCTTTGGAGACATCTCTTTAGAAAGGTGGATACCAAGTCTCACTGGCAACAATCCTCTCTTGGAATTAAGCATGTTAAACCTCTTTAATACCTTTCCAAGTATAGACTTTAGGATAAACCAATTATTCTTTTCACTCTATCTAAAATATGAATAAATATTTCTAGAAGTGTAATTAAAAATGAGAAATGAAAATAAGAAAACAAAGTAAAAAGAAAATGGAATTAAATTAGATTTATGACATAGGATGACATCATTAAAAAGCTTCCCACCAATTAGAAATTGACAAACCAATTAAAATAAGATAAATACAACTAAAATGAAGTAAAAAAACAAATACAAATTCTGCTATTCTCTTCTCATTTCAGCCGTGCTCCTTTCTCTCCCTCATTCCACCATTAAAGCTTCACCAAAGCTTTACATCCCTTACCAAATCACCACCAAACCCTAACTTTCCTTCATGAAAATTGTTCCTACCACTAGAGCAAGCCTTAGACAGCAATTTGAAGAAGGAAAAATGAAGTTTTGTAAACTTAGGAGTAGCTCCAACAAGGTTAGTGTCCAATCTCCTACCTCTTTTACTTAATTCATGTTTATTGGTATGAGATAAGTGGAAATGGTAAGAAAAACAAAATAAAATTTATGTGTGTTCATCCCTATAATTTTGGCAGCTTAGGGATGGTTAGAGTTGATGGATTTACTTGAAGCAAAGTGGTTTATGAGCTGCCCTTGGTATGAGATAAGTGATTGAACATGTAAGTGTAAGTGAAATGCAAGTGTAATGCATCAATGGAACTTGAAAATTTAGACACTTGAACAACATTATGGTTTGCTCATGTCATGGTATATTAACATTATAATGGTCAATTAGTGACCATTTGAATGTGTGTGTGAGGAATTGAAGTGAGTAAGGATAATAGAGTTGAGCTTAGGCAGGCTGCCCTTGCTGACCTATAGGACTGAGTGTGAGTCCAACAGGTTTGGGTAGCCATAAATAGAGTTGTATAGGTTTAATTGGTGCAAGGCCAATTGGACATAAAACTAGACACATAATGGCACAACTTTGGTGAAGAAACCCTGCCCAGAAAACCAAACCAAGTTGACCTAAAAATTACCCTAATCCGAGTGACCAACATGCTCTCCCTGGAAAATGACTAAATGAACAAAGGTTTGTTCAAATGGTCATAACTCAGTTGAGAAAAGTTCAATTGATCTGAAATTTTTCTAGCAGAAAGCTGAGACATAGCCCTACAACTTTCATGAAGAAAACAAACCTCAAATTTTGACCATAACATGTCTAAAAATTGACCTGCAGTCAGTGTACAAAAACTATAGAATTAGTTCTGCCCAGAAAAATTTGGAAAATTGCAATTCAGCCAGTTATGGTATTTAGGTCATAACTTGAGCTACAAAACTCCAAATGGAGTGATTCAAAAAAAAAATGTAACTAGACACAATAAGGAACAACTTTTATGAAGACAATTTTTCAAATTCCTACTGTACAAATGACCAATGGAACAGTAAACTTAACGCTTGAAATCTAAAAATTGCAAATAACCAACACTAAGCTTTGAAATGGTATTGGCAACCAATACCAACAATTTTAGAATGAAAAATGTGGTATGTTGGGGACATTAAAACCAATATACCTATTGTCTATGAAAAAGTAAACATTTTAGTTGACTAATAAAATGAATAGTAACAATTAAACTTCAATTTCAAAGAATTGTAAAATTTAAAAGTGTAACATGCCCTAGTAGGCATAATGTGATTGGCTTGGATAGGTTGGCATGCCAATAGGGTTCAGTTAGCAGTACTACACATGGCATTATGCCATTCTATGATTTTATGGCTTTTAGCCATTCTGATACTATGATGATACTGTTAGTAGCATGCCCTAGAGCATATCATTTAGTACGTATCTTGTACATATTTTATTAATAAAAGACATTTTCACTTTTCCGTTTACATAATATATTTATGTGTAATAGAAAAGGTCCATTGATATTTTGTTAAAAATTCTATTCTTAAGTTGTTAAGAATATGAATGACAGTATTTCTAGCACAAAGTATCATAAATAGGTTCACAATTGAGGATACTTCACAATAAGGACATGACTTATCCAGAAAGATTGTATTCATATTTGTTCCCAAGTTATTTATATGAGATATAAATAAGATGGAATGGTGAGTCTCATGCCATATAACAAACATGATAGGCACTTATACATGATAAGTAGGACGAACCAGTGACATTTATGACAAGCACATGGAGTTTACTCTTGTCAATGCATTGTCATAAATCATATCAGTGCATATAATTTTTAGACCTGAGATAGCACAGTTATCTTGTATATAGGTGGTTGAGTCTGATACTACTTTCATACTTGTACTGTGTATGGGTATATGGGCATGTGTTGGCTCCTACTAGTTATATATGGAGGTAGGTATTTATCAAGATGGAATCTGTTCCTCTAAGCAAATAGAGATAAAATCCTATGTTCATTTAATTGTTCTTGATGTTTCAAGTTCTGCCAGACAGTATAGATTTAATCGTAAAAGAGTTTCTCATGAGAAAATCTTTTAATCAAGAACTGGAATTAAAAGAGAACATAATATTCATAGCAAATGGGGTTTGACATAAACCATGACTCCAGCTCGAATTGGGATTTTGTAACAGAGAGATTCTAGTACATGGTAACATATGATTATAGGTTCATTTAAGGTAAACCTTATTACTGATTGGGTGGCCATGGCATGCTATGCTAGGTGTTAACCATAGTCTATGAGGTGCATAAAATGATTTAGAGAAATCATTTATGGTAAGAAAGAGTTCTGATGATATTAAGAGTTGATATCATGGCTCATTGCCAATTAGTGATGAGCCTAGTAAGTCACACACATACACAAGTAATCACCAAATTAAATATGATTTAATTAATTAATTAAAGAGTTTAATTGATTAATTAAATAGATTTAGTTTGCAATTAGATTGTAAAGTCCCTAGCATGACTTAAAACCAAATCTAGATTATTGGATGTATAGTATAAGTTAAATTTATATTTAAAGTGTTTAAATATGAATTTAATTAATGAGAAATTAATTAATTTATATTTGATATAAATTGATTAGAAGAAGAGAAATAATTATTTTGGGTTGAGAACTCAAAATTAAGACACAGGGGTATTTTTATCATTTCACAGGGTGACATGTGGCACCATGAGATGGTGACACATGGCACTACACATAAGCTTGCCAAATGTCTTTTAATCATGTAATATGACCAAGGTCAAGATTAAATATAGGTTTGACACTTGGCACAATGTGATTGGGTCAATTAAACCTAAAGCCAATCAGAAGGTGACATGTGGCAAGGTTTTAAGTGATGACCTAGCTATATAAGTGTTGTTATAAAAAGAAAAACATAACAAGCTGCTGCCTTTCTCTTTGTGCCGACACCTTGAGACCTCTCCTTCTCTTTCTTCTTCTTCTCTCATAAATTCAAAGAGATTATCAAACAATCTCTTTAATTAAATATAATAGTAATTGTTTCTAGTGTTCTGCTTTTCATCTCTAATCTCTCAAAAGGAAAACTTGATTTTCTAATTCATAAAAAAGCTTTAGAAGCTGTTCAACGGCTGCCACAGGTGATCTTGGTGTGGACAAGCTAGAGGGACAGATCCGTGTCCTAAAGACGCAACCCAAAGGTGCCAAACACACTGCAGTGCATCAAGAGGTTAGTGCACTTGTTTTTATCTAATTTAGGGTTCTTAAAATTAATCTGATTAATTCTAAAATCTTAAATGGTAAATGTAGTCCAAAAATATATTAAAAGAGTTTTAATATATTGTTTATCATTGAAATCAAATAGATAAAAATGAATCTTGCATGATGCATGTGACCCTAGATGAAAAATTTTGAATTTCAATGATCTAAACTTGTGTTTTTCATGCTTTCGTTCCTTCAATTGGTATCAGAGCCACTATATTTGCCATTTAGATGATTGATTATATGATTTAATTGTGTGGTATGATCATGAGATAATAGATCCATTGCTGGTTGCAATGAAAGGTGGCGGCTTGGTGACTAACACCATTGGTGTGCACACTTTGTGTCCTCCAATGGTGTGCGCAAGGTTTGGCTTTTTAATTTGCAATTGTTGTATGATCTAAAAGCTCATCCTATGTCTAATTAAATTGTTTAATTAAAGTTTTAATCACACAATTAAATTTTGATTCAAATCAAAATTTTAAAAATTGTTTGAATGTGATTCAAATCTGAATTTTAAAAGTTGTTTGAATGTGATTCAAATATGAATTTTTAAAGTTGTTTCAATGTAATTCAAATCTAAATTTTTAAAGTTGTTTGAATCACATTCAAATCTGAATTTTTTAAAATTGTTTGAATGTGATTCAAATCTGAATTTTAAAAATTATTTGAATATGATTCAAATCTGAATTTTTAAGATTGTTTGAATGTGATTCAAATCTGAAGTTTTAAATTTGTTTGAAAGTGATTCAAATCTGAATTTTTAAATTTGTTTGAATCATATTCAAATCTTGATTTTTAAGTTGAATATGAGATATTCAATTTAATTTAAGTATGTATATTTTATTTAATTATTAAATAGTGATATGCATGATGGATGATCATGGACTATAAAAGACCAATGTGATTGGATTTATTTCTTTTATGTTTCTTTGGGATTGTAAATTAATTAATTTATTTTAATTTATTTTGGGCCTGTATTATTAAGGTTGTAATAATTTTGGGTTGTGATTTCATTTATTTAGTTCTTGTAAATTCGCCTTGGTATGCCAAGGATTACTATGTAATTGGATTGCAAGAAGATCAAGGAGGTCAAGAGCATTAGTGGGAACAGTAAGAGGAATTCAAGATCAAGTGTTGATTATGTACTCCTTCAGCAACTCTTGTAAAATGAATGAATGAAATGCACCTAATAATGCCCTGATTCAATTCTTAGTGGCTCAGAATTGAATCCCTTAGAAAGTCTATGATCATACCATATTTATTGTTTATCCATAAATGCATGAGATGTATGGGAATGTATACAAGTATATGATATATGCATACTAAATGGATAATGTGCAAAGTGAGACCTTGATAGTAATTAGGATGACCATAAAATCTTCCAAACAAATAATTAAGTTGGATATGCTATAATTAAAGTAATTATAACATGGGCCCTCCATTGAAGCAATTATTTTAAGAAATTTTAAATACTTGCATAAGATGCAATTAATTTAAGAGATTTTCTTAAGAATAATTGTTAAGCATGAGATATTGTAAATATGTAAATAGTTTGGTGGCCAATATTGGATGTACCTGAGGACATTAAAATTATTTGCATAATTACTTGCTCAATGGGATCAACTTAACTAATGCAAGATAAGTCAATAATGGATGTACCTGAGATTTTGAGCATTAGGGGCTAGGTAAAGGATTGAACCTCACATGAGATGTAATGGGCAAGGAGTTGCTCACTTATAGTTTGCTGTAATTCCAATAATAGATGTACCTGAGGATGATCAACAGAATTATAATAATTCAATCACCCACTAGAAATCCATCCAACTTTTCCGTTTTCTACTTTGGAAGTGTAGGATTCGCTAAGTTAGTGGGAAGACCAATTTGATTAAAAGACCATAATCAGTTTGGTTAACCACATGATACATTTACTATTTAATCTGGTTATTTTCTACAATTAATTTTCTGATAATAATGAGCACAGAACAACCACCACCACTCAATATCCTTGTAAGCATACTTGATCGCAATAGGTTAACAGGACCTATTCTGTCTGATTGGCTAAGAAATTTGAAATTTGTCTTGAACCTTGAACATATAGGATATGTTCTAGACTCAAATGTTCCTGGTCCCTTACCTCCAGAGGCCACTCAAGAGGAACATGAAACTTTGGACAAGTGGAAGGAGCATGTTATGAGAGCTAAGTGTTACATGCTTGCTTCCATAAGTAATGAGTTACAGAAGCAGCATGAGAACATGTAGAGTGCGAGTGAGATCCTCCTTCACCTACAAGAGTTGTATGGTGAGCATAGCAAGAATGCTAGGTATGAGATATCTAGGCAGCTGTTCCGCATGAGGATGTCTGAGGGACAGAATGTTGGGGATCATGTCCGCAAGATGATTCAGCTAATTGAGCAGCTGGAACATCTTGACTTTAACATGGATTTCCAACTGCAGACGGATTTGATCCTTCAGTCCCTTCTTGAGTCTTTTGGGAATTTTGTGACAAATTTCCATATGACTAAACAGGAATGCACCTTGGCTGGTTTACTCAACACGCTGGTTATTGCTCAAAAGAATATGCCGGGCAATAAAGGAAAAGAGGTAGCTTTGATTGCATCTTCTTTTGCTGGAAAGTCCAACAAGAAGAAGGGCAATAAGAAAAAGAAACCTCAAATTCCTAGTCCTTCCAAATAATTAACTAAACAGAAAGGGAAGACTAAAGCTGATAGAGGCAAAGGAAAGTGTTTCCACCGCCAGAAGGATGGGCACTGGAAAAGGAACTGCCCAGAGTATCTTGCTTCTCTGAAGGACAAGAAGGATAGACCTTTGCAAGGTATGTCCATATCTTGTTATTTAGATTCTGATGATACTCATAGTTCATCTACAGCTTGGGTTTTAGATACTGGTGTCAGTTCTCACATTTCTTATGATATGTAGGAACTAGCAAATAGTAGCGACTATGCTCTCGAGATGTTAGTGTCCGAATTGGCAATGGCTCAACTGTTGAAGCTTTAGTCATAGGATCTAAATATTTTTACATGTCTGGACATATTTTGTGTTTGGATAATATTTTATATGTACCTGATGCTTTTAAGAACATCATTTCTATATCTAGTTTGACTAGAAATGGCTATGAATTTCAGTTCACAGATGATGTTTGCAATATTTATTTTGGAAATAAATATGTTGGTTTGGGTTATATGAATGATGGTTTTTATTATTTGGATAATAATGAAAAACACAAAATGAATGCCAGTGATCTAAATGAATCCAATGCCATGGTGAAAATCAACTCAAATTCAAAATATATTTGGCACTTAAGGTTATGTCATGTTACAAAAGATAGGATTGCAAAACTGGAGAAAATGGAGATTCTATCCTCATTGGGCTTTGAGCCTACTCAACTTGTGAATCTTGCCTTCAGGGCAAAATGACTAGATCACCCTTTGTTGGACAAGGGCTAAGGGCTGAAAATATTTTAGAGCTAATACATAGTGATGTATGTGGTCCATTTAAGGAAATGGCTAGAGCGGTTTTCATTACTTTATTACCTTTACTGATGATAAATCAAGGTTTGGGTATTTGTATTTGATAAAATACAAACATGAATCCTTTGAAAAGTTGAAAGAATTTAAATCTGAAGTAGAAAATCAAACAGGAAAGAGTATTAAAGCTCTTCGATCAAATCGTGGAGGTAAATATTTGAGTACTCAATTTGATGAATACTTGAGAGAGCATGGCATTGTTTCGCAGCTGACCCCTCCAGGAATACCACAGCTGAATGGTGTATCTGAAAGAAGAAATCGTACCCTATTGGATATGGTACATAGTATGATGAGCTATACTATATGCCAATCTCCTTTTAGGGAGTTGCATTAGAATCAGCTTTGTATATTCTGAATAGGATTCCATCAAAATCAGTTTCTTCCACACCTTTTGAGATATGGCATGGAAGAAAACCAAGTCTTAAGCATGTTAAGATTTGGGGTTGTCCAACTTATATTAAAAAGCTAAACACTGTTAAATTGGAAACCAGATCAGAAAAGGGTCAATTTATTGGATATCCAAAAGATAGTTTTGGATATTATTTTTATTTGCCTACTTCATAAAAGGTTGGGGTAAGTAGAGATGTCACATTTCTTGAACAACAGTTTGTTCAAGAAGGAGGCAAAGAAAGGCAAATAGAGTTAGAATTAGAGAATTCTGACCAACCAATAAATTAGATGCATATAGATGCATCTAGTCAACCTCCACCCATTGATGAAACATCTACATCCTGCTCTCGTAGGACAACCAGGGCATCTCACCCACCAGTGAGATATCGTTTCCTTCATGAAGAAAAATAAGAGTTATCTACTCATGAAGAAGTAGATCATGGAGATGATCCACTTACCTATGAAAAAGCTATATCAGATATAGACTCTTCAAAATGGATTGATGCTATGAAATTCGAGATTGATTCCATGTATAAGAATCAAGTTTGGAATCTTGTTGACCCACCTAAAGGTATTGTACCTATAGGGAACAAATGGGTTTTTAAGAAGAAAATTGGTTCTGATGGAAAGGTAGAGACCTATAAGGCAAGGCTAGTAACGAAGGGGTTTCGCCAAAGGTAAGGAATCGACTATGAGGAGACTTTCTTGCCTGTTGCCATGCTTAAATCAATTAGGATTCTATTAGCAATAGCTGCATACTATGATTATGAGATTTGGTAGATGGATATCAAAATAGCTTTTCTTAATAGATACATTGAAGAAAACATTTTCATGGAACAATCTAGGGGTTTTGAATCCCAACATGGTTCCAAGGTATGCAAGCTAAAGCGATCCATTTATGGGTTGAAACAAGCTTCGAGGAGTTGGAACATCCGTTTTGATGAAGCCATTAAATCATTTGGTTTTATCAAAAATGAGGATGAGCCATGTGTATATAAGAAGGTTAGTGATAGTGCTATCACTTTCCTTGTCTTATATGTGGATGACATACTGTTAATAGGTAATGACACAGGTATGTTGACAATTGTAAAGGTATGGTTGTCAAATACATTCTCCATGAAAGACTTAGGGGAGGCAACCTATATTCTTGGGATTCGTATCTATAGAGATAAATCGAAAAGAATAATTGGTTTATCCCAAAGTCTATACTTGGAAAAGGTGTAAAGAGGTTTAACATGCTTGATTCCAAGAGAGGATTGTTACCAGTGAGACATGGTATCTACCTTTCTAAAGAGATGTCTCCTAAGACACCTGAAGAAAGAGATAAAATGTCCAGGATTCCATATGCTTCGGCTATTGGAAGTTTAATGTATGCAATGTTTTGTACTAGGTCGGATATCGCATATGCTGTTAGTTTGACTAGCAGGTATCAATCCAATCCAGGTTTGGAACACTGGATAGCTGTTAAGAATATCCTTAAGTACTTGGAAGAACTAAGGATTTATTATTGATATATGGAGGTGGAGACTTGCAATTGGATGGTTATACTGATTCTGATTTCTAATAATATATCGATGATAGAAAGTCTACCTCTGGATATGTGTTCATTTGTAATGGAGGTGCAGTCAGTTGGAAGAGTTACAAACAGAGCATGACTGCAGATTCCACTATTGAGGCTAAGTATATTGATGCATCAGATGCTGCAAAGGAAGCTATTTGGATAAAGAAGTTCATGACAGAACTTGCAATAGTTCCTTCCATTGAGTCAGCAGTTCCACTTCACTGTGACAACAATGGAGCAAATCATGTGCTAAGGAACCCTGGCCTCACCAGAAATCCAAACACATAGAAAGGCGCTACCACATTATCAGAGAAATAGTTGGGCGAGGTGATGTAGCCATGCATAAAATAGCATCAGTTGAAAATCCAGCTGATCTATTCACTAAGCCCATGTCACAGACTCAGCTAGACCAACATCTTGAGAAGATGGATATATGATATTGTAATGAATGGCTCTAGTGCTAGTGGGAGATTGTTAGTAGTATGCCCTAGAGCATATTATTTAGTATGTATCTTGTACATGTTTTATTAATAAAAGGCATTTTCACTTTTTCGTTTATATAATATATTTATGTGTAATAAAAAAGGTCCATTGATATTTTGTTAAAAATTCTGTTCTTAAGTTGTTAAGAATATGAGTGACAGTATTTCTAGCACAAAGTATCATAAATAGGTTCACAATCGAGGATACTTCACAATAAGGACGTGACTTATCCAGAAAGATTGTATTCATATTTGTTCCCAAGTTATTTATATGAGATATAAATAAAATGGAATGGTGAGTCTCATGCCATATAACAAACATGATAGGCACTTGTACATGATAAGTAAACCAAATCAGTGACATTTATGACAAGCACATGGAGTTTACTCTTGTCAATGCATTGTCATAAATCATATCAGTGCATATAATTTTTAGACCTGAGATAGCACAGTTATCTTATATATAGGTGGTTTGAGTTTGATACTGCTTTCATACTTGTACTGTGTATGGGTATATGGGCATGTGTTGGCTCTTACTAGTTATATATGGAGGTAGGTGTTGATCAAGATGGAATCTGTTCCTCTAAGTAAATAGAGATAAAATCCTATGTTCATTTAATTGTTCTTGATGTTTCAAGTTCCTGGCCAGGATAGATAGATTTAATCAGAAAAGAGTTTTTGATGAGAAAATCTTTTAATCAAGAACTATAATTAAAAGAGAACATAATATTCATAGCAAATGGGATTTGACACAAACCTTAACTGCAGCTCGAATTGCGATTTTGTAACAGAGAGATTCTAGTGCATGGTAACATATAATTATAGGTTCATTTAAGGTAAACCTTATTACTGATTGGGTGGCCATGGCATGCTCTGCTAGGTGTTAACCATGGTCTATGAGGTGCATAAAATGATTTAGAGAAATCATTTATAGTAAAAAAGAGTTCTAATGATATTAAGAGTTGATATCATGTCTCATTGCCAATTAGTGATGAGCCTAGTAAGTCACACACATACACAAGTAATCACCAAATTAAATATGGTTTAATTAATTAATTAAAGAGTTTAATTGATTAATTAAATAGGTTTGGTTTGCAATTAGATTGCAAAGTCCCTAGCATGACTTGAAACCAAATCTAGATTATTGGATGTATAGTATAAGTTAAAATTATATTTAAAGTGTTTAAATATGAATATAATTAATGAGAAATTAATTAATAAAGATTAATTAATTAATTTATATTTGATATAAATTGATTAGAAGAAAAGAAATAATTATTTTGGGTTGAGAACTCAAAATTAAGATACAGGAGTATTTTGGTCATTTCACAGGGTGCCATGTGACACCATGGGATAGTGGCACATGGCACCACACATAAGCTTGCCAAATGTCTTTTAATCATGTAAGATGATCAAAGTCAAGATTAAATATAGGTTTGAAACTTGGCACAATGTGATTGGGTCAATTAAACCTAGAGCCAATCAGAAGGTGACATGTGGTAAGGGTTTTAAGTGGTGACCTAGCTATATAAGTGTTATTATGAAAAGAAAAACATAACAAGCTGCTGCCTTTCTCTTTGTGCCGCCACCTTGGAGACCTCTCCCTTCTCTTCTTCTTCATCTCTCATCAATTCAAAGAGATTAGTAAACAATCTCTTGAATTAAAAACGCTAGAAATTATTTCTAGTGTTCTGTTTACATCTCTAATCTCTCAAAAGGCAAAACTTGATTTTCTAATTCATAGAAAAAGCTTTAGAAGCTGTTCAAGGGTTGCCATAGGTGATCTTGGTGTGGACAAGCTAGAGGGACAACATCTGGTGTCCTAAAGACACATCCCAAAGGTGCCAAACACACTGCAGTGCATCAAGAGGTTAGTGCACTTGTTTTGATCTTATCTAGGGTTCTTAAAATTAATCTGATTAATTCTAAAATCTTAAATGGCAAATGTAGATCCAAAAATATATTAAAAGAGTTTTAATATGCTGTTTATTATTTAAATGTTAGTAAGGAGACATAAAATAATGAAATACAAGAAAAGAAAATACAAGAAAAATAAAGAAAAAATAATAGCAATGAAATGAAATTAGGTTAAACGAGCCAACACCGCAGTGATGGGTGACCACACGGGGAAGTTACTGCGCAGGCAAAAGCTGACCCCAGGACTACAGGGAACCCTTGGAATTTAGTTTCGAGACATAATTAAAGACTTATTGAAGTATAAATGTTATTAGAAATATCAAAGAAAAATTAATTAATTAGTACAAAGAAAAATGAAAAATCGAGAAAATGACAAAACTCGGTGTTACCGAAAAATTAGGAATGCAACCCGAATAGGGGCATTGTGGTCATTTAACATCCCGAGTTGCCTTTTGACCTAAATGTCCATTAAAAATAAATGATATTATACTTGGAAAATGTCATGAAAAATTAAAATGGTGGTACATAATCTAAATAGTAAAAGATATGAGGAAAATGTGGGAAATTGAAAACTTTGGATTAATTAATACTTTAACCATACTTAGTGCTCCACTAAGTGAAGTTAATGGACATATAATATAGTATATTGGGACAGAAAATCTCTCATCTTCAACCTCCTAAACAAACCAGCCAAAAATCCTCCCAAGCTTTCATCCATGGCCACCCACTTCCCAAGCTCAAATCTCCATGATCAAGCCATGCTTTCCACAACTTGTCTTCATTAAAGTTTATCCTCACCTTGCAAGCAAGAATTTGATAGTAATTTCAAGACAAATAGGTGAATTTTGGCCAAGCTCACATGGAGTAAGTATCCATTTCTTCAACTTTTCTTTGTTAAAGTTTGTGTGGGTGTTGAGATAAGTTGATATATGGAAGAAAAGTTGAAGTTTGGTAAGTTAGGGTGCTGCTCTATTTCGGCAGCCATGGAAGTTTAATATGTAACTTTTTTTTTTGCATGTAATTGGTGATTTGGGGTGTTGATTTAAATGTTTAATTATATTGAAGTTGAATTGCATGTATAAAATTTGATTTGTAAGCTTGAAAAGTGAAAATGGAAGTTGATGTGTATGTGTAATTTTTGGACATCCTCAAAATGGAAATTGGTAAGGTTCAAATTCATGAAATGTTTTTGAAATATTGTACAAAATAATGGCAACATATATGTGTGTGGAATAGTAGTGATAGGTATGTAATTTGATGATGGAAGTTTGTGTGATAATTAGAAGTATTTATGTGTATATATTATTGGGATTGAACTTTGTGAATGGTGACTGCATTTGGTGTATTTGAAGTGGTTATATTCTGTCCAAGTTGACCTATATTGTAGAGAATGGAATGGTTTCGGTTAGTGCCAAATGCAGAATAGTATGGGAAGTGAAAATGTAATTGGTAAACATGTGTTTGGTTTGGTGTTTGAAAAGCATGTAGAGGGCAGTGCGCAAATGGACCTATAACCCTAAGTGTGTGGTTCCAATTGGTATGAGGCCAGTTGGAGGTGAAACTAGGCACAAAATGTGCCAACTTTCATGAAGGAAGCTTACCTAAAATGACCAAATCCGGATTAGTGACTTGAAAGCCTAGAAATTGACCAATTGGGCAGCAATTAGTGTTTTGACCATAACTTACTCAAAACAGGTCCAATTGACCTGAAATTTTTACCATGAATAGTTCAGACATATATCTACAATTCTTATGAAGACACCAAAGCCATAAATGGCCAGAACCAAGCCAAATAGCTTGCACAAATTCGGGTACCAAAACTAGCCGAACCAAAAGTGACCTAAAAATGACCTAAGCCTACCATTTTAGTGCATTCTGTCCAGCTTTAGTAAATTGACCATATCTTGGTCTACACTACTCAGAATGACCTGAAATTTTGCCCTACGTGCAATAAGACATAGATCTACAAGTTTGTAGTTTGGACCCAAACCCGAAAACCGAGGGAACTAGGTCGTCCAGCTAGGTCAAAATAGTACACTGAAATCCAGTAAATTGTAATAAAATGCAATACACTTGAAATGAATTTGGTAATATATACCAATACTAAAGGGCTATAAAATGTGACATATTGGCAACATTGGAATTGACTCACTTAGAGTGCATCAAGGGTCAACATTATAAGTTGACTAATGAAATGAATTGAAGGGAATAGTACCAAGAAAATTTAGATATTGGATTTTATGGTTGGAAACAAATTCATTGAGTACTGAAACACTTTAAATTGTGTGTTTCAGTTGATAAGGATATTGAGAAGCATAAAGAACATTGAGTTAAGGCCTAGGAGCAACTCATATCAGGTTTGTGCACAACTAGTTTTTAACTTATTTTGTTCTGAATATTTCATATGATTAAATGACATATTTTTCTTATGTATCATGTTTAACAAGCATTGGATTTTATTCAATGATTATTGAAATTGTTATAGTATGTATGAATTTAGCTTTGTGAAATGGTATTTCCATAAGTATTAAGCATTGTTGTGGATTGAATAAATTATGTTTTGGAAAATTGTGATAGAACATGTTTTGAATTGTGGTGGGCAATTTGCATGGAAAAAAATGCAAATTTATGATTTGAATTATGATGAGCATAAAAATTATTGGATATTGGAATTGACTTTGAATCGAATTGTATTGTGATTTATGCTCACTAAAAGGATTATGATATTGTTTTATATCTCACTATAGATGCTTGACTAGATTATTACCCGTCTCTCTCATTTGTTGAGAAGACAATGGAGTTAGTTGTGTTTTGATTACCATGGTACGTGCACAGGCTTAGATTCTCCTCTTATTAGAGGTTAGATCTAAGTTTTTATGTTATGGCCCTTTCAGAAGATTCATTATTGTGATGTGTACTGTGCACGATGATTACTGTGCACGATGATTCGACCTCCCCGACCATAGGGAGTTAGAATCCGATTCGACCTCCCCGACCATAGGGAGTTAGAATCACCCCGAAGATGGCCCTTTCGGATTAGTCTTGCATAGTTAGTGAGATAAAGAATGGTTTTTGAGATAAAGAATGGCTTTTGAGACAAAGAATGGCTTTTGAGACAAAGAATGGTTTTTGAGATAAAGAATGGCCTTTGAGATAAAGAATGGTTTTCGAGATAAAGAATGGTTTTTTAATAGTAAAGAATTTCGATTTCAAATGGGATTTATATATAATTGATTTTATTGGAATTAATCTTTATTTCCATAAATTGTTGGAATTACCTTAAATGGTTAGTTATGATTTGATAAATTGAATTTCATGATCAAAGTCATTTTATACAAATGATTTATATTATTGGCAATGAATATTTCGAGTTTTTGAATTTGATGAGTATTCAGATTTCCAAATTATTTGCTATAAATTTTATCAATGTATATTGTACTATGTTTTAAATTACAGTTGTGCACCACTGAGTTCACCACTCAGTGATAGCTTTATATGCTGTCGCAGGTGAAAAGAGCATAGAGCAATTGAGTAAGCTTCTTTGAAGACACTTTCAGATCAGCTCCAGGTATATCATAGGTATACCCATGTACATAGATTTTGATGTATGCATGTAATAATATGTATGTAAATTATTTGAGCAGTTGTATAAAAACTCTTGTAAAATATTTTAATATGTAATTAAAATGTAAATTTGAGATTTCATTTACTTGAATAGTTTTGTAATATTAATTTTGAGTCTTGTAATCAATGAAATATTTCTTTTATGATGAGGTTGGTTTGAAAATAAATTGATTTGATTATTGAGATTGAATTGTGGGATGAAATAAAGTTTATTGGAGTCGTATTTGAGAAATCATATTGGAAGTGTGTTTCTTTTTCAGGTTTGAAGAATTGTTTTATCAAAACACAGCCGGCACTTTGCCGAAATTTTGAAAAAAATTTTATAACACCAGATTTTAATCGATGATTTAAATTTCATGAAAATTGTTTTAAAATCCCTTGTAGTATATCTAATGGGTTATCGGTAGGCGAAGTACGGTAATTCATTAGGTGTACTACGGGATCATGTTACATCTTACGAGGGAGTAAGGTGTGACAACTCTTGTTTTTCTTCATGAAGAAAACCATATCTCATTGGTGGGTGAGATATCCTAGTTGATCTACGAGGAATTACTGTAGATGTTTCATCAATAAGTGTAGATTGACTAGATAGATCTATATCCATTTGGTCTGTTGGTTGGTGAGAATTCTCCAATTCTAACTCTATTTTCCTTCCTTTGCCTCCTTCTTGAACAAACTATTGTTCAAGAAATGTGGCATCTCTACTTACTGAAAGAGTGGAAGCATGAAAAACATAAGTTTAGATCATTGAATTCAAAAATTTTTCTTCTAGGGTCTCATGCATCATGCAAAATTCATTTTTATCTATTTGATTTCAATGTTAAAAAGCATATTAAAACACTTTTAATATGTTTTTAGATCTACATTTGCTATTTAAGATTTTAGAATTAACAGATTAATTCATTAAAACCCTATATTAAATCAAGAACAAGTGCACTAACCTTTTGATGCACTGTAGTTGTGTATGGCACCTTTGGGATGCACCTAGGATACCATATGTTGTCCCTCTAGCTTTTTCATACCAAGATCACCAATGGAAGCCCCTTGAACAGCTTATCAAGCCTTTTCAATTAATTAGAAATTCAGGTTTTGTCTTTAGAGAGATTACAGATGTATATAGGACACTAGAAACAATTTCTAGCAATTTTAATTCAAGATAATGTTGGTAATTCTCTTTTAATTGATGAGAGATGAAGAAGAAGAGAGGATGAAAGACTCAAAGGTGGCGGCACCAAAGAGAGAATAGCAGCTTGTTATTTTATTCTTTCATCCTTTCCCTTATATAGCTAGGTCACCACTTAAAACCCTTGCCACATGTCACCTTCTGATTGGCTCTTAGTTTAATTGACCCAATCATATTGTGCCAAGTGTCAAACTTAGAGTTAATCTTGACTTTGATCATCTTACATGATTAAAAGACAAATGGCAAGCTTATGTGTAGTGCCATGTGTCACTATCTCATGGTGCCACATGTCACCCTATGAAATGACCAAAATACCCTTGTGCCTTAATTTTGAGTTCCCAACCTAAAATAATTATTTCTCTTTTTCTAATCAATTTATATCAAATATAAATAAATTAATTAATCTCTATTAATTAATTTCTCATAATTAAATTCATATTTAAACACTTTAAATATAAATTTAACTTATACTATACATCCAATAACCTAGATTTGATTTCAAGCCATGCTAGGGACTTTGCAATCTAATTGCAAACCAAACCTATTTAATTAATCAATTAAACTCTTTGAACTAATTGATTAAATCACATTTAACTTGGTAATTACTTGTGTATGTATGTGACTCATTAGGCTCATCACTAATTGGCAATGAGATATGATATATTAACTCTTAATATCATCAGAACTCTTTCTTACCATAAATGATTTCTCTAAATCATTTTAGGCAGCTCATAGACTATGGTTAACTCCTAGCATAGCATGCCATAGCCACCCAATTAGTAATAAGGTTTACCTTAAATGAACTTATAATCATATGTTAACATGCACTAGAATCTCTCTGTTACAAAATCCCAATTCGAGCTGGAGTCATGGTTTATGTCAAACTCCATTTGCTATGAATATTATGTTCTCTTATAATTCCAGTTCTTGATTAAAAAGATTTTCTTATCAGAAACTCTTTTCTGATTAAATTTATCTATCCTGACCAGGAACTTGAAACATCAAGAACAATTAAATGAACATAGGATTTTATCCCTATTTACTTAGGGTAATAAATTCCATCTTGATCAACACCTACCTCCATATATAACTAGTAGGAGCCAACACATGCACCCATACCCATACACAGTACAAGTATGAAACAGTATTAAACTGAAACTACCTATATAGAAGATAACTGTGCTATCTCAGGTCTAAAGATTATATGCACTAATATGATTTATGATAATGCATTGACAAGAGTAAACTCCATGTGCTTGTCATAAATATCACTGGTTCGGCCTACTTATCATGCATAAGTGCCTATCATGTTTGTTACATGGCATGAGACTCACCACTCCATCTTATTTACATCTCATATAAATAACTTGGGAACAAACATGATTACAATCTTTTTGGTCCTTATTGTGAAGTATCCTCGACTGTGAACCAATTTATGGTACTTTGTGCTAGAAATACTGTCATTTATATTCTTAACAACTTCAGAATAGAATTTCTAGCAAAATATCAAAGGACCTTTTCTATTACACATAAATATATTATGTAAACAGAAAAGTGGAAATGCCTTTTATTAATAAAACATGTACAAGATACATACTAAATGATATGCTCTAGGGCATAGTACTAGCACTTACCACAACCTTTTGTGATGTAGGCAAATAAAAATAATATCCAAAACTCTCTTTTGGATATCCAACAAATCGACCTTTTTCTGATCTGGTTTCTAATTTATCAGTGTTCAGCTTTTTGATATAAGCTGGACAATCTCAAATCTTAACATGCTTAAGACTTGGTTTTCTTCCATGCCAAATCTTACAAGGTGTGGAAGATATTAATTTTGATGGAATCCTATTCAAAATATGCAAAGCTGATTCTAAAACAAATCCCCAAAAACATATTGGCATATCAGTATAGCTCATCATACTACGTACCATATCTAATAGGGTACGATTTCTCCTTTCAGATACACCATTCAGCTGTGGCGTTCCTGGAGGAGTCAGCTGGGAAACAATGCCATGCTCTTTCAAGTATTCATCAAAGTCAGTACTAAAGTATTCACCTCCATGATCTGATTTAATAGCTTTAATACTTTTTCCTATTTGATTTTCTACTTCATATTTAAATTCTTTAAACTTTTCAAAGGATTCATGTTTGTATTTCATCAAATACAAATACCCAAACCTTGATTTGTCATCAGTACAGGTAACAAAGTAATGAAAACCACCTCTAGCCATTTCCTTAAATGGAAACATCATTATGTATTAGCTTCAAAATATTTTCAGCTCTTAGTCCTTGTCCAATAAAAGGTTATCTAGTCATTTTGCCTTGAAGGCAGGATTCACAAGTTGGAGTAGGTTCAGAACCCAATGAGGATAAAATTCCCAATTTCTCCAGCTTTGCAATCCTATCTTCTGCAATATGACCTAATCATAAGTGCCAAATATATTTTGAACTTGAGTTAATTTTATCATGGCATTGCACTCTTTTAGATTGCTTGCATTCATTTTATGTTTATCATATTATCCAAATAATAAATACCATCATGCTTATAACCTGAGCCTACATATTTATTTCCAAAATAAATATTGCAAACATCATCTGTGAACTAAAATTCATAACCATTTCTAGTCAAACTAGATATAGAAATTATGTTCTTAAAAGCATCAGGTACATACAAAATATTATTCAAACACAAAACATGTCCACATATGTAAAATGATTTAGAACCTTTGGCTAAAGCTTCAACAGTTGAGCTATTGCCAACCCGGAGTCTAATATCTCGTAACTGTAAGCTTCTATTATTTGCTATACTCTGGGCAGTTCCTATTCCAATGCCCATCCTTCTGGTAGTGGAAACACTTTCCCTTGCCTTTGTCAGCTTTGGTCTTTGTTTTTCTGTTTGGCTATCTTCTTGGTAGGTCCTGGAACTTGAGATTTCTTTTTCTTATTGCCCTTCTTCTTGTTGGACTTTCCAGCAAAAGAAGATGCAATCAAAGCTACCTCTTTTCCTTTGTTGCCCGGCATATTCTTTTAGGCAATAACCAGCATATTAAGTAAACCAACCAAGGTGTATTCCTGCAGAGTCATATGGAAATTTGTCAAAAAATTCTCAAATGACTCAGGTAGGGACTAAAGCATCAAATCCGTCTACAATTGGAAATCCATGTTAAAGTCAAGATGTTCCAGCTGTTCTATAAGCCGAATCATCTTGTGGACATGATCTCCTACATTCTGTCCCTCAGACATCCTCATGCGGAATAGTTGCCTAGATATCTCATACCTAGCATTCCTTAACCAATCAGAAATATTAGGTCCCATCAACCTATTATGATCAAGTATGCTCGCAAGGATATTTGATGGTGATGGTTGTTGTGTGCTCATTATTATCAAAAAATTAACTGCAAAAAGTAACCAGATTAATTAGTAAATGTATCATATAATTAACCAAAATGATTATGGTCTTTTAATCAAATTGGTCCTCCTACTAACTTAGCGAATTCTACACTTCCAAAATAGGTAACAAAAATCCTAGTTGGATGGATTTCTAGTGAGTGATTGAATTCTTATAGTCTTATTGATTATCCTCAGGCACATCTATTATTGGAATTACAATAAACTGTAAGTGAGCAACTCCTTGCCCATCACATCTCATGTGAGATTCAATCATTTACCTAGCCCCTAATGCTCAAAATCTCAGGCATATCCATTATTGACTTATCTTGCATTAGTTAAGTTGATCCCATTAAGCCAGTAAGTATGAAAATAATTTTAATGTCCTCAGGCACATCCATTATTGGCCACCAAACCATTTACATATTTACAACATATCATGCTTAACAATTATTCTTAAGATAATTGCATCATATGCAAGTGTTTAAAAATTTCTTAAAATAATTGCCTCAATGGAGGGCCCATGATATAATTACTTTAATTATACCATTTCCAACTTAATCATTTGTTTAGAAGATTTAGTGGTCTGCTTAATTACTATTATGGTCTCACTTTGCACACTATCCAATTACCATGCATATATCTTATACTTGCATACATTCCCATACATCTCATGCATACATAGATAAATAAATAATATGGTATGATCATGGACTTTCGAAGGGATTCAATTCTGAGCCACCAAGAATTGAATCAGGGCATTCCTAGGTGCATTTCATTCATTCATATTACAAGAATTGCTAAAGGAGTACATAATTAACACTTGATCTTGAATTCCTCCCATTGGTCCCACCAATGCTCTTGACCTCCTTGATCTTCATGCAATCTAATTATATTGTAATCCTTGGCATACCAAGGCGAATTTTACAAGAACACGGACTTTAAAGTCCTCAAATAAATGAAATTACAATCCAAAAATATTACAACAATTATAATATAATGCCACCAAAATAAAATTAATTATTTTACAACCTAAAGAAAAATAAAAAGAAATCAATCCAATCACATTGGTCTTTTATTGTCCATGATCATCCATCATGCATAGTACCATTTAACAATTAAATAAAACATAAATACTAAAATTAAATTGAATATCTCATATTCACCAAAAAAATTTAGATTTGTATCTCATTCAACCAAATTTAAAATTCAGATTTAAATCTTGTTCAAAACAAATTTAAAAATTCAGATTTGAATTTCATTCAAACAATTGAATCAAAATTTAATTGTGTGATTAAAACTCCTAATTACACATTTTAATTAATCATGGGCCTAATTATGGGCCTTGAAACCAAGCCCACACTCAAGGCCAAAAACCATGCGCATGGTTGAATGAACCAAACCATGCGCACTAATGGTGCTCTACACCTTGCCGCCACATTATTGGTCCAACAAGCAATGACTCAATCAACTTTTGATCAAATCACATAATTAAATCAGATATTAAACAATCTAAATGGCAAATATAGTGGCTCTGATACCAATTGAAGGAGCAGAAGCATGAAAATTATTAGATTAGAACATTGAATTCAAAAATTTTCTTCTAGGGTCTCATGCATCATGCAACATTCATTATGTACCTAATTGATTTCAATGTTCAATTACATATTAAAACTCTTTTAATATGTATTAGGATCTATATTTTCCATTTAAGATTTTTGATTTAATAAATAAATTCATTAGAACCCTAGATTAATACAAGAGTATGTGTACTAACCTTTTGATGCACTGTAGATGCGATTGGTTTTAAGAAGCACCTAGGACCCCAAATGTTGTCCCTCTAGCTTGTCCACACCAAGATCACCAGTGCCAGCCCCTAAACTAGCTTCTCAAGTCTTACCAATCAATTAGAAATTATGGATTTGCCTTTAGAGAGGTTATAGATGTATATAGGACACTATAATTAATTTCTAGCAATTTTAATCCAAGAGAATGTCGGCAATTCGCTTTGAATTGATGAGAGAAGAAGAAGAGGAGGAGAGGAGAGCCTTTTGGGTGGCGGCACACTTTGAGAAAAATTAGAATGTTATGTTTTATTTTTCATTCTTTCCCTTTTATAATTAGGTCATCACTTAAAACTCTTGCCACATGTCATCATCTGATTGCATCTTAATTTTAATTGACCTAATCATATTAAGCAAAGTGTCAAAGCTTGATTTAACCTTGACTTTGATCACCTTGCATGATAGGAAGACAAATGGCAAACTTATATATATAGTGCCATGTGTCACCATCTCATGGTGCCATGTGTCACCCTGTGAAATGACCAAATTACCTATGTGTTTTAATTTTGAGTTCACAACCAAAAAAATTATTTCTCCTCTTCTAATCAATTTATATCAAATATAAATTAATTAATTAATCTCTATTAATTAATTTCTCATAATTAAATTTATATTTAAACACTTTAAATATAAATTTAACTTATACTATACATCTAATAACCTAGATTTGGTTTCAAGCCATGCTAGGGACTTTGCAATCTTATTACAAACCAAATCTATCTAATTAATCAATTAAACTAATTAATTAATCAATTAAATCACATTTAACTTGGTGATTATCTTATGTATGTGTGTGAATTACTAGGCTCATCACTAATTGGCAATGAGATATGATATTAACTCTTAGTATCATCAGAACTCTTTCTTGCTATAAATGATTTCTCTAAATCATTTTAGGCATCTCATAGACCATGGTTGACACCTAGCATAGCATGCTATGGCCACCCAAACAGTAACAAGGAATACCTTTAAATGAACCTATAATCATATGTTACCATGCACTAGAAACTCTCTGTTACAAAATCCCAATCCGAGCTGGAGTCATGGTTTATGTCAAATGCCATTTACTATGAATATTATGTTCTCTTTTAATTCCAGTTCTTGATTAATTAGATTTTCTTGTCAGAAACTCTTTTCCGACTAAATCTACTGTCCTAGCCAGGAACTTGAAACATCAAGAACAATTAAATGAACATAGGATTTTATCCCTATTTACTTAGGGTAATAGATTCCATCTTCATCAACACCTACCTCCATATATAACTAGTAGGAGCCAACACATGCCCATATACCCATACACAGTACAAGTATGAAAGCAGTATCAAACTCAAACCACCTATATACAAGATAACTGTGTTATCTCAGGTCTAAAGATTATAAGCACTGATATGATATATAACAATGCATTGACAAGAGTAAACTCCATGTGTTTGTCTTTGCGTCACTGGTTCGGCCTACTTATCATGTATAAGTGGCTATCATGTTTGTTATATGGCATGAGACTCACCATTCCTTCTTATTTATATCTCATATAAATACCTAGGGAACAAATATGATTACAATCTTTCTGGATAAGTCATGTCCTTATTGTGAAGTATCCTCGATTGTGAACCAATTTATGATACATTGTGCTAGAAATACTATCACTCATATTCTTAACAACTTAAGAATAGAATTGCTAACAAAATACCAATGGACATTTTCTATTACACATAAATACATTATGTAAACGGAAAAGTGAGATTGCCTTTTATTAATAAAATATGCACAAGATACATACTAAATGATATGCTCTAAGGCATACTACTAACAATCTCCCACTAGCACTAGAGCCATTCATTACAATATCTTAGACCCATTTTCTCAAGATGTCGGTCTAACTGAGCTTGTGACATAGGCTTCGTGAATGGATCAGCTCGATTTTCAGCTGATGCTATTTTCTGCATGGCTACATCACCTTGCCCAACTGTCTCTCTAATAATGTGGTAGTACCTTTGTATGTGTTTGGATTTCTGGTGGGACCATGGTTCCTTATCCAAATAGCCTCTTTTGCAGCATCTGATGCAGTAATGTACTCGGCCTCTGTAGTGGAATCAGCAGTCATACTCTGTTTGGAACTCTTCCAACTAACTGCACTTCCATTATAAATGAACACAAACCTAGAGGTAGACTTTCTATCATTGATATCTGATTGAAAATCAGAATCAGTATAACTATCCAATTGCAAGTCACCACATCCATAAATCAAGAATAAATCCTTAGTTCTTCTCAAGTACTTAAGGATATTCTTGATAGGTATCCTGTATTCCAAACTTGGATTAGATTGAAACTTGCTAGTCAAACTAATAGGATGTGCGATATCGGGCCTAGTACACATCATTGCATACAACAAACTTCTAATAGCCAAAGCATATGGAATCCTGGCCATTTTATCTCTTTCTTTAGGTGTCTTTGGAGACATCTCTTTAGAAAAGTGGATACCATGTCTCACTGGT
Organism: Hevea brasiliensis; assembly: GCF_030052815.1. Lineage (NCBI taxonomy): Eukaryota > Viridiplantae > Streptophyta > Magnoliopsida > Malpighiales > Euphorbiaceae > Hevea > Hevea brasiliensis. Next base: position 39,490,013 of record NC_079509.1, on the reverse strand, counting down.
AACAATCTTCTCTTGGAATTAAGCATGTTAAACCTCTTTAACACCTTCTCCAAGTATAAACTTTGGGATACACCAATTATTCTTTTCACTCTATCTCCATATATGCGACTCCCAAGAATATAGGTTGCCTCCCGTAAGTCTTTCATGGAGAATGTATTTGACAACCATACCTTTACAGCTGTCAACATACCTATGTCATTACCCATCAACAAAATGTGATCCAGATATAAGACAAGGAAAGTGACAGCACTATCACTAACCTTCTTATATACACATAGCTCATCCTTATTTTTTATAAAACCAAAAGACTTAATGGCTTCATCAAAACGAATGTTCCAACTCCTCGAAGCTTGTTTCAACCCATAAATGGATCGCTTCAGCTTGCATACTTTGGAATCATCTTGGGATTCAAAACCCCTAGGTTGTTCCATGAAAATGTTTTCTTCAATGTATCCATTGAGAAAAGTTGTTTTGACATCCATCTGCCAAATCTCATAATCATAGTATGCAGCTATAGCTAATAGAATCCTAATTGATTTAAGCATGGCAACAGGCGAGAAAGTCTCCTCATAGTCGATTCCTTGCTTTTGGCAAAACCCTTTCACTATTAGCCTTGCTTTATAGGTCTCTACCTTTCCATCAGAACCAATTTTCTTCTTGAAAACCCATTTATTCCCTATAGGTGCAATACCTTCAGGTGGGTCAATAGGATCCCAAACTTGATTCTTATACATGGAATCAATATCGGATTTCATAGCAACAATCCATTTTGAAGAGTCTATATCTGATATAGCTTCTTTATAGGTAAGTGGATCATCTCCATGATCTACTTCTTCATGAGTAAACAACTCTTGTTCTTCTTTATAAAAAAAACCATATCTCACTAGTGGGTGAGATATCCTAGTTGATCTGTGAGGAATTACTATAGATGTTTCATCAATAGGTGTAGATTGACTAGATAGATCTATATCCATGTAACACCCCTATTTGCATAGCCTGATATATGTTACTGTTCCAGTGACCGGTATCGATCCGGACAATTAAGAGGATTAGAACTGTGTTTAAAACACCTAGAAAAGCCCTGATTAAAAATAAATAGTGATTACCATATAGAAAAGTAAAAATAAGAAAAACAGAACATAAAAGGTTAAATGAGCTGAGAGTCACAGCGATGGGTGACCTTCTCGGGAAATGACTGCGAGGTCAATTTAAACTCAGATTTCGAACCGTAAAATGTGACGTTGCTGTCCTTAGGACTATTGTGAATGCAGTGGAAAAGAGAAAATCACAAAAAAGAACTATTAAGCCAGTCAAATAATTAGGTCAGGGATCCGGAAGAAATATTGAATTATTTTCAAACCGGGTTGAACCGGCGAGGGGCAATTTGGTCAATTCACCCCTAGAGCTGACTCCTGACCTAACTGTCCAATAAAATCGAAGAAATGAAAATTTCGGAATATGGAATTAAATTAAAGAACTAATAGAAAAATAAATGCAAAAGAAAAAAGAAAAGAAAACTTTATTTATATCATGCTTACATCATTAGGTGACATCATGAATGATGTCAAAATTAAAATTATTTTATCCAAATTTTTTGACTAAGTCAATTATGGCATAAAATGAAGATAAAAACAAAATTAAAAAGACAAAATTTTTGCTTCTTCTTCTCCAATTTCCCGTAGCTCTCTCTATGCCATTTCTTTTCTCACCAAAAGCCTCCACTAGAGCATGCTTTAAGCTTGCTTCCAACCACTTAACCCACTTTGACCCCAAACTAGTCCATAAAAACTTGTTAAATCAACTTGAAGAAGCTTTAGAAGAAGAAAAAAAAAGGAAAAAGGGAGTGAAATTGAAGAATTGGAATTCAAGTGAAGGTAAGTAATTTACTTTGAAATTTTAGTTTTGATGCACATGTATTAAGTTAATTTAACTTAGATTTTAATCTAAAAATCAAAGGAAACAATTGTTGGGGGACTTTTAGTGAGTTTCAGCCAGCCATGGATGTATGAGAATATGATGTGTTTTGAATGAATTAAATGTGTTAGGAAGCTTGATTGAGTTGAAGAAGCATGTGTATAGGTATTGAATTGGTTAAATGCAACAAATTAGTGAGTTAGGGTTTTGGACACCTAGGGTTTGGAAGGCAAAAATGTGAGAATTGGTCAAATGGTGTGTTTGACCTTGTTTGAGATGATAAATGGTCATTTTTGACCAATTGAGATGTGTTGGAAGTGTTAGAAGTGAGTTGAAATTCGAACTGAAAATGGCCATGCTGCAGGCAGCAGGACCAAGGTCCCTTTGAGGGACCAAAACTAAAAATTTACAAGTCCAATTGGTGTTAGGCTAGTTGGGAATGAAAATAGACATAAAATGGAACATTTTTCATCTAGGAATCATGCCCAAAAAGGGACCAAAACCTAGTGAACAAATTGACCAAATCCGGATTTATGCAGTCTGACCTGTACAAAAATTACCAAATGAACAATATTTATTCATTTGGCCATAACTTGGGCTAGGAAGGTCGAAATGACCTGAAATTTTACCAGTAGATAGCTGAGATATAGACCTAAAACTTTCATGAAGAACACAAACCCAAATTATGCCCTTAACCAAGTCATGGGGCCACCCAAATTTAGTGACCTAAAACTGCTAGAACCAGTTTGGTGCCCAGAAATCTGGGTTAAGTCCAATCCGACAGCCATGAATCAAATGGCTATAACTTGAGCTACAAAACTCCAATTGGAATGATTCAAAAAGGAGAATAAAGTTAAGACAATAAGGAACATTTTCTATGAAGAAAATTTAACCAAATTCTAACAGCAACATGACCAATGGAATAGTATAACATAGGACACCAAAACTGAAAATTTGCAATTTTGCCTAAAGGACTTAAAATTTGAGAAAACAACCAAAACCAACAAGTTAGGCAACTAAAATGTGGTATGGGGGTGAAATTAGAATTCCCATACCTATTAAGCATTAGAAAGTCAACAAATTGACTTGAATAGTGTCATGAATAGTAACCCCGAAATACAAATTTTAAAGAACGTCAAGTTTAGCATATTAAAGCTAGGAATAAGTAGAGTTGAATTTATTTGTGGAGTTATGATAAATTGTGATAATGAAACACTGTGAAACTATGTGTTTCAGTGGAAAAGAATACCGGAAAAGAACCCGAGACATCGAGTCAAGGCCAAGAGGCGACTCGTATAAGGTTTGTGCACAACTAACTATTTTGATACTTTTCACTTCTAAATTGATTTGAACAAGTTTATTTTATGATTTATAATTTTATTGTGTTGAGGATTTTAATTTGTTGAATGAAATTGTATAAATTAAATGTAAATTTTTTTTATGCATTTAAGGATTTATTGCATGGTTTTGAGAATTGTAAATTTTAAGTTTGATGTGTTGCCAACCTTGAGCATGAAATTATGATGATTAAATATGTTGATGATTTGTAAACACTTTGTAAATAGAAATTGTTTTGAATATGATTTGAAACCACAGTTCACATGGCAAAATATGTTGTGAATTCTCATTAGCTTGTCCAGTGAGATATCTCCTCCACTAGATGGGGTGAGTTCCTTCCTCTCTGGCTTGCCAGTTGGTGAAGAGTATGAATGAGTACTCATATATACTAGCTAGTCTTTGTTCCTCCCTTTTAGCCTCGGTTATTGGGAGAGTGTGAAATGTCGTGGTGTGCAACATGGCATCTATTTGAATTTTGGGTCATGGGTTCAACTGTGTGAATTGTTGGCAACGCTCTTTAAATTATGCATAGTTTGATAAATTATAGTTAAAATAAATAATTTGTCAGTGATTCAAAATATTTTTGTGTTGTTTCGAGATTTAAAAGAAATGTAGACAAATAGTTACTATTTGATCAAAACGTTATTCAAATGAATAATTTGTATAAATGAGAAATATTGATTTCTGAATATCATGAATTTTGAAGAATTTAGAAATTTTAAATTTTTATTTGTCATGAATTGTTAAGAATAATTTGTATTAAGTTTTAAATTATTAGTTTGTGCACCATTGAGTTCACCACTCAGCGATAGCTTTGTATGCTGTCGCAGGTGAAAGGAATAATAAAGTAGCTAAGCAAGATTTCTGAAAAGACATAGTGAGACTATCTTTGGGTATATCATAGGTATACTCTTGCACTTTAGATTTTGATGTAATTCTATAATTGTATGTATGAAATTTCCTTTGAGCAGTTGTACCAACTCTTTTGTAATATATTTTTGGATTGTAATCAAATACAAATTATTGTAATATTATCTTGAGATTTTATGTACTTATAAAGTTTTGTACTACTAAATTTTTAATACTCTCATGAATGTAAATATTAATTTTGTTATCTTAATGAGATATTTCAATGTTTGATTTAATTTTAACTGTGTATTGAGTTGCTTGTGTTGATTTGTGAAATGAGATTGAATAATGGAGCTGTGATTGAGAAAAATATTAGGAGTGTCTTTATTTTTAGGTTTTGAAGAACTGTTTTCTCAAAATACAAACGGCACTCTGCCGAAATTTTTGTAAAAATTATGGAGATTTTAAATATCTAAAAATTTAATTTATGTTTGGACTTTAAATAAAGGTTTTTAAAATATAAAAAAAAAAATTTTACCCACCAATTTAAAAATGAACAAAAATTATTTTAAAATCTCTTGTATATTTAATGGGTTACTGGTAGGTGAAGTATGGTAATTCATTAGGTGTACTACGGGAGCATGTTACATCTTACGAGAAGTAGGGGTGACAATCCATTTGATCTGTTGGTTGATCAGAATTCTCCAATTCTAACTCTATTTGCCTTCCTTTACCTCCTTCTTGAACAAACTGTTGTTTAAGAAATGTGGCATCTCTACTTACCACTACCTTTAGTGATGTAGGAAAATAAAAATAATATCCAAAACTCTCTTTTGGATATCCAACAAATCGACCTTTTTCTGATTTGGTTTTCCAATTTATCAGTGTTCAGCTCTTTGATATAAGCTAGACAAGCCCAAATCTTAACATGCTTAAGACTTGGTTTTCTTCCATGCCATATCTCATAAGGTGTGGAAGATATTGATTTTGATGGAATCCTATTTAGAATATACAAAGATGATTCTAATGCTAATCCTTAAAAAGAGATTGGCATATCAGTACAGCTCATCATACTACGTACCATATCTAATATGGTATGATTTTTCCTTTAAGATACACCATTCAACTGTGGCGTTCCTAGAGGAGTCAGCTGGAAAATAATGCCATGCTCTTTCAAGTATTTATCAAATTTAGTACTCAAGTATTCACCTCCACGATCTGATTGAAGAGCTTTAATACTTTTTCCTGTTTGATTTTCTACTTCAGATTTAAATTCTTTAAACTTTTCAAAGGATTCATGTTTGTAATTCATCAAATACAAATATCCAAACCTTGATTTGTCATCAGTAAAGGTAATAAAGTAATGAAAACCACCTCTAGCCATTTCCTTAAATGGACCACATACATCACTATGTATTAGCTCCAAAATATTTTCAGCTCTTAGTCCTTGTCCAACAAAGGGTGACCTAGTCATTTTGCCTTAAAGGCAGGATTCACAAGTTGGAGTAGGTTCAGAACCCAATGATGATAAAATCCCCAATTTCTCTAGATTTGTAATTCTATCTTTTGCAACATGACCTAATCATAAATGCCAAATATATTTTGAACTTGAGTTGACTTTCATCATGGCATTGCATTCTTTTAGATTGCTTGCATTCATTTTTTTTATCATTATTATCCAAATAATAAAGACCATCATGCATATAACCCGAGCCTACATATTTATTTCTAAAATAAATATTGCAAATATCATCTGTGAACTAAAATTCATAACCATTTCTAGTCAAAATAGATATAGAAATGATGTTCTTAAAAGCATCAGGTACATACAAAATATTATTCAAACGCAAAACATGTCCACATATGTAAAAAGATTAAGAACCTTTGGCTAAAGCTTCAACAGTTGAGCTATTGCCAACCCAGAGTCTAATATCTCGTGATTGCAAGCTTCTATTATTTGCTATACTCTGGGCAGTTCCTATTCCAGTGCCCATCCTTCTGGTAGTGAAAACACTTTCCCTTGCCTTTGTTAGCTTTGGTCTTTGTTTTTCTGTTTGGCTATATTCTTGGTAGGTCCTGGAACTTGAGATTTCTTTTTCTTGTTGCCCTTCCTCTTGTTGGACTTTCCAGTAGAAGAAGATGCAATCAAAGCTACCTCTTTTCCTTTATTGCTCGGCATATTCTTTTAGGCAATAACCAGCATGTTAAGTAAACCAGCCAAGGTGTAGTCCTGCTTAGTCCTATGAAAATTTGTCACAAAATTCCCAAATAACTCAGGTAGGGACTAAAGGATCAAATCCGTCTGCAGTTGGAAATCCATGTTAAAGTCAAGATGTTCCAGCTGCTCTATAAGCCGAATCATCTTGTGGACATGATCTCCTACATTTTATCCTTTAGACATACTCATGCGGAATAGTTTTCTAGATATCTCATACCTAGCATTCCTGCTATGCTCACCATACAAAACTTATAGGTGAAGGAGGATCTCACTAGCACTTTGCATATTTTCATGCTGCTTCCGTAACTCATTACTCATAAAAGCAAGCATGTAATACTTGGCTCTCATATCATGCTCCTTCCACTTATCCAAAGTATCATGTTCCTCTTGAGCGGCCTCTGGAGGTAAGGGACTAGGAACTTTTGAGTCTAGAACATATCCTATATGTTCAAGATTCAGGACAATTTTCAAATTTCTTAGCCAATCAGAAAGATTAGATCCCGTTAACCTATTATGATCAAGTATGATCGCAAGGATGTTGGATGGTGGTGGTTGTTGTGTGCTCATTATTATCAGAAAATTAATTACAGAAAATAACCAGATTAATTAGTAAATGTATCATGTAATTAACCAAAATGATTATGCTCTTTTAATCAAATTGGTCCTCCCACTAACTTATCGAATCCTACACTAAGTAGGAAACAGAAATCCTAGTTGGATGGATTTCTAGTAGGTGATTGAATTCTTATAGTCTTATTGATCATCCTCAGGCATATCCATTATTGGAATTACAATAAACTGTAATTGAGCAACTCCTTGCCCATCACATCTCATGTGAGGTTCAATCATTTACCTAGCCCCTAATGCTCAAAATCTCAGGCACATCCATTATTGACTTATCTTGCATTAGTTAAGTTGATCCTATCGAGCCAGTAAACATTCAAATAATTTTAATGTCCTCAGGCACATCCATTATTGGCCACCAAACCATTTATATATTTACAACATCTCATGCTTAACAATTATTCTTAAGAAAATCTCTTAAATTAATTGCATCATATGCAAGTATTTTAAATTTCTTAAAATAATTACCTCAATGGAGGGCCCATGATATAATTACTTTAATTATACCATTTTCAACTTAATCATTTGTTTAGAAGATTTAGTGGTAGGCTTAATTACTATTATGGTCTCACTTTGCACATTATCCAATTAGCATGCATATATCTTATACTTGCATACATTCCCATACATCTCATGCATACATGGATAAATAAATAATATGGTATGATCATGGACTTTCTAAGGGGTTCAATTCTAAGCCACCAAGAATTGAATCAGGGCATTCCTAGGGGAATTTCATTCATTCATATTACAAGAGTTGCTGAAGGAGTACTGTAACACCCTCACTGTAGTAATTCCGCACATTCTACAGTTCCGGTGACGAGTGTCGGTCTGGACAGCTAGAATGTTTGAAACAATATTTAGAATAGAGTGAGGAGTCATAAATAACTCAAATAAGTGTAAGACAAATTAAGGAAAAATTTTAGAAATAAAATACAACCAAGTTAAATGAGCCAGGGCCCTAGCAATGGGTAACCCAATGGAAAGTTGCAGTTCTCTCAACTAGGAGCCCTAAACCGAGAGGAAAATTTATAAAATAATTTTTGAGACTCCAAACAAGAGTTATTGAGGTTTCTACGGCATTAGAATGCCAAGAAAAGGTTTAAAAAAAATTTTCAATCGGTACAGATAATTTTAGTCTGTTAAGCCAAACGGAGGGCATTTTTGTCATTTCATCTTCAGAGATGAATTTTGGCTGACTTGTCCAGTTAAGTAAATAATTATTATGATCTAAAATATGAATAAATATTGCTAAAAATTAAATTGGAAATGAGTAAAGAGGAGAAGAAAATAAAATGAAAGAAAATGTTAATTATGACATCATATGATGTCATTTAAATTTCCTCCACCAATCACAATTTGTTAAACTCATTAAAAGAGATAAAAGAGACCAAAAATTGACAAACAATCTGCATCTTCAACCTTTGGGCAGCCAAAAACGTTGAGAGAGAGATAGAGAAGAGGTTCCACCATTTTCAAGCTTAAAAGCTTGAATTTCCTCTCCATTTGTTCACCAAAATCGCCAAGTCCCTTCACAAAAATTTGATCTTTCACCTAGAAAAAGCTATTGGCAGCCAAAGAAGAAGAGATTAGGGAGGTTTAATCAAGGTTAAGTGAAGCTCAAAAAGGTTAATGCCTATACTTACTTCTCTTTCTTTTTAATCCTTGTTAGGAAGACTAATTAAATGAGAGTTTGTTGCAAAATTGAACAAAACAATTATATTGAAGTGTGTCTGAAAATTTGCAGCCATAGAAAAAGGATGAGATTTGTTGATTTGTATGACTTGAATTGTTTAGAAGTGGTTTGTGATGAGAAAACTTGAGTTAGATGTTGGATTATGTGTGTTGGATGTGTTAAATGGCATGATAGCATGAAATGGACACTTGGAAATTAGGGTTTGTGAAAAATAATTAGGGTTTGTGAAAAATAATGAGGGTTTGTTAACCTTATAATGGTCAATTAGTGACCATTTGAATATGTGTGAGGAGGAATTGAAGTGAGTAAGGATGTTGGAGTTGAGCTTAGGCATGCTGCCCTTGGTGACCTGCAAGACTGGTTGTGAGTCCAGCAGGTTTGGGCAGCCATGAATGGAGTTGCATAGGTTCAATTGGTGCAAAGCTAATTGGACATGAAACTAGACACATAATGGCACAACTTTAGTGAAGATACCCTGCCCAGAAAACCAAACTAAGTTGACCTAAAAATTGCCCTAATCTGGGTGACTTGCATTCTGCCTGGGCAAAATGACCAAATGAATAGTGTTTATTCATTTGGTCATAACTCAGTGTAGAAAGGTCCAATTGACCTGAAATTTCGCTAGAAGAAAGCTGAGACATAGCCCTACAACTTTTATGAAGAACACAAACTAAATCCTGAACCTAACCAATTCAAATTGCCAACCAAACTTAGGTCACCAAATCTGCCAGAACCAGTTTTGCCCAGAATTCTGGATTCTGTCCAGTCCGGCCAGTTATGGTTTTTAGGCCATAACTTGAGCTACAAAGCTCCAAATGGAGTGATTCAAAAAATGAAATATAACTAGACACAATAAGGAACAACTTTCATTAAGACAATTTTATCAAATTCCTACTGTACAAATGACCAATGGAATAGTAAACCTAGGATATGAAATCTGAAAATTTTGAATAACATAAGATAAGCTTTGAAATGGTATTGGAAATCAATACCAACAAAAATAAAATGCAAAATGTGGTATCTTGGTGAACTTAGATTCAATAAATTTATTATGTATTACAAAGTCAATAATTTGAGTGAATAGTAATATGAATAGTAATACAAAGACACAAAGTGTAATAACTAAATTGGTAGAGGAAATTAAGGTATGAAATTTGGAATCCATGAAATGTTCATGGATTACTTGGAATAGAAATAGTAATTTACCTAAATGACTTAATGAACATTTAAGTTATGTGAATATATAATTAAGATTTGTATTCCCATTACTAGTAGGTTTAATAAAACATGAGTGATACCACTTGAATATGAAATGAAATTAACCTAGATGGATTGTTGAGACTTATACTCCCAACACCAATGGAGTTCATAATATATTAGCAATACAACTTGAAGTATGAAATGTACTTTACATGAATAGATTGTTGAATGAATAAATGTGATAAAAGTGTCATTTGGGATTTAGGTTCCCATCAAGAGAGAAAGGAAAGATGTTTTGAATGTGAATGGTACATGAGATTAAATGAATGTGAATTGTAATTAGTATGAATATTTCGATGAATGCATAAATTACCTAGAAATATGAATTTGGAAATTATGTTTCCATTATAAACAAAATTAGAATGCTATAAAATATATAAACGAAAAATATAATGAAATGATGAAACATATAAACTCTTAATGGTACTATGTGCCCATGTATTGCCTAGACACTTATGTCAGATTGGATAGATTGGCATGCCAATAGGGTATTGTTTTAACAGTACTGCGAAAGGTTTTATGCTTGTATTCATGGCTTTTATGCCCATATTCATGGCTTTTATGCCCGATTATGTATTATCATGGCTTTTTAGCCATACTGACTGCATATGTGGTTGACATTCTGCGTCCCATGGTATGACGGCCCGAGGCACCGCAGTGTCCAGTGCCAACGACCCGTTATCCAGTTTGGTCAGCCTGTCATAGGTTACCTGGGCAATGTGAATTATTAAAATTATTTAAGAACATTAGTAATTAAAAATATTAGAAAGTATTGAATGAAATGAGAAAAAAAAAAAAGATTAGCAATGGAAACATAATTGAATCAAGTAGTAGTAAATGAAATTTTCAGAATTGTAGAAACCGAAAATACATTACCCCTAGAATTAATCTGTATATCGAATATTATTACTATATAAACTCAGTACTTCCAAGGAGGAACAAATTAGCATATAAGATAGATAATACTAGAAACATCATAGTAAATCAAATTGATTCCTGAATACTTAAATTATGCTCTATTTTTTTCTTAATTTGTATATATTATTTTCTTGTTATATTATTGCACCACTAAGCAGCAATGCTTAGCTCGATGGATTTATTTCCTCGCGCAGGTACTTTGACTGAGATTTTTGGAGTCTAGATCAGCAGAAGTGTCAGAAGTGTTCAAGTTGTCACCTCCTCAGCAATGCATGTAGATAGGGCTCACAAAAGTTATTTTATGTATTTATAATTAGTTATGATGTTGAAATATAAATTATGAAATTATAATTAATTTGTGTATTATGTAAATTGTAAATTATGTAATTAATGGAAATTTAAAATTTTTGATATATGAAATGAGCATGAATGAATATGCATGGTAATGAATAAGAATTGAAATGTATGGAAACTATCAGAAATGATGATGCATGAAATGATGAGATGATTATGAGAATTATTAATGAGATTTTTATTTTAAAACATTATTGAAAATTTCAAGTAGATGAATAGTGAAATACGTCAAATGTTAATAAAATAGGGGAAACTCCTTTAGTTTCTCCATCGAAAAATAATTGATATTAAAAGATAATAACTTGAAAATGATTAAAGGAATAAAGTAAGATAAGATAGGGTGCTCCGGCACTGAATGTAGCACACTTTGCTCGGCTACACTGTAATCGGGTGAGGGGTGTTACAAGTATATAATCAACACTTGATCTTGAATTCCTCCCACTGGTCCTACCAATGCTCTTAACCTCCTTGATCTTCTTACAATCCAATTACATAGTAATCCTTGGCATACCAAGGCGAATTTTACAAGAACATGGACTTTAAAGTCCTCAAATAAATGAAATTACAATCCAAAAATATTACAATAATTATAATACAATGCCACCAAAATAAAATTAATTATTTTACAACCCAAAGAAAAATAAAAGAAATAAATCCAATCACATTGGTCTTTTATTGTCCATGATCATCCATCATACATATTACCATTTAATAATTAAATAAAACATACATGTTAAAATTAAATTGAATATCTCATATTCACAAAAAAAAATTCATATTTGAATCTTATTCAAAACAAATTTAAAAAATCATATTTGAATCTCATTCAAACAATTGAATCAAAATTTAATTGTGTGATTAAAACTCGTAATTAAACATTTTAATTAGTCATGGGCCTAATTATGGGCCTTGAAACCAAGCCCACACTCAAGCCCAAAAACCATGCGCATGGTTGAATGAACCAAACCATGCGCACCAATGGTGCTCTACACCTTGTCGCCACATTGTTGGGCCAACCAGTAATGAATCAATCAACTTTTGATCAAATCACACAATTAAATCAGATATTAAACAATCTAAATGGCAAATATAGTGGCTTTGATACCAATTGAAGGAGTAGAAGCATGAAAATTGTTAGATTAGAACATTGAATTGAAAATTTTTCTTCTAGGATCTCATGCATCATGCAACATTCATTATGTACCTAATTGATTTCAATTTTCATTTGCATATTAAAACTTTTTTAATATGTATTAGGATCTACATTTGCTATTTAAGATTTTTGAATTAACAAATTAATTCATTAGAACTCTAGATCAATACAAGAGTATATGCACTAACTTTTTGATGCACTGTAGATGTAATTGGTACTTTGAGGAAGAACCTAGGACCCTAAATGTTGTCCCTCTAGCTTGTCCACACTAAGATCACCAATGGCAGCCCCTAAACCAACTTCTCAAGCCTTGCCAATCAATTAGAAATTAGGGATTTGCCTTTAGGGAGGTTGTAGATGTGTATAGGACACTACTAACAATTTTTAGCAATTTTAATCCAAGAGAACATGGGCAATTCTCTTTGAATTGATGAAAGAAGAAGAAGAGGAGGAGAGGAGAGCCTTTTGGGTGGTGGCATACTTTGAGAAAAATCAGAATGTTATGTTTTATTTTTCATTCTTTCCCTTTTATAATTAGGTCATCACTTAAAACCCTTACCATATGTCATCATCTGGTTGCATCTTAATTTTAATTGACCTAATCATATTAAGCCAAGTGTCAAAGCTAGATTTTATTTTGACTTTGATCACCTTGCATGATAGGAAGACAAATGGCAAACTTATATATATGGTGAAGGAGCGGAAGCATGAAAATTTTTATATTAGAACATTGAATTCAAAAATTTTCTTCTAGGGTCTCATGCATCATGCAAGATTCATTATTTATCTAATTGATTTCAATGTTCAATTGCATATTAAAACCCTTTTAATATGTATTAGGATCTACATTTTCCATATATGATTTTTGAATTAACAAATTAATTCATTAGAACCCTAGATTAATTCAAGAACATGTGCACTAATCTTTTGATGCTTTGTAGATGTGTTTGGTACCTTTGTGAAGAACCTAGGACCCCAGATGTTGTCCCTCTAGATTTTCCACACCAAGATCACCAATGGCAGCCCCTTGAACAACTTCTAAAGCATTGCTAACCAATTAGAAAATAGGGATTTGCCTTTAGAGAGGTTGTAGATGTATACAGGACACTAGAAACGATTTCTAGCAATTTTAATTCAAGAGAATATGGGCAATTCTCTTTGAATTGATGAAAGAAGAAAAAGAAGAGAGGATGAAAGCTTCAAGAGTGGCGGCACCTTTGAGAGAAAAATAGATTGTTATTTTATTCTTTCATCCTTTCCCTTTTATAATTAGGTCACCACTTAAAACCCTTGCCACATGTCACCTTCTGATTGCCTCTTAGTTTAATTGACGAATCACATTGTGCCAAGTGTCAAACCTAGATTTAATCTTGACTTTGATCATCTTAAATGATTAAAAGACAAATGGCAAGCTTATATGGTGCCATATGTCACCATCTCATGGTGCCACATGTCTCTCTGTGAAATGACCAAATTACCCTTGTGTTGTAATTTTGAGTTCTCAACCCAAAATAATTATTTCTCCTCTTCTAATCAATTTATATCAAATATAAATTAATTAATTAATCTCTATTAATTAATTTCTCATAATTAAATTCATATTTAAACACTTTAAATATAAATTTAACTTATACTATTCATCCAATAACCTAGATTTAGTTTCAAGCCATGTTAGGGACTTTGCAATCTAATTGCAAATGAAACCTATTTAATCAATCAATTAAACTCTTTAACTAATTAATTAAATCACATTTAACTTGATGATTACTTGTGTATGTGTGTGACTCACTAGGCTCATCACTAATTGGTAATGAGATATGATATTAACTCTTAATATCATCAGAACCCTTTCTCACCATAAATGATTTCTCTTAATCATTTTATGCACCTCATAGACCATAGTTAACACCTAACATAGTATGCCATGGCCACCCAATTAGCAATAAGGAATACCTTAAATGAACTTTTAATCATATGTTACCATGCACTAGAATCTCTCTGTTACAAAATCCCAATTCGAGCTGGAGTCATGGCTTATGTCAAACTCCATTTGGTATGAATATTATGTTCTCTTTTAATTCCAGTTATTGATTAAAAAGATTTTCTCATCAGAAACTCTTTTCTGATTAAATCTATCTATCCTGGCCAGGAACTTGAAACACCAAGACCAATTAAATGAACATAGGATTTTATCCCTATTTACTTAGGGTAACATATTTCATCTTGATCAACACCTACCTCCATATATAACTAGTAGAAGCCAACACATGCCCATATACCTATACACGACAAGTATGAAAGTAGTATCAAACTCAAGCCACCTATATACAAGATAACTATGCTATCTCAGGTCTAAAGATTATATGCACTGATATGATTTATGACAATGCATTGACAAGAGTAAACTCCATGTGCTTGTCATAAATCTCACTGGTTCGGCCTACTTATCTTGCATAAGTGCCTATCATGTTTGTTATATAGCATGAGACTCACCATTCCATCTTATTTATGATGACAATCAAGCTACATCCATGCCAAAGGATTTCATTCAAGGTCCAATTACTAGAGCTAGAGCTAAATCACTTCAGAATTTAATTTGTGAAATCTTAAGGAGCAAGGATTATAAGGTGGAATGGCATGAATAAAATTATAAAGGATTAAATTTGGTGAAAATTAAGCTTGAAAGTGACCAGGTGTCATGTGGAACATTAGGTTACATGGAATAACCTGTGGACATGCATGCACCAGATCCAATCCATGTACATGCATCTGCTGGCACCTTTTTGAAGGAATATTCCTTACTGTTATAACCACCTCTCTTTGGACTTAAATACCCTTATTTGTTTCTGTATTAAATTTTCTTTTTATTGCCGCTTTTAGTCTTTTGATAGATTAATTTTTGTTTGGACTTAAAGCTCCTTACAGTTGTTACTAAAGTAGGGATATTTTTGTCTTTAGCTTTGGAGCCAAGAGACTATAAATACAAGTGTAATGAGAGAGTGGAGGACACACTTTGAATATTAATGAAAGATTGTTTCTGCTCCATTAGTGAGTAAATTGGCTGTTGCCTTTGTTTTTATAAAGCTCATTAGCTTGCTGAGATTTCTATCTTGCAAGGTTTAATGTGCATAATATTCTTGGTTTATTCATTCTCCATATGAATTAGGTCAAGAATCCCATTTCTGATATTTTCTTTGAATTACACAGCAATCTGATTGTGCTAGTTTAAAGAATCAAATTCATACATCTTGATTTGGCGTTTTCCATATTGTTCCTTTAATTCTTGAGTGTGGGTTTTCAGGTCACCAATTGCTTGAGGTTTCACATCAGTTTTGGTATCAGAGAAAAGGGACATCCAAACAAGGTAGATTCTCTGTTTGCTTCGATTCTTTGTGCTTACTTTGTGTTTGTTACCCTTTTCATATTTGTTGTTTGGCTCTAGTTCTATATTTGCTTCTACTTCTTCATCTTGCACCTGGTTCTTTCTTGCTAAACCTTGTTTTGCTTCTTATTGTGTTTCTATTATTCACAATTTTGTTCATTGTATGCTTGACCGAAATTGGCTCTTAGGGTTTAGCATGATCTGTTTGTTTAAAAATTTGTTTTGTTGAGTTTGTCTTAGGTTTTATCATACCTTACCCCTCCGTAAGGCATAACATGATCTCATAGTATACCTAATGAATTACCAAACTTCGTCTACTGATAACCCATTAGATATACTACAAGGGATTTCAAACCTTTTCTTATTTCTTTTTTTACAGTGGTGAGCACTTTTGACAGGTGTTAAAATTTTTTTATCGAAGATAAATCACATATTAGGTCTGAAATAGCCACAAATTTTATAAAAATTTCGGCAGAGTGTCGTCTGTATTTTCAATAAAACAGTTCTTCAAAAACATATAAAAAAAAACACTTCCAATATATTTATTCAATCCCAAACTCCAATAATAGTTCAACACAAATAAATTTCTCAACATTTGTCAAACTCAATTCAACATCAATTTTCAGTATTTCCAAAGATAGACTATAAAATGATTGAGTAGTTCAAAAGTTAAGATAAGAAATAAATATATTACAACTTTAGTTTACAACTGCTCAAGACCAAGTACAATATATACATATAGTCCATATACATTACAATAAAAATTACAAAAAAGATGGTATACTCAATATACCCAGCAGAATCCCAAAAGTGTAGCACAAGCAGCCTACTCTGCTGCTCTGTCTGTTTGTCTACCTGCGACAGCAATGAAAATGCTATCGCTGAGTAAAATTTACTCAGTGGTGCACAATAACAATTTAAAATGCAGTATATAAAACTTTTATTGACAATTTGCAACTCAAATAATTCACAATTTCATGTCACAACTTTCAAAGCACATATAACACAAATTTGATCAAACAATTTAATAACACAGTGTTGCCAATGACACAACTTAGGTCATGACACAAATTTTTCTAAACATGCCGTGTTGTATACCACGATAAGACATACTCACCCCACTAATCGAAATCAATGAGGGAGGTAGCTAGCTAGATAATGAACATCCATACTCACCTCGAACTAACAAGTCAAAGAGGGAGGAATATAGTCATATTCACCCCATAAATGGAGGAGGAACATAGTGATATTGCCATGTCAAGTGTGAATAAAAAACAATTCCAAATAACAATATTTAAATATTTCATACAAACCACAAATCACATTTTATCTCGAAATTTCCATTTGCAAAGTAGGCAACACAATAATTTCCAAATAATATTCCCAAAGCCAAAACAATAAAAAATTATTCATAACTCATTTCTCCAAATAAATTTTCTAGTAAAAGCAGTGAATATAAAAAGTATTGTGCACAGACCTGATTTGAGTCGCCTCTAGGTCTTGACTCAATGTTCCTTATGCTTTTCAATATCCTTTTCAACTGAAACACACATTTTAAAGTGTTTCAGTACTCATTTAAATTGTTTCTCATCATAAGGTTCCATAATTAAATTTTATTGATATTATTCCTTTCATTAGTCAACCTATAATGTGGACCTTTAATGTACACTAGGTGATTAATTTTAGTGTTACCAATATATCACATTTTATAGTCCTCAAGTGTTGGTATATGTTACCAATTTCATTTCTAAGTGTATTGCATTTTATTGCAATTTATCAGATTTTGGTATGCTGTTTTGACCTAGCCGGATAACCTAGTTCCCTCAGTTTATGGGTTCAGGTCAGAATTACAAACATGTATATCTATGTCTTAGTGAACTTTTGCCACAAATTTTATGTCATTTGGAGTTTATTAGACCAAGTTATGGTCATTTTACTATTGCTGGACAGATTGCACTAAAATGGCAAACTTAGGTCATCTTTAGGTCATTTTCGATTCTGGTAGTTTTTATACCCAAAATTGTGCAAGCATTTTGACTTGCTTATGGTCATTTATGGGTTTTAGTGTCTTCATAAGAGTTGTATCTCTATGTCTAAGTTTTCTATGGTATAAATTTCAGGTCATTTGGACCTATTTTGAGTGAGTTATGGCCAAAATACTGACCGCTGTTCAAATGATCAATTTTCAGGTTTGCAAAGTCACCAATCCGGATTTGGTCAATCTTCATGTCATTTTCCAGACAGAATTTAGGTAGGCTTCCAACATGAAATTTGGCACATTTTGTGCATAGTTTCACCTCCAATTGGCCTCATACCAATTGGAGTCACACAAGTCTATTTATAGCCTAAAACACATACTGCCCTTTTACATGTCTCTCAAACACCAATCCACATACACATTAACCTTGTTATAAGTCCCCAAATTCTGAATTGGTACTAAACCATAACCATTCAACACATCACATTTAGGTCAACTTGGGCAGAATATAATAATTCACAATACATCAATTACAACTCAGAATTTTAAAGTTCAATTTCAACAATACCTACACATGAATACCTCCCATTAACACATCTAATTTCCCATCAATATTTACATATACATTTTGCCAGCCTTGATACCATAATTCACTAAACTATTTCATGAATTTAAACATTCTACCATGCATCACAAGGCTGCCGAATTTACACATATACTTTAATCTCCCATATTGACTTCCTAACCTCACTTTTAATGCACAATTCACACATACACATGGTAATCAAAGCTTTTATACATTTAAGCACTTTAATTAACCTCATTACCCATCAAATACAAGTGAAAATACATCAAGTTTCTTCAACAATCACCGCTGCCAAAATGGAACATCCCATAACTCAACCATTTCTTCAAATTTTTTCACCCAAAATACTCCCCATAACCTCAACACAAACTTTAATGAAGCAAGTTGAGAAAATAAGCACTTAACTTAACTTGAGCTTAACAAATCCTTGGAATTTCCTTTCCTTTTTACTGCCTATATACTGCCAATGGTGTGTAGATAAGAATTAATGAAGAAAATTGTGCGGAAAGTGGCTTAAAGTGATGTGCATGGAGCTTGGTTGAGGTACGGCAATGGAAGTTTTAGGAGAGAAATTGAGTTTGGCAATTGTGAAGGTTAAGTGGAGAAGATGAAGTTCAGAATATTAGTGGAAGGTTTCTGATTTCTAATGCTTTATATACTTCATAGTGGTCCACTAAGTCATTAAAAAATTAAGTTAATGTTAAACTTTTATTTATTCAACATTATACCCCATAATTTTCCTTATTTATACAACACATGAAATTTCATTTTTTCATGGCATTTTCAAACTTTAATTTCATTTATTTTTCATGGAAATTTAGGTCAAAAGCCAACTTGAGCTGTCAATTGACTAAAATGCCCATATTTGGTATGTATTCTCAATTTTTCGGTAACACCGATTTTTGTCAGCTTCTCGATTTTTTGTTTTTCTTTGTACTAATTAATTAAATTTTCTTTGACATTTCTAATGTAATTTATACCTCAATAGATATTTATTTAAGTCTTAAAAATATTTTTCAGGGTTTCCCACGGTCCAAGGTTAGTGAACAGTCCTCACCGCAACTTCCTGGTGCGATCACCCAGCGCTACTGTTTTTGGCTCGTTTAAATTAGTTACATTTCATTGTTATTATTTTTCCTTTATTTTTCTTGAGTGTGGGTTCTCAAGTTACCAATTGCTTGAGGGTTCACATCAATTTACATCTCATATAAATAACTTGGGAACAAACATGATTGTAATCTTTCTGGATAAGTCATGTCCTTATTGTGAAGTATCCTCGATTATGAACCAATTTATGATACTTTGTGCTAGAAATACTGTCACTCATATTCGTAATAACTTAAGAATAAAATTTTTAACAAAATATCAATGGACCTTTTCTATTACACATAAATATATTATGTAAATGGAAAAGTGAAAATGCCTTTTATTAATAAAACATGTACAAGATACATACTAAATGATATGCTCTAGGGCATACTACTAACATATGGTGCCATGTGTCACCATCTCATGGTGCCACATGTCACCCTGTGAAATGACCAAATTACCCTTGTGTTTTAATTTTGAGTTCTCAACCTAAAATAATTATTTCTCCTCTTCTAATCAATTTATATCAAATATAAATTAATTAATTAATTTCTCATAATTTAATTCATATTTAAACACTTTAAATATAAATTTAACTTATATTATACATTCAGTAATCTAGATTTGGTTTCAAGCCATGCTAGGGACTTTACAATCTTATTGCAAACCAAACCTATTTAATTAATCAATTAAACTTTTTAATTAATCAATTAAATCACATTTAACTTAGTGATTATCTTGTGTACGTGTGTGACTTACTAGGCTCATCACTAATTGGCAATGAGATATGATATTAACTCTTAGTATCATCAGAACTGTTTCTTACCATACATGATTTCTCTAAATCATTTTAGGCATCTCATAGACCATGGTTGACACCTAGCATAGCATGCCATGGCTACCCAATCAGTAACAAGGAATACCTTTAAATGAACCTATAATCATATGTTACCATGCACTAGAATCTCTCTGTTATAAAATCCCAATCCGAGCTGGAGTCATGGTTTATGTCAAACCCCATTTGCTATGAATATTATGTTCTCTTTTAATTCGAGTTCTTGATTAATTAGATTTTCTTATCAGAAACTCTTTTCTGACTAAATCTATCCATCCTGGCCAGGAATTTGAAACATCAAGAACAATTAAATGAACATAGGATTTTATCCCTATTTACTTAGGGTAACAGATTCCATCTTGATTAACACCTACCTCCATATATAACTAGTAGGAGCCAACACATGCCCATATACCCATACACAGTACAAGTATGAAATAGTATTAAACTCAAACTACCTATATACAAGATAATTGTGTTATGTCAGGTCTAAAGATTATATGCACTATGATATATGACAATGAATTGACAAGAGTAAACTCCATGTGTTTCTCATATGCGCCATCGGTTTGGCCTACTTATCATGTATAAGTGCCTATCATGTTTGTTATATGGCATGAGACTTACCATTCCATCTTATTTATATCTCATATAAATACCTTGGGAACAGATATGATTATAATCTTTCTGGATAAGTTATGTCCTTATTGTGAAGTATCTTCGATTGTGAACCAATTTATGATACTTTGTGCTAGAAATACTATTACTCATATTCTTAACAACTTAAGGATAGAATTTCTAACAAAATATCAATGGACCTTTTCTATTACACATAAATACATTATGTAAACGGAAAAGTAAAATTGCCAATTATTAATAAAATATATACAAGATACATACTAAATGATATGCTCTAGGGCATACTACTAACACTTGTCTCACCATGGCCTTTTGCAATGTGGGGCATCGATGTAATTGGTCCAATTAATCCAAAAGCATCCAATGGACACAGGTTCATTTTGGTGGCCATTGATCACTTTACTAAATGGGTTAAAGCTACCTCATATGCTCACATCACTTAAAACACATTTCTGAAGTTCCTTAAGAATAATATTATCTGCCGGTATGGTCTTCCTAGTGAGATTGTCACTAATAATGCCAAGAATTTAAATGGTCTAAAGATTCAGAAGTTGTGTGACCAGTACAAGATACGGCATCTCAATTCATCACCATACCGACCCCAGATGAATGGAGCTGTGGAAGCTGCTAATAAAAATCTCATGCGAATAATAAAAAAAATGACTATCACTTATAAAGATTGGTATGATATGCTTCCCTTCACCCTTTATGCCTATCAAACCATGGTAAGGACGTCAACTGGGGCAACTCCATATTCGCTAGTCTACGGGATGGAAGCTGTTTTGCCAATAGAGGTGGAAATTCCTTCCTTAAGGATTCTAAAAGAGGCAGAATTGGATAAGACATAATGGGTTCAATCAAGGTTAGATCAGCTTAATTTGATGATGAGAAAATACTAATAGCAGTATGCCATGGGTAGTTATACCAAAGAATAATGGTTAGAGCATTTGATAAGAATGTATGCCCGCGCGAATTCCAATCAGGAGATCTATTTATAAAAGATCCTCCCAAATCAAAGCGATTCCCAGGGCAAGTAATCACCAACTTACGAAGGGCCTTATGTGGTTAAAAAAGCATTTTCTAATGATACACTGATCTTGACTCACATGGATGGGGAAGAATTACCAAGGTCGATAAATGCAGATACTGTAAAAAGGTATTATGCATAAAAAAAGGGGGGGGGGTGAAAACCCAAAAGGGTGCTCCTAGCAAAACATAAGAAAGGAGGAAAAAAGACAAAAGGATGCTTTCTGCAAAATGAGTGAAGGGTAAAAATCCGGAAGGATGCCCTGAAAAAGTGAGTAAAAAAAAAAAGGAACCCTAAGAGTAAAAACTCGAAAGGGCGCTTCTAGTCAAAAATAGTGGAGAAATAAGGAGGGTCTCGAGATCAAGGGACAATGAGTTACACAAAAAGCTTTTAGAAGGTTATTTGGGACGCTGGCGATTGAGGGACTTCAAGGTTAACTAAGGGCATTTGTGAGATTTATCCTTGTACCCTTTTCTCTAAAAATTATACCTTTATTCTTTTTATTATAAAACCATAGTATGATTATCTTCTTACGCCATGAATAAATTTATGCATATCTCGTCTACCTTATGCATATCTCATCTACCTTGGTTTATGCGCTATTAACTTGTTAAAGTTTTTTATAAGATAAGGATTTAAACACAGGTAACTTCATATATTTTATTTTGAGATTTGCAGGAAGGTAAACAATTAACAGGCAACTGGTGCATCTAAGAGTGAAAACCCGAAAGGGAGCTCCTAGCAAAATGAGAGAAAGAAGGTGAAAACCCACAAGGGTGCTTTCTACAAAATGAGTGAAGGGTGAAAATTCGAAAGGATGCCCTGAAAAAGTGAGTAAAAAAAAGGGGGAAAAGGGAAGGGGGAAGGAGGGAGCTAAAGCAAAAAGGGCGCTGGGAGAAAATCATGAGCCAAGCCTTGAGACTCGTTCCGACCTTTTCCATTAATTATTTATCTTTGGGACGTTGTTAAGTAAACTTTGCTTGGATGAACACCTTGCATTAGATTTGCTTTGTGAGCATTAAAGGTACATTCATAAAACTTATCTACAACAGTTGGCTAAATCGGCTCCAAGTTTATTTTAATTTTCAGATTTTAATTTTATGTCATCAACCTCTACGTTCAAGATCCAAGTTGATTTTAATTTTTAGATTTAAATTTCTTGTCATTAACCTCTGGATTAAAGATCCAAGTTGATTTTAATTTCTTGCCATCAACCTCTAGATTCAAGATCCAAGTTGATTTTAATTTCTTGCCATCAACCTCTGGGTTCAAGATCCAAGTTGATTTTAATTTCTTGTCATCAACCTCTGGATTCAAAATCAAAGTTGATTTTAATTTTCAGCATTTAATTTCCTGTCATCAAACTCTGGATTTAAGATCCAAGTTGATTTTAATTTCTTGCCATCAACCTCTGGGTTCAAGCTCCAAGTTTATTTTAATTTCTTGCCATCAACCTCTAGGTTTAAGATCCAAGTTGATTTTAATTTCTTGCCATCAACCTCTGGGTTTAAGATCCAAGTTGATTTTAATTTCCTATTATCAACCTTTAGATTCAAGATCCAAGTTGATTTTAATTTCTTGCCATTAACCTATGGGTTCAAGATCCAAGTTGATTTTAATTTCTTGATCAACCTCTGGGTTCAAGATCCAAGTTGATTTTAATTTCTTGCTATCAACCTCTAGATTCAAGATCCAAGTTGATTTTAATTTTTTGCCATCAACCTCTGGGTTCAAGATCCAAGTTGATTTTAATTTCCTATCATCAACCACTGGGTTCAAGAACCAAGTTGATTTTAATGTACTATCATCAACCTCTGGATTCAAGATCTAAGTTGATTTTAATTTTTAGTATTTTAATTTCATGTCATCAACCTCTAGATTCAAGATCCTAGTTGATATTAATTCTCAAATTTAAATTTCTCGTCATCAACTTATGGGTTCAAGATCCAAGTTGATTTTAATTCTCAAATTTTAATTTCCTGTCATCAACCTCTGGGTTCAAGACCCAAGTTGATTTTAATTTCCTATTATCAACCTTTGGATTCAAGACCCAAGTTGATTTTAATTTCCTAGCATTTTAATTTCTTGTCATCAACCTCTGGATTCAAAATCCAAGTTGATTTTAATTTTCAGCATTTTAATTTCCTCCCACCAACCTCTGGATTCTAGATCCAAGTTGATTTTACCTTTCAGCATTGACCAACACTAGGGTTTAAGACCCAAGTTAATTCCAACATTTCATCCTCCCAAAATATGGTTCTATGTCTTTACATGATTTCTATATGAGAGAATTTTATTCTCCTTAATAGAAAACATGTAAAGAGGGGTAGTTATATACACCACATTTTAATGATCTTTAATCACAACTTGCATTTTAGTCGATCTCCCTTGTAAGCGTTTTATCCAATCTCTACCATTTACTTGATCTCGAGTCATTTTCTCTAAACCCACAATAACTTATTTCTAGATGAATAATGAATCCTGAGTCTATCCGATCTCATGAACAAATAGAGGATTTTCCAATCTTTATGTTTATTCAGCCTATTTTGATTAATTGCCGAGCCATTAGTCTGCATTTAGTTTTTCGATCCCCTCACTCTAAACTTCAGGTACTTTCAGGTAGTTTTAGGATTAGATCTCGCTCGCATTGTTCAAATATTTAACCAAGTTAACATTTTATCTGATCTTTAAGTGATCCTGAACCTAACAAAATTAGACCAAGACCTGGTCTCAAATCATGTATTTTCAAAGGTTTCCTAATCTCATCTTTATGCTTAATGTTTACTAAGCTCTTTAAGCGGTCATGTTCGATAACTAATCTTAAGCTTTGTGATTGGACTTATCCAATTAATTGAGAATTGAATTAACCCTCATTAGCTTCTCCATCCAAGAGAAGTCTTCTTCAAGATAGCGCTTCACGCGTTTGGCCAAAAGATCGCTATGAGCATTCACATAGGCACCGGCCTCTCTCGTGGCCTCTTCCTCCTTCGCTTTGATTTCTTCAGTAAATTGAGCAAGATCGGTAAGCCCAAGCGTCTTCAAGTTCCCGCTCCAGTTCGGCTATCCTTTCTTTACAAGACTTTGCCTGATCTTCTAACTTAACAATATGATCATTGGCAGCTGAGAGTTGGGCCTTAACAGCTACTGTGTCCTAAACTGCTTTCATAATCTCCCTTTCTTAAGAGATGAGCCTTCTCTATGATCACATGCTGGTTCGCAATAGCCTCCATACCCAAGCTCATCATCTGAGTCAGAAGATCGTTAATGCTATCCTGGGCCATCCTATTCTGATCTTCTTGAAAACAGATGGTAACGCCCATAACCTTGGCTAGATCGGGATTGCCCCAAACTAAGCGATTCTTTTCCAGAGATTGAAGGAGGACCTGAGCACCTCGGGAGAGTGTCCTAACGGTTGGTCCCAAAGACCCCCCTTCTACACTTAAAGAGACCGAAAGAGGTGGAGGTTCAGCTTGTCGAGGTGGGGAAGTGATAACCTCTATCTCCGAGGTTGGTTTCTTTAGAGGTCGGAACAGAGAGCTCGATACTTCTACCAAGTCCCATCTCGGCGTCTGGGCAGCAGCGACAGTAGCTTCTTTCATCTCTCTTACTTTCCAAGCGAGCTCCCTTTTTCTCTTATGGCTTTCCTTTATAGTCTAGCCTCTCAACATACCTGCACAAAGAAGAAGTTAGTGAGTTCGCTAAGATTAAGAGACTAAGGATATAGATTATACCGATCCCGGGGCTGAGGTCAGAGAGTTGCAGCTCATAGTCCTCATGGGCGATCACTCGCATCATCCACCATTTTAGTTCAGCCATAACTGCATCCAAACATGAATATTTGTGAACGGTCGCCTGATTCTTTAATTCCTTTACCATGTCATTCTCGTCTTTATTTAGGGCGATCTTCTTTGGTGCTTTAGGAACTAAATACTGCTAGCTACGTGGAATGCCTTTAAAGCCATTAGGATCCTTGCTTCTCGATGAAAACCGATCTTTTCAGTTCTTCAGCAAGGAGGGGAGATCGGTGAAGAGCCCGCGGTTCGGCTTGGCTTGGATAAACCAATATTCGTTATCTTTTTGCCGAGCGAGCCTATGTAATTTAGCAAAAACCTTCACTGTGGGCTCAAGCTTTTTAGCTAGGAAAAGACCTCTGAATGCACCTGGGCTACACAGACATGGTAGAACTTCAGAACGACTTTATAAAATCCATCTAAGGGAAACCAAAGCCCAGCGTTTATTTACTCTTCATACACCATGATAAGGTCGGTTTCACAAAGAAATGATTAGCTCAAGATTTCCATGGAATCTAATAAGTTCAAAAGAGTCGATCGTAAGATTGTACTCTTAGGTAATAGATCGAGATCGCCTCCTCAAGACCGATGGCGTCATCCACTGCAGGTTCTCTTTCTTAAAGTCGATGCTTGTTTTAGTCTACTCGCTTGACTAGAAACCGAAATAATGGCTGTGACAGGTTCAGGTCAACCACTTGGCCCGACCGTATCACCTTCTTTTGGGGTCCATGAAAAGCGAACGAAAGAGGGGCTCACAACTCCCTGACATTCAGTGCCGCTCATTTTCAAAGAATAAAAATGAAACTGATTGGAAAAAGATTAAAGCTCTTACTAGAGTATAAATCGGTGCCGAAAAACTTTAGAAAATTAGAGAGATCGTCTAAGTCATTAAGGAAAATTTGAAAATGGCATAAGTGGACAAAAGGCAAACCCCTTCCTAATTATATACGCCCGAGCATTAAATGCTCATGAAGCCATAAGTGACGACGGTTAGCGGGATCTGACAATTTCAATTAATCATCAAAAGATAATTCAATAAGCATGGTAAAGAGATGGTAAAAGTGAGATCAGCTAACTAGAATCGACCATGGATCGTATAACAAAAGGTTTCGAACCAAAGAGATCGGTCGGATGAGAATGATTTGTGAGATCGATCGACACGCATCGTAAAAATAATCAATGCAATAATAAAACAAAAATAAATCGAACCTATTTTGAATAAAGAAAACTTCATTTTATTTCCAAAAGATCAAGTTACATCATTTGGGTGATCTCTTAAGATCAAGAATTACAAATATTCCTACACTACATTCTACCTATCTTGCTCCTACGGATCGGATCGCTCCCAATTCCAAGATGTCGCTCAAGAGATATGTGGAGATCGGAGGGTAGCTCTCATCAACTATGGCAAAGACTATGGAAGCTTATCGTTATCGCCAATTTCATTGACAAAACCGAGCAGAATCGGGACCTCGACATGGTTAGGAGCCAAATGAACTTCAAGAGGCAACACCGATATCAAGATTGAAATTAGCGCTCCTTGTTAGAGATTGGTCACAGATCATACGATAAATCGATCGAGATTGGCACGGAGTCGCTTTGACCCCGACGGTCAATTAGTCCAGTTCCCTCACTATCTTCAGACAACACCCTCATAAGTCTCTGATCGCCGGAATCATCCATCTTCAGACGATGGGCAAGAAAAACATTCAGAAAAAGATCAAGGTGGTTATCATGAGGAGAATTCTCACCGGAAAAGTCAAGATCAAAAAAGCAAAACATTAGAAATTCACCAAAGAAAGAAGGGCGAGTATGAGAATGACGAAATTATGCCTCATATATATAGTGCCTTGGCATTTATTGCGTGCAGAACTCAAAGCGGTTCATCGGTAATCGGAAAATTTATTGTTTTGACTAATACAGGTCGAATACGGAGAAGAGATAAGAAAGAAATCGGGAAATAAAAGGAGGGATCGGAAGGTGAAAAGATCGGACGTAGGAGGAGTGGATGAAGATCGAAATAAGAAGTCTCAAATCAGTCAACGATAATGAGAGATCGGGTAAATCGAGGAATGACCTATAAAGATTAGAGGTGCTTGAGGAGTCAAATCATTTCCAATCATGACCTTTAATTTAATCCCTATATCCCTTCTATAACTAAAGTGAATATCTATGTGGATATCAATATATCACTCCCGTTTCTATTACAATGCAGCAATTCTAATTTCAAATCTAAATAGTAAAAGGTTTGAATGAAATCATAAGAAAATGTATGCTATACTCTTTATTGCATTTCCCCAGGATTGTAATTCAATTGGTCAGAGCACCACCTCACAAGGCGTAATGGGTTCGAGCCCCGTCGACCCGATGGATCCAAATCTAATAATCTAATTAAAAATACATCAATTCATCTCTCCTTTTCTCATGAAAGGGAGGCAAATAGCACAATTTCATTCCCAAGGGGATCCTTAATTATTATTATTCTTTTATTTTCTTTTATTTTTCTTATTTATATTTTTTTTTTCATTTCTCATCAAAGTCAATACAAATATGGAAATTTTCATTTTTTCAACTAGTATTGATTGATAGAGACATATGTGGATTAGTATAATTTTTTGTAGCATTATATTCAAGATTCCAAAAAATACTATACTGAGTTTGGATTTTTTGATTACTCCTGACCAAAATCAAATCAAGTACCATATCTTTTCTGGTAGCACATACACAAATGGAATGTTTATTTGTACGATACAAAATGAATTTAATTGCTTTGATATAATCCTTTTAATCTGAAAAATCCTTTTTTTTTTTGTTCCAATTTTGTGTAATCTCAATTAAAAATTTGAATTTTAAACAATCTATCTCATTCAAATTACGCATTGAAGTTTTAATATATTCTATGCATTTCATTAACAAAGAAAGGGGATATTAAAAAAAATAAAGATAAAATAAAAATAAGGATCCCACTTCTATTAGGGAGGGAATGAATAATTTTGTTTTAAGGATTTTGGCTAAAAAAAAAACAAATCCTAAACAAATGAATTTGGTAGAATATTCGATTTTTTTATACTATATTGGGACTTGATCACATTTTTTTGTTTTCCAATAAAATTAGATTATTAAAAAAGGAGTTTAAAACTTAATGCCTCTTTCCCCGTTTTGCTCCTATTGTTTGTTTGGGTTTGGTTGTAACCAATGTAAGTGTAAATGTGGGTCTTCACGATGATTGTACAAAGAAGGTGAAAATTTTATAGAAAAGAAAGAATATGATCGGAATCAAAATAAATAAAGAGATTTAATCATATGACACAATTAAAACATTAAATTAGCAAAAAATTAAAAGAAATGAAATATAAAAATTTCTAATCAATTCTGAACAAAAAAAAAAAAAGAAGAGATCAAAAAATATAGATATAGATAAAATAAAATTTTATAGATCACCTCTTGTCTTTTCTTTTACGCTATCTATTCTTATATTCACTATCCATTCTTATATTTTTTTTTATTATACATATATATACGTATATGTATACATTTTTTATTTTCTATATTTTTATATAAATATAGAAATATAGAAAAATACTTTTTTATAATTGTATTTTTTATAACTATAACAATAACTTTTTTTTATACAATTTTTTCAATAAAAAAAAACTTTTGTATCACAACAAATCCAAGAAACCCATTACTTGAATGAAGAAAAAACTAAATCTATGGAACGGGGATAAATAGATCCACAAATAAGATCCAATTACCTCAGATCAGATTACATTTATTTGATACACTGTTGTTAATATGAATGTGAATATATTAAAAAAAAAAATACACAATGAAGAAAAAAAATAGTTATAAATAGAGTATGAATAGAACAAGAGAGGGGGGATAGTAGAGAAAAGGTTATAGAAAGCTATATATGTATACGAATTACCCACACCCTGTATTTCATTTAGTAAATTGCGTTTGATTAAGGCGAACTTCAGTAAAAACCCCCGCCTTTCTTAAAATATCATGAACAGTTCTCAGAGGTTGAGCGCCTTTTGCAAGGAAATATAGAATAGTAGGAACATTTAAATAGGTTTGATTTTTTATCCAATCATAAAACCCCACTTTCCGAAGATCTCTTCCTTCTTTTTGGGATCGAACATCAATTGCAATGATTCGATAAATGACTCATTGGGATAGAAGTAGAAAAAAAAAGACCCTTCCCGTAGAAACATATAAGAAGTTTTCTCCTTGTACGGCTCAAGAAAAATGATTCAAAGTTCTATATATGTATAGAATTATAGTGTCAAATAGATCCATAAAATCATCAAATCAATTAAACTATGATTTAAGTCCCTTTTCTTCTTATTTTTGTTTACCAAAAAAGAAAAAAATCATCTGTACTCTCCTAACTCAAGTTGGATAACTTTCAAATAGCTCAAAGGGAACCCTTTAGGCATTTCATTTATTGAGTGATCTCTAATCCCCTTTCTTTTTGTTTCTTTCTTTTAGAATCTATTTTGATTCTTCATTCTAATCTAATTGTTGAGACAATTGAAAACGGTATTTTCTTGTTCCAGGATCCTTTATGTTTGCCTTGAATCGTTGGGTTAGACATTACTTGATCTTTAATCGCTTCAAAATGGTAGCAACATACCACTTTTTGTGATTTTTTTTTCTATCAAAGAATCGGACTAACAATTGATTCTGGTGATACACTTTATTTTTTAATCAAAAGAATTTTGGTAATTCCAACAAACTTTTTCTTGAATTTTTAACTTACTCAAATTGGATTTTTTCTATTTCGATATCGAAAATATACTTACGAAGTTGTTCCAACTTATTGATTAGTACTAACTCTAGATTCTTGCCCTTAAGAAAGAAATCAATCCTTTCTACTCGAGCTCCACCATGTACTATTTACATTATAACCCAACAAAAATGAAGGCTCCGGTGTATAATGTAACAAACGATGTCGAGCTAAGAGCACCCTTATTCCTATATAATATTGTTATATGCTATATAATATTGATATGGTGGATGTAAGAATCCACACCGATCGTGTCCTTCAAGTCGCACGTTGCTTTTACCACATCGTTTCATATGAAGTTTTACCATAACATTCCTTAGTTTTGAACTAGTATGTAATTGATTCAATTATGGAATCGTGAATAGTCATTGATTCGACTGGTACATAGTAATCCAAAAATTTAACTTATATTGGTTAATTTCTGAATAAGTGACAGAAATAATTCAATTTAACTTAACCCAAAATTTTATTGTATGAATTTTTTTTTTATTTACAATTCTAATATTAGAAATAAAACAAAGAAATAAGATTTTTGAATCTTCAAGTGACTCCATAGAATAGATTCGTCTATCCCCATTTCTTCTGAGTCTCAAGAACTCATAAAAAATCCTTAAAAAGATTTCATTCTAAAATTGCCTATCTATATATCATTATTTTAATAAAATTTTGTTTTACAATTAAATACATATTTTATCATAATAAGAGTGAAAGAATCCACATATTCAAATTCAGTTAAACCATCAACGATTTAAAACAAATAAATAGGTTAGAAAAAATCCAATTTTTTTAGTGCAGTAGTGGATAAAAGTGATGTAAGGAAAATTTGAGTTGTTATTCTTTGATATTGAGTGATAAAATCAGTATCGTAAATACTAGAGGGTCATCTTATTTACA